>NC_053435.1:107860288-108185020 GCF_007990345.1 Gossypium hirsutum
CCATGTACTTCCCAGCTGCAGGTATATTTATCAGGGAGAGACCACCTGTTGATAAGATTAGGAAGCAAGGGGCTGAAGAATTTCGGACTACCAAAGATGACGATGCAGAAAAAGCAGAATTCTGGCTTGAGAATACCATCAGGGTTTTTGAAGAATTATCTTGTACACCGGAAGAATGTATGAAGTGTGTGGTCTCACTTCTCAGAGATTCCGCTTATCATTGGTGGAAGACTCTCGTGTCTATCGTATCGAGTGAGAGGGTTACTTGGGATTTCTTTCAGGAGGAGTTTCGAAAGAAGTACATCAGCCAGAGATTTACAGAGCAGAAAAGGAAGGAGTTTCTTGAGCTAAAACAAGGTAAGATGTCCGTGACTGAATATGAACATGAATTTGTCAGACTTAGTAAGTATGCTCGGGAATTTGTATCCACCGAAGCCAACATGTGTAAGAGATTTGAAGATGGGCTTAATGATGACATCCGACTATCAGTGGGTGTATTGGAAATCAGAGAGTTTGTTGTTCTGGTAGAAAGAGCTTGTAAAGTAGAAGACTTGTTAAAAGAAAAAGAGAAGAGCAAAGCTCAAGCTGGAGCGCAGGATACAAAGAAGAGGCAAATGAGTAAATCATTTCAGTCTACATCTAAGAGGCCTAGGGAGCTCTCTAGCGGATCACATTTTCCACATATATATTCTGGCCGAAGCAGAAGTAGAAGATTCGAGGGTTTTAGAGCTCAAACCACTACAGTTGCAAGTACTGGCAGTACCGACCTCCTAGACCGGAATGTCCTCAATGTGGGAGACGCCACCCCGGAGAGTGTAGAGCAGGTGAAATGTTTGTTTCAGATGTGGAGCATCCGATCACTTTATTCGGATTGTCCTGAAACAACTAAAAGAGAAGAAATAACGAGTGCGAGATCAGGTAATGCTCCTACCAGAGGTAGACCGCAGAGAAACCCAGGAGTGGGGGCAAGTAATAGGGGTGCATTCAAAGATTCAGCGGTTAGATCAGATGTAGAGCACCTGCAAGATCATATGCTATTCGAGCTCGTGAAGAGGCGTCCTCTCCTGATGTAATTGCGGGTACATTTTCTCTCTATGATACTACTGTTATTGCATTAATTGATCCTGGCTCTACACATTCATATATATGCACAAAATTAGCATTTGTTAAAAATTTGTCTGTTGAACCTACTGAATTTATGGTTAAAGTCTCGAACCCCCTGGGCCAGTTTGTGATAGTGGATAAAGTTTGTAAAAATTGTCCACTGATGGTAAAAGGTATTTGTTTCCCGGTTGACTTGATGTTATTTCCTTTTGATGAGTTTGATGTGATATTGGGCATGGATTGGTTAACTCAGCATGATGCAGTAGTAAACTGTAGACAAAATATGTTGTGTTGAAATGCCAGAATGGAGAATTACTTTGGGTTAAATCTAATCAGACAAATGGATTATCCGATATGATTTCAGTTATGATAGCTCAGAGGTGTGTTAGAAAAGGGTATGATGTTTATTTGGCGTATGTGTTGGATACTAAGGTATCTGAGTCAAAGATACAGGCAGTGCCAGTTGTATGTGAATTTTCTGATGTATTTCCAGAGGAGTTACCAGGGTTGCCACCAGAAAGAGAAGTGGAATTTTCTATAGATCTGATTCCGGAAACTGCCCCAATTTCCATAGCTCCGTATCGTATGGCTCCTACAGAATTAAAAGAGTTAAAGGCACAGTTACAGGAACTTGTTGACAGAGGTTTTGTTCGTCCGAGTCATTCACTTTGGGGTGCTCCAGTTCTGTTTGTGAAAAGAAAGACGGGTCTTTGAGATTGTGTATTGACTATCGGCAGCTTAATAAGGTAACTATAAAGAATAAGTACCCATTGCCTCGAATTGATGACTTATTTGATCAACTGAAAGGTGCCACAGTATTTTCAAAGATTGATCTCCGATCGGGTTATTATCAGTTACGGGTAAAAGAGCCAGATGTGCCAAAGACAGCTTTCAGAACCAGGTATGGGCATTATGAGTTTCTGGTTATGCCGATTGGGTTGACTAATGCACCTGCAGTATTCATGGATTTGATGAACCGGATATTCAGACCGTATCTAGATAGGTTTGTAGTAGTTTTTATTGATGACATTTTAGTTTATTCTCGGGATGAAACTGAGCATGCAGAACATTTGAAAATAGTGTTGCAAATTTTGCGTGAAAAGAAACTTTATGCTAAATTCAGTAAATGTGAATTTTGGCTTCGAGAGGTAGGTTTTCTCGGACATATTGTATCCGCAGAAGGCATCAGGGTAGATCCGAGTAAAATTTCAGCTATTGTCAATTGGAGTCCACCGAAGAATGTATCTGAAGTTAGAAGTTTCTTGGGTTTAGCTGGTTATTATCGGAGATTTGTACAAGGGTTTTCTATGATAGCTTCTCCAATTACCCGTTTATTACAGAAAGATGTTAAATTTGAATGGACAGAAAAATGCCAGCAAAGTTTCGACCGATTGAAGGAGTTGTTAACGAAAGCACCTGTGTTGGTACAGCCTGAATCGGGTAAGGAATTTATTATTTATAGTGATGCATCATTAAATGGTTTGGGTTGTGTCTTAATGCAAGAAGATAAAGTAATAGCCTATGCTTCAAGACAACTTAAGCCACATGAAAGAAACTACCCGGTACATGATCTCGAGCTAGCTGTTATTGTATTTGCATTGAAAATATGGCGGCATTATTTGTATGGTGAAAAGTGTCATATTTATACTGATCACAAAAGCTTGAAATATTTGATGACACAGAAAGATTTGAATTTGAGACAACGCAGGTGGCTTGAATTGATAAAGGATTATGATTTGGTTATTGATTACCATCCGGGTAAGGCTAACGTGGTAGCTGATGCTTTGAGCCGAAAATCTCTATTTGCTTTACGAGCTATGAATACCCGGTTGTCACTGTCTAATGATGGTTCAATCATAGCTGAATTGAGAGCTAAATCGACATTTCGTCAACAAATATGTGAAGCTCAGAGGAATGATGAGAAATTACAGGCTAAACGGGTGCATTGTGAGTCAGGTAATGATTCAGAATTTCAGATTGGAACTGATGGTTGTTTATTATTCAGAGGCAGAGTATGTGTACCGAAGAATTCAGAACTTGTACAGAAGATTTTACACGAAGCACACAGTGGTATTATGTCCGTACATCCGGGAGGTAATAAAATGTATAATGACTTGAAAAAGATGTATTGGTGGCCGAGTATGAAACGTGATATCTCTGAGTTTGTATCAAGATGTTTAGTATGTCAGCAGGTTAAGGCTGAACATCAGGTACCTTCGGGGTTGCTTCAACCAATCACTATACTGGAATGGAAATGGGAAAGAATCACTATGGATTTTGTATCTGGGTTACCGTTATCTCCGAGGAAGAAAGATGCCATTTGGGTAATTGTCGACCGATTGACAAAGTCCGCGCACTTTATCCCAGTATGTATGGATTATTCTTTAGATAAATTGGCTGGATTGTATATATCTGAGATTGTTAGACTACATGGAGTGCCTGTCTCCATTATATCAGACAGAGATCCCCGATTTACGTCTCGTTTCTGGAACAAATTGCAAGAAGCTTTGGGTACTCAGTTGTATTTCAGTACTGCATTTCATCCTCAGACAGATAGCCAATCTGAGCGTGTAATTCAGGTATTGGAAGATATGCTCCGATGTTGTGCATTAGAGTTTCAAGGTAATTGGGAAAGGTATCTACCTTTGATTGAATTTGCTTATAATAACAGTTATCAGCCCAGTATTAAAATGGCTCCGTATGAAGCTTTGTATGGTAGAAAATGTAGAACACCATTATATTGGACAGAGCTCAGTGAAAACAAGATACACGGGGTTGATTTGATTCGGGAAACAAAAGAAAAAGTAAGACTGATTCGGGATAGTTTAAAAGCAGCTTCCGATCGTCAAAAGTCATACGCCGATCTTAAACGAAGGGAGATTGAATTTCAGGTGGGTGATAAAGTATTCTTAAAAGTGTCTCCTTGGAAGAAAGTTCTCCGGTTCGGTCGAAAGGGTAAATTGAGTCCAAGATTTATCGGACCATATGAGATTATAGAAAGAATTGGACCAGTTGCTTACCGATTGGCTTTACCACCGGAACTCGACAAAATTCATAATGTATTTCATGTATCTATGCTACGACGGTATCGATCAGATCCTTCACATGTTATTACTCCAACAGAAGTAGAAATTCAGCCGGATATGACTTATAATGAAGAACCGGTTAAAGTATTAGCACGAGAAACAAAGGAGCTTAGAAACAAAAAGGTAAATCTGGTGAAAGTGCTATGGCAAAAGCACGGGATTGAGGAAGCAACATGGGAACCGGAAGAGACAATGAGGAAGCAATACCCGAATCTCTTTACTGGTAAGATTTTCGAGGACGAAAATCCTAAAAAGGGGGGAGAGTTGTAATGGCCCAAATTTGAGGTTATCGGAACAGTGGTTTCGGAACCACAAATCCGATGAGAAAAATTTTATTTTTCTTATATTTTTATGGTCTACAATTTCACAAAATGATTTTTTGAAAATTTCGTTCGAAAATTTCGACGTTTGGGCACTCAATTTAGTCAAAAGGACTAAATTGTAAAAAGTGCAAAAGTTGAGTTCTACATGTTAGAGGTGTCCAATTGTTATGAAACTTTAAATTGGAGGTCCTTATATGGTAATTATACCATTGGTAACTTGGTAGACAAAAATGAACATGAGATAAGTGAAATAAAAAATTTTTAAGTTAGGGGCAATTTGGTAATCTAGTAATTAAAATGAATTAAAAGGGAAAAAGATGGCAAAAATCATCATCTTCTTCATATGAACGAAATCAGCAAGGGGGGAAGCCATAGTTAGGGTTTTCAAGCTTCCAAGCTCCATAGTAAGTGATCCCAAGCCCCGTTTTTAATGTTCTTTACGTTTTTGAGATCCCGGTAGCTTAATTTAGCTTATTCTAGCAATAATTTAACCTAGGGTTTATATTTGGAAAAATACCCATAGGTGAAAAGTGTTTATTTTGATGTTTTATGATAGAATATGAAGCTAGAAATTATGTTAAACAACTTTTGCTAAGCGATTTTAAGTGAAAACGAGTAAAACGACATAATTGGTAAAAATACCTAATGTTCATAAGTACATGTTAGAGTGGGAATTTGATGTTGCCATAGAAGGGAAAAATGTTCAGAATGTTATAAAACATAAGAATAAGAGATGAAGTTTAATTTCCGAGCCTTGGGGCAAAAATATAATTATGTAAAAGTTTAGGGGCAAAATTGTAATTTTGAAAAAGTTAGAGTCGAGGGCTGTTTTGATGAATGTGATTATTAAATAAGTTAAATTTACTATTTTAGATCAAGAAGTACGAAACTCGAGGTTAGAGAAAGGGAAGAATAAAGTTGAAGACTAAGTTGGTGAATTTGGCTATAATTGGTACCGAGGTAAGTTTACGGTAAATAAATGCAATATTTCAATATTTATTATTAATGCTGTTAATTTCCAGCAATTATGAATTTATTTTATGAATTTATTTGATGATGATCCAAGCATGAAATGATAGAGAATTAAAATTTAAAAGTCCCGTTGATACATAAGGATGGTACTGGATACGAATGTCATGACATTTGGGTAAAGAGATCCCATGTAAGACAATGTCTGGGACATGGCATTGGCATCCTTAAGATCATGAGAGGTCCCCTGTAAGACCATGTCTGGGACATGGCATGGGCACCGAGACGAGAGGTCCCATGTAAGACCATGTCTGGGACATGGCGTTGGCACCGAGATGAGAGGTCCCCTATAAGACCATGTCTGGGACATGGCATGGTCACCATCACGAGGACATCCCATGTAAGACCATGTCTGGGACATGGCTTTGGCATGTTATTATCAGAAGAGACCCGAGTATCCTTATTATTCCAATGTAGCTCAACGGGCTTGTAAACGAATCATATTCATGAAAGTTCAGTTTAAAGCATAAATGGCAAGCTCAGGTAAGTTGTAAGACTTAAGAACTTATTATACTATCAATTGATGTTCAACGATGCAGCAAGGATTGAGTAAGTTATGCACACAAGTATTCTAAGTAAACAAGTAAGAGAACTAGTATGAGATTAACTAAAGAGTAAACTAGAGATATAGACATTGAGTTTAATTATTTAAGTTAAATATTGTTATTTATTTGCTAGTAAACTTACTAAGCTTTATGCTTACTTCTTTTATTTCTCTTTCTCTTATAGTATTGCAAAGCTACTTCAAGGATCCTAAAGAAGTCGGAGATCGTCCACACTATCAACTACAACTGCTCGGTATTTTATATCGAAACACGTTTGAGTTATGGCATGTATAGGGATTTAGTTATTTTGTATGTTTGTAATGATGATTTTGCTAATGAGTGATGTGTAAGTATTTGATGATGTATGGTTATTAAAATGATTAAGGATGAAGGTGTTTGTTGTTATGAAAGATTTGGTGATAAATTATGCATGGAAATCATGAAAGGATAAAATTTTGCAAAGAAATAGAATTCAGGCAGCACAGTGACATGAATTTGAAAAATCACCCAAGATAGTATAAAATGAATTAGAGGGTGAATGATATATGGAATTAAAGCTTGTTGAGTCTATTTTCATGGAAAAATAATGGTGTAGAAAAGGAAATTTATATTTTAATATATGTGAATTTTAGTAAGATAGGGTCAGAACTGTTTTTGGAGTCCCCTGTTCTGAGTTTAGAAAATAATTACAAATTTTACAAAAATGGTTATGAGTTGAAATTTACATGCTTAGATTTCTTAATGAGTCTATTTTCTGTAGAAACAAGTAAGAACTTCATATGAAAATCCTACAGTGAGAAAACTTATTTTTAGTGACTAGAGGTCAGGGCAGTCAGATGGTGAAACAGGGGATACTTTAACTAATAAACTGTAATAATTTGCTGAACCAAAAATTCTAAAAATTTTATGATGAGTAGATATATGAGTCTAGTTTCAGGGAAAATTTACGGAATTAAATTTCGAGTTCTGTAGCTCAAGTTATAATTAATTTAGTAACTGCTGCGTGATTGGACAGATTTGCTGCGAATAATGAAATAAATTTTCAAACCTAGTTTTTATGCTCCGAATTGGTAAGATAAGCTAAGTAATGCCTCGTGCTCGACTCCGGAAACGGTCTCGGGTAAGGGGTGTTACAATACTTAAAGCATTCCAATGATCAAACTCAAGAGAGATCGAGTGATAAGATGAATAATAATGATAATGCATGCAATTAATAAGTATAACTAACTATAATTAATTAACAAGTATACTTTAATTAGTGGTCAAGTGTTTGATCCTTGTTCTGGGTATGAATCAACTTTAAAATTTGTAGCCAGTATCTACTTTACTGATAGAATGCTGTGAATTAATTACTGGACTCATCTCAATAGATACTTTAACAAAAAAAAAACCATAACTAACTAATGACTAAGTATTATACCATGACAAATCATTAAATTGGTATTTGGATAACATGATTGAGTTTAGTTGGGTGTATAACGCAGTGACATTGTAACTTCCTATTCAACTCTCTACATTTTTCATTTTCAATTAAAAATATTCATTTATGTATTTTAAAATTTATTTTATTATTTATGTTTAATTAATTATAAATAATATTAGAAAAGGAAATGAGAAAAGCGTGAAGGAAACCAAACATGATCTATAGTTTCATTAAAGCATTAAATTTTTTTTTATAATGATTTATTTACCTTCCAACTTTTACTAAAGATAATCATTTTAACTAATTATTTATTTTTTCATCTCTTTTAATCTTTAAATATTCATTGTTTGTCAAATCACTTCAAAATAGATGGATGATGTGGCATGCTATAGATTGTCACGTGTATGTCATATTAATAATTAATTTTTAAAAATAAAGAATAGTAAAAAAATATTTTTTTAATTTTTATGATATATTTTAATTTCTAAAAATAATTTTATATTTATTTTATTTTTTAAAAATTTAAAAAATAATTAATTGTTGCCATAGAATGCACGTAGAAATCTTCTATAATTAATAATTTGATACTCTTCCCCCACATAATTAATAAGCCATTGATTAACTAACATGTGGTTTGAGTGTGGTTTACGTCATATGCTTGGTTTGACTTTGGTTTGCGTCATATGCACATTGTTTGTACTTTTTTTTCAATAAAATTTTAATATTTGACATAAATTTTTAATTTTGTGCATTTATAAAAATTATAAAAATTAAATAAATCCAATAATAAATTTGATACTCTTCCCCCAACACATTATTAAACCATTTATTAATTAACGTCATATGTAAATGTATTGTTTATATTTTTTTTAAATAAATTTCAATATTTCCCATGAATTTTAATTTTTGTTTAATAATTTTATATCTAAATTTTTTATTTTGATCTAATTGAGTGCATTTATAAAAATTAAAAAAATTAGATAAATTAAATAATTCTTTTTTTTTCAAAAGATCCAATGTTAGTATACACAAGAAGATAGTATCACATAGTTTATAGTGTTGATATTTTTAAAAAATTACATTAAAATAAAAATTGATAAATAGTTTTAATATTTATTTTCTTACGATGATTGTTAAGTTGATATATTAATCCTCAAGGTCTGCGGATATATTTTTAAGGGGGGGTCCCTAGTCATCCCTTGTGCCCACATTGTAAGTAAAGCTAAATTTGGAAATACAGGATGGATTTGGGATCAATGGGGTTCCTCAAAGCTTTGCTTGTCGCTGTTTATGCTTTGCACCCCAACTTTTCCCATGCTGAGACAGGTAAAGATTTGAAAATTAATAGAAACAAACACTAGACTAATGACTAAGATATATCTCTCTTATAATATATATATATGATCCATTATTTTGCAGCTCCAAATTACAGTTTCGTTCACGAATCAACAAAAGCACCTCCGGTCTCATACCACGACTATATTGTGGTCGGTGGAGGAGCTGCCGGCTGTCCCTTGGCCGCAACTCTAGCAGAAACCGCCAACGTTTTAGTCCTCGAAAGAGGAGGGTCTCCCTACCGCAACCCTGGTAAGACAGACAAAGGCAACTTCTTGCTCACTCTTTCAGATCCCTCCCCCGATTCATATGCTCAAATATTCGTTACTGAGGACGGAGTATACAACCACCGAGCACGTGTACTTGGTGGTGGCACCGTCATCAACGCCGGGTTTTACTCACACGCCGAAACCGAGTTCGTAAAGGAATCTGGTTTGGATGAAGCTTTGGTGAATGATGCATATCAGTGGGTTGAAAACAAGGTGGTTTTCAAGGCACCATTGTTGCAATGGCAAACCGCAGTGAGGGATGGGTTGCTTGAAGCTGGGGTTTTACCATACAACGGATTTACAAATGAACACATCAATGGGACTAAAATTGGTTCAACCATTTTCGACATGAATGATCATAGACATAGTGCAGCTGACTTGCTTGAATATGCTGACCCAAAGAATATCATAGTTTACTTGCATGCCACGGTAACCAAGATCCTTTTTCCAACACAAAGTAAGTTGCATGATCTTACAGCTTAATATGTAGCTTACTTGCTCTTAATGATCTTACAACTTAATATGTAACTTTTAGCTGTTGGATCAGGAACTAGAGCTATAGGGGTGATATATGAGGATGCATTGGGAGAAAAGCACACGGCATATTTAACAAATGATTCCAAGAGTGAAATAATCGTATCAGCAGGTGCCATTGGAAGCTCACAATTGTTGATGTTGAGCGGCATTGGGCCACGTTCTCAACTTGAGCCACTTGGTGTCAAGCTGGTGATGGACCAACCTATGGTTGGCCAAGGCATAGCCGACAATACATTGAATGGTCTTTTTATTCCATCCCCTAATCCCGTTGAGCTCTCACTCCTTTCAACTGTGGGCATATCCCTATTTGTTAACTATATTGAAGCTGGAAGTGGATTGAATTTGGCTCCTTCTTTTGGGTGGATTTCCAAGTTTTTGCTCTCCATCTCGGACCAGGTTTTTACCTACAATTTC
This sequence comes from Gossypium hirsutum, assembly GCF_007990345.1. Lineage (NCBI taxonomy): Eukaryota > Viridiplantae > Streptophyta > Magnoliopsida > Malvales > Malvaceae > Gossypium > Gossypium hirsutum. The sequence goes on from NC_053435.1 coordinate 107,870,354, forward strand.
ATACCTCTTCATATGTGTTTTTTTGGGTAAACTATATTGTAGTCATTTAATTTATTCATCTAACTTTTATAAATTTTTGTTTTGGTCATCAGAAATAAAAAATATAAAATATAGCACCGTCATTAGTTTTTTTTTGTGGGGGTTTAGTCATTTCACGTTAAATAGTTTTCTTATTTTAATCACTTGTGTTAATTTAACTAATGATTTATTGTACACCCATTTTTGTCAACTATTTTACTTTTTGAAGAAAAGAAAATATAAATTTTTAAAGGGAATTGTCGGGTTTTTACAAGATAAAATAAATTTTTTTGAATTAATTTAATTTTTTTTCTAGTAAAAAACGAAACACTTGGGATTTTACATAAAAAGTAATTTTTCTTTTCAATTTATTTTATTTTCCACTTTTAAGAATTACTTCTAGATATTTTTCAAAAGGGAAAAACATAGGTTTTATAGGTAAATATCTAGATTTTTTTGAAAAGAAATTGGTTTTTATAAGGGAAAACCTAGGTTTTATTCAGAAAATTTGAGTTTCATTTTCATAGTTGAAGAACTTAATTCCTTATAAAAATTAATTTTTTTCCCTTTTCTTTTTTAAAAAGTAAAATAATTCTAAAAACAGAATGACAAAAACAAAAATTTACTAAGTTGAACTCCTAAAGTAGGAGTATTGTAACATAGACGTTAACTAAATTAAAAATAATATCTAGCGAAAGTATCAAAAGGAAAACTTACAAAAATGGGATGTAGTTTACCATTTTCCTTTTTGGTTATGATCATACAATTCACTATAGTTTTTTAACAATGGCAATGGTTGTCGCATGCAAAGACCACTATTGGGTCCTTCTTCGATACAAGACTTAACGGTGGCATCATCCTTCAAAAAGTTGCTCGTCCACTCTCAACAGGCCACCTTGAGCTTCGTAGCACCGATCCAAACGAGACCCCCAAGGTGAGGTTCAATTACTTTCAAGAACCAGAAGACTTAAGAAACTGTGTACAAGGCATGAAAACCATAATCAACGTTGTGAACTCCAAAGCCTTCTCGAAATTTCGTTACCAAACCATCTCGACTCAACAGCTTCTGAATGTGGTGGCAGCACTTCCCTTGAACCAGAGACCGAGACACATTGATACTGCTTCGTCTTTGGAACAATTCTGCAATGACACTGTGATGACATTTTTGTTGTTCCAATAGGGTCGGAAGTGTGTAAATTATTGTACTAAAAAATCACACAAAGTTCAATTCCCAGGGAAGAGAAGTGGATCACAAGGATCTCTTAAATACCAAGTCTTTCCTTAGTCAGAATATTCCTTCTAACGTAATTTAATAGCACAATTAAATACTACTATTATACCCTCAAATATTGAAAGAAAAATAGGACAAAAAAGAACATAAGAGTTTTAACGAGGTTCGGTAAATTATACCTACGTCCTCGGGCACTAACACCAGATGATAACTTTACTATCTCCAAAATATTACAAACAAATAGAATTCCTTAAGAATTCTCAAATGGGAGAAGAGAGAAAACTAAGAGAGAAAGATTGGTTGGGATAGTTGAAATGAAAAATGAAAAGGCCTATTTATAGTTGAAGTTCAGGGACTAACTTGCAAATGGCCTAAAAAATTAGGGACCAAAATTGCAATTATCCCATTCAACTTTTTAACATTCGTTGCAACTTGCTCAACCTTTTTAACAAGTTGCTTCCTACCTTTGTTGACCTTTCAACAATCTCCACCTTGAAGATTTGATTAGGATAATCACATCTTCACACACTTCCTTCAACTCCCCAAATTCGATAAAGTTATCTTTTGTAGTGCCTCTAAATGCACTCTCGAGCGCCATACACCTGTAGATGCTTAAATTCTCAGGATGTTAATCAAGTTCAAACAATGATTAAACTTGATTGTTGTTACCACTTTGGTCATCATATCTGCGGGATTATCTGCTGTCGGAATCTTCTGAAGTAGAATTTTTCCTTTTTCAAAGACTTCCCGCACAAAGTGATATCTTACGTCGATATGCTTGGTTCTTGAATGATAGACTTGATTTTTCGCTAAATGAATAGCACTCTGACTGTCACAATATAGACTAATGTGACTTTGAACAACTCCCAAGTCTTTCAATAATCCATTAAGCCAAATAGCCTCCTTAACAGCTTCTGTAACTGCCATATATTCTGCCTCTGTAGTAGACACAGCTACTGTAGACTGTAAGGTAGACTTCCAACTCACTGGGGCTTTTGCAAGAGTAAACAGATATCCCGTAGTTGAACGACGTTTATCTAAATCACCAGCAAAGTCGGAATCAACATATCCAACTACAAACTGACCAAGTGCTTCATCCTGTTCAAAAATTAAACCAACATCTACGGTTTTTCGAAGATACCGTAGAATCCATTTCACAGCTTGCCAATGTCCTTTTCCAGGATCATGCATATACCTGCTCACAACTCCAACAGCTTGTGAAATGTCAGGCATCGTACACACCATCGCATACATCAAACTCCCAACTGCATTAGCATATGGGACTTTCGCCATATATTCTCTTTCATCTTCAGTCTTCGGAGATAATTGAGCACTAAGTTTCAAATGAGAAGCAAGTGGGGTACTTACATGTTTTGTGTTTTCATTTACACCAAAACATTGTAATACCTTTTTCAGATATTGCTTCTGATTTAAACAGAGCTTGCCTCTCGGTCTATCTCTACTTATCTCCATGCCGAGAATCTTCTTGGCCTCACCTAGATATTTCATCTCGAACTCTTGATTCAACTGAGCCTTCAGCTTATCTATCTCATTTTGGCTCTTCGAAGCGATTAACATATCATCAACATACAAGAGTAGATAAATGAAAGATCCGTCATGCAGCTTCTGCAAATATACACAATTGTCATATTTGCTTCTTGTGTACTTCTGCCTTCTCATAAAGCTATCAAATCGCTTGTACCACTGCCTCGGGGATTGCTTCAATCCATATAGCGATTTGTTCAGCTTACAAACCCAATTTCTACCACCAGCATCTGTGTATCCTTCAGGCTGAGTCATATAGATCTCCTCTTCTAACTCACCATGCAAGAAAGCCGTCTTAACATCAAGTTGAGCTAGCTCCAAATTCAACTGTGCTACCAAGGCCAACAAAATTCTAATGGAGGAATGCTTCACAACAGGGGAAAATACATCATTGTAGTCAATTCCCTCCTTCTGAGCGTAGCCTTTAGCTACCAATCTTGCCTTGTAGCGAATATCCTTCTTGCTAGGAGATCCATCTTTCTTTGCGAATACCCACTTGCATCCGATTGCCCTTTTACCTTTCGGTAATTGCGCCAACTCCCAAGTATTGTTCTTCCGGAAAGACTGCATTTCTTCATCCATGGCGCTTTTCCATTTATCATTTTCTAAGCTTTGCATTGCTTCTTGATAAGTGATAGGAATATCATCAACAACGGGAAGGGCGTAGGCCACCATATCAGTAAATCGAGCAGGTTTACAAATTTCTCTCCGTAGCCTTGCAACTGCAACTGGTTCTGGTGTACTTAGTGGTTCTTGGGTCAGAACCTCTTCAACCTCTAATTCCTCCATTGTGGCTGGAGAATTAGACTTATTAACTGGGCAAATCCCCATCTGCTCAAACTCCACCTGTTTTGGAGTACACTCCACCTGCTGTGGAGTATTGCTCGTCTGAATATCTTTATCTGCTACCTTTTTCAATGTGGCAGATTCATCAAAGGTAACATCTCTGCTACAGATCATTTTCTTTGTGCTTAAGCACCAAAGACGAAATCCCTTCACTCCAGAAGTGATTCCCATAAAGAGAGCTTTCTTTGCCCTCGGATCTAACTTTGACTCCTTCACATAGTAATATGCAGTGGATCCAAACACATGTAAGGAATCATAATCTGTAGCCGGTTGTCCAGACCATACCTCCATAGGATTTTTTCTTTCTAATGTAGATGATGGCAAACGATTAACAAGATGGCCAGCGTATGTCACAGCCTCAGCCCAAAATTGCTTGCCCAACCCAGCATTGGACAACATACATTGAACTTTCTCCAGCAATATTCGATTCATACGCTCTGCCAATCCATTCTGCTGTGGTGTATCCCTAACTGTGAAGTGTCGAACAATACCATACTCTTGGCACACATCGAAGAACGGATCACTTTTATATTCCCCTCCATTGTCTGTCCTAAGTCGCTTGATTTTCTTGCCAGTCTGGTTTTCGATCATAGTTTTCCATTTAAGAAAAACTCTAAGCACTTCATCCTTAGTTCTCATGCTATACACCCAAACTCTTCTGGAAAAGTCATCAACAAAAGTAACAAAGTAGTGTTTTCCTCCCAATGAAGGTGTCTTAGAAGGCCCCCACACATCTGAGTGAACATATTCCAAAATACCTTTTGTATTATGGATAGCAATACCGAATTTCACTCTCTTTTGCTTTCCCAGAACACAATGCTCGCAAAATTTTAATTTGTAAGCCTTTGCACCTTTTAACAATCCTTGCTTTGCTAGAATTTGCAAGGATTTTTCGCTGGCATGTCCCAACTTCATATGCCACAACTGCATTGAGTCCAATTCTTTGTTACCGGAAGCTGTAGCGACTGCTCCAATAACTGTACTACCTTGGTAGTAATACAAGTTATTTTTCCTGATGCCCTTCAATATCACAAGTGCGCCAGATGTCACTTTCAAAATCCCATCTCTCATAGTAACAACTGAACCATTGGATTCCAAGGCTCCCAATGAGATGAGATTTTTCTTCAAACTGGGCACGTACCGAACATCAGTCAGAACTCTGGTTGATCCATCTTGATTCTTTAATTGGATTGAACCTATCCCAACAGTTTTACAGGCATTGTCATTGCCCATATAAACAACTCCTCCATTTAGTTCTACTAAATCAGAGAACCACTCCCGGTTAGGGGACATATGATAGGTACAACCCGAATCCAATATCCACTCATCTGAATGGAACGACGACGATGATGCAACCAATGATAGTTCAGAGTCACTAGTATCATGCTTAGCAACACAAGCATCTACAGCAGCTTTTCCCTTATTCTTCAGCTTTGGACAATTTTTCTTCCAGTGACCTTTCTCATGACAAAAAGCACATTCATCTTTCCCGAGTCTGGACTTTGACTTTGATCTCCCATTTTGAGTTTTCTTCCGAATGTATGAACGACCTCGGACTACTAAAGCTTCTGTATCTCTGATTGAGTTTTTCTGTTTGTCCTTCTTTCTCTGTTCATAACTGTATAAGGCCGCACAGACTTCGCTCAGAGATATATCACTCCTGCCATGAAGTAGAGTAGTTTCTAGGAACTCAAACTCCTCAGGAAGTGACCCCAACAGCATCAAAGCCAAATCTTCATCTTTGAATGTCTCATCCATATTCAGCAAATCAGTGACTAACTGATTAAATTTGGTGATGTGATCATTCATTGTGGTACTTAGGACGTATGTGAAGCGAAACAGTCTTTTCTTCAAGTGGAGCTTATTTTGACTGTTTTTCTTCAAAAAATTTTCTTCAAGTGTCACCCACAACTTATTTGCAGAAGTCTCCTTTGAAAAAGTATACCTCTGCTCTCGAGAAAGGCATGATCGAATTGTGCCACATGCCAACCGATTGATCGCCTTCCAATCTTTCTCCTGTACATCATCTGGTTTCTCTTCATCAATGGTAATGTCTAGACCCTGCTGAAAATGGGCATCTAGAACCTCACTTTGCCACATACCAAAATGGCCCGTGCCATCAAAGATCTCCACGGCCAATCTTGCATTTGCAATTGTCGGTCTTGTCCACATGGACGATGTTGAAGCTCCTACACCGACCGTTTTCTCCATAATCTTTCAATATACCTAAGAAAATCTTTTCTGATGTGGAAGATCAGTTTAAACTGCAACCACAGAGCATACTACGATTAACCTTCGACTCTTGATACCACTTGTTGTTCCAATAGGGTCGGAAGCGTGTAAATTATTGTACTAAAAAATCACACAAAGTTCAATTCCCAGGGAAGAGAGGTGGATCACAAGGATCTCTTAAATACCAAGTCTTTCCTTAGTCAGAATATTCCTTCTAACGTAATTTAATAGCACAATTAAATACTACTATTATACCCTCAAATATTGAAAGAAAAATAGGACAAAAAAGAACATAAGAGTTTTAACGAGGTTCGGTAAATTATACCTACGTCCTCGGGCACTAACACCAGATGATAACTTTACTATCTCCAAAATATTACAAACAAATAGAATTCCTTAAGAATTCTCAAATGGGAGAAGAGAGAAAACTAAGAGAGAAAGATTGGTTGGGATAGTTGAAATGAAAAATGAAAAGGCCTATTTATAGTTGAAGTTCAGGGACTAACTTGCAAATGGCCTAAAAAATTAGGGACCAAAATTGCAATTATCCCATTCAACTTTTCAACATTCGGTGCAACTTGCTCAACCTTTTTAACAAGTTGCTTCCTACCTTTGTTGACCTTTCAACAATTTTGGCATCATCATGGAGGATGCCAAGTTGGGAAGGTTGTGGGTGAAGATTACAAGGTCATTGGCGTGGATGGCCTTAGGGTTATCGATGCTTCTACCTTTAGTTTCACACCTGGAACTAATCCTCAGGCTACTATCATGATGCTTGGAAGGTATAATTACAAATTAATTTAAAATATAACGTAATGTAACTTATTCCATCTATTATAGTTTAACTTGAATTATTTTTTATTAAATTTTGATGTAGAGCTATGGGAGTGCGAATTCAGAAGGATAGACTTCTTAAAGAAGGATTTAAGAATCATACCAATAGGGAACTCATCAAATGGATAGTTGTATGTTATCCTGTATGTCTAATAATTTAAAAGTTAATAATTTATGTGACACCAATAATTTGAGTGAAAAATATATGTTTTAAATATATTTATTAAAATTTCCCATATAGTTATAATAGTAAAGTTAGTTGTTTATTATGTACTATATTTCAAGTTTAATCACCTTTAATAAAATATAATTTAATCTATAAATTGGAAGGTATTTTAATAATTTTATAACTGATTTAATTACTGATTGACTCATAATATCTATAATACCCCGAAAGTTATTACAATAAGAAAGTGAAATATTGTCCTTGATATAATAAAATAAAGAAATAAAGTGACAAAAAGGGAAATTTTGAGTTATGTCAACAAAATCTGTTTGGGAAGTATACTATGATATATTAATTCAAGAAAGAACTAAATCGCAAAAGTGAGAAACGTTTTGTGGCCCGAGAGTAAATACTCAAAATTTGAAGAGTTAAAGTGTAAATATGAAAAATTAAAGGACCAACAGTGCAAATATTTTAAAGGTGGAATGATCTAGAAACTAAGGAAAATGGATAAATTAGGACCAAATTGAATGAGTAGAAAAAAGTATGAGGGGTTAAATCACAATTTTACCAAAATGAGTGATGAGTCAATGGAGGAATTTTGAAATCATAGGGGCAAAATGATCATATAGTAAAGAAGATAATTTTGAAGAGTAATGATGTTGTTGGTGATATTTTAGATTAATTAAATAAATAAATATTAGTTTATTAATATTTTGATTTAACTTTTATTATTATTTTATCATTATTTTATTTAGTATATAAGGGAAGAAGGATGAAAAATCCTCTTCATCTTTCCATGCTACTAACGTGAGAAGAGAAAAGAAAGAAAGAAATTTTCTTTTCTTTACAATTTGATCATTTCACCTAAAATTTACTATTTTCACTTATAAATCAGAAGAATTTCCATAGCTACCAAAAGAGAAAAATAACAAGGAGACTATGGGGAGCTAGAATATCAAGTTAGATTCAAGAAATAAAAGTTAGAGGAGAGAGAAAGTTAAGTTAAAGTTTGGTTTCAAGAGAATAAGGTATATGGATATTAAGGCTTTATGTTATTTTTAAGTTAAAGTTTGGTTTCAAGAGAATAATGTATGGTTGTTAAGGCTTTATGTTATTTTTAAGTTTAGTAGTGATAGAAAAGCATGATAATGGGCTGTTTTGGATGCCGTGAATATTCAACTAGCATAGGTTTACATTAAAAATGGCTAATTTGCATGTTTTAGACTCAGGGACTAAATTGAATTAAAGTAAAATTTTAAGGGTAATTTTACAAAAATGTCAAAAATGACCAAATTGTATGAAATGAATTTTTTATTATCTAAATTAATATATTGAAAGAAATTATTAATATCAAATGGGTTTAGATCTTTAATTTGTTGTATGATGATATTATAAAGTGATTTTGTTAAATATTGATGTTAGGATCAAATTGTGAAAATGGTTAAAATATTAGGGTTTGATATTAAATTTTTGTTTTATTAAGGCTGTATGATAGCCTAGAATATTTGGATAAATTATTAATTGATAAAAAATTAGTTGATTTGATAGATTAACTAGTTAAGGGACTAAATTGCAAAAGTTGTAAAAAACTGATGTAATTGTGTAAATTCAAAAAAATTGAAGGGTATAAATTGTGAAATAACTTGAAACTGAAATATATACTAATGAATGAGTGATTTTATATTTTAGATCAAGATTTCATAGATACTCATGAAAAAAAAGAAAAAATAGTGGAATAGTCCCTGAACTCCTGCAATTATTACAATTAAATTCAGGTAAGTTCGTATGGTTTAATTTTAATAATTATATTGAAATGATGAATGATATTATGTATTTAGTATAATGTTGAAAAATAGAATATTGTTAAATTATGAATTTGAAGTGAATATCCGGTTTAAACGGAACGCGGGATTGAGTACAATCGTTGTGTGGCAAAAGACAGCAAAGGAAGAATTGACAGAAAAGTACCCAAGTAAATTGAGGTTCAATATTTGTTGCGAGCTTTCGTGTTTCCTTTCTGTTTAGCTCTCACGAGCTTCTGTTTAACTCATATGAGTTTTCGTTCAACCCTAATGGGTTTCCATTCAGCTCTATTGAGCTTCTGCTTAACCCTTATAGGTTTTCGTTCAGCACTTACGAGCTTCCGTTCAACTATTATGGGTTTTTATTCAGCCTTTAGGCTTCTGAAAACAATGTACTCATATCCGTAAGTCGTTCTTCGAATGGCAAGTTATCGGGAGTTGTCTTGGATGATATATGTATATGAAGAAACAATAAAAGAATGATGTGTATCATGAAATGTATGTATATCAATATCTTGATATGTTTGATTCATGGAAATTATGTAAGTTGAGATGAGTAATAAATTCAAATGTGACATGTTGAGATAATAAGCTTATTAATGTTAAAATTATATGAAATATGTTCAAGTATGCTAACAAGTGTTGTTGTTTGATGCTTAGGCAAGTGCCAAACTACTGGTTGAATGGTAATATGTTTAATTATAAGATGCATTGAAATGGTACGTGCTCAAATGAAAATATGTTTGTGCTCATGAAAGAGTGGTAAAGTTTAATTTATGCAATTTCTTATGAAATGATTTATCATATGATTAATTCAAAAAAGGTCTATGTTTAAATGCACTAGCTTGTAGCTATGGTTGAATGGAATGCTTATGACTGGTGTGTTATGCATATGGAATGAGTTGGAAAATAAAGAAACACAGATGAAAATAAAGAAATTTGAAAGAGTTAGAGTTGTTTAAAATCCTACTATGCTAGGAATAATATGTATAAATGGAACTTAGTGATACTGTAGATTTATTCACTTAGTGAATTGTTAAATATAACTTAATGAGTATTGTGGTATCAATATTGGATTATTCTTGATATGTATAAATTTCATATTTGAAAAGAAGTATTATGATTAAAGTTTATACGAGCTTACTAAGCCTTCATTGCTTATGTATTTATTTTCCTTTACTTTTCAGATTATTGGAAGCTCGATTGGGTTGGAAGTTTGTCGGAGTTGTATCACACTATCCATCGGTTCTATCGATACTTTCGAATGTTTTGATTTTGGTTATAATAACATGTATAGATATTTTGTTTAATGATGGCTTATATGTAATTTGTTGAGTTTAGCCACTTATTTTGGCTTGTTTTGGATGTCTAATTATGGCTTGTTGATATGTGTAATGTTGATTGTAGATTGACACAAAATTGGGTGAGAAATGTGAATTGTAAAATGGCATATTTTTGTCCACACAGGTAGAGACATAGACGTGTGTCTTAACCGTGTGACACACTGCCAGGTGACACAGTCATGTGTCCCTTGCATCTTAAATTTGTACAAAACAGAATGCTCACATGGCCTAGCACATGGGCGTGTGACTTGACCGTGTGACCCAAGTCAGCATACTCACACGGGCATGGACACGGGCTGAGACACAGCCGTGTGTCCCTATTTAGAATGCCCACACGGCCTGAGACATGGGCATGTCTCCAAATTGTGTGAGTCACACGGCCGTGTGACCCCTGCAGTGTTGAAAATTTTAAATATTTTCGGAAAAAAAATTCTGAGTTTTTGACTTAGTCCCTATTTGTTTCTAATGCGTAATTTGGGTCTCGAGGGCTCGTTTAAGGGAAAATATGTATGATTTTGATTGGTTTCTAATATGAATGCTAGATGAAATGAAATGTCTGATAATTAATTTGTAAACTCTGGTAATACTCCGTAATCCTGTTTCGGCGATGGATTCCGGTTAGGAGTGTTACAATATCAACTCACATAAATTCAGATAAATGTATATACATATATGAATAATATTACAAAATAGTTGTATATGATGCTGGTTGAGTTTATGATCTAATACTAAACTAATTAAAACTGATATTATATATATCAAAAGTGAAAAAAGGTAAAAAGAATATGAAGCTTTTAGAGAGCCCTTTAACTCATCATTCACTATGATTTTTGTTGGTGGAGAATCTCTGCAAATCTACTGCTTTTTTCCTCTTCTCACCATAAAAGTAAAAGCCATGCATGGAATATGCCATAAAAGGAGTCAAAAAAGTATATCCATAGCATCACCCATTGGCATATGCCATTTTCATCCATGGTTTATTCTGTACCTTCCTCATAAAATGCTTATAAAAGAAGTTGAAGCATCAGCTGCAGAAACCTAGCAAAGCTGTTCCATAGTCCAAAACCAGAGGGAGCTGGTAGTAATAAGCAAACCAGTCTTAGGGCACCTCTCACTTAGGCAGGTAATGGTGCATATATTTGTTCCCATGACTTGCCAAAGGAGAGTTGCCCTGTGACTGCTTCAGCTTAGCATCTTCATCGTCAGTGCCACGATGGTTTAACATGACAAGAATGAGATAGATTTTTTCTTTTTTGCCGAAAAGGAAAAAAAAATAGTATAAAATTATCATGGAATTTCTTATACTAGGAATTGGATTGTATTTTGCTCTCTCTAGATCAAAGAGTAAATTGGTCTTTCTATTAAAATTTTCATATATTTCTACGGTTAAAAATTAGTCCATGCACGTTAGCTTGAGATACACATAGCACATCACATTTGCCTCATTAGTCACAAGTTAATTTTTAATAACAGAAATAAATTATTTTTAAAAAAAAAATCATATAACTAATTTACCTATTTTTAAATAAAAGAATTAAAATATAATTGACTCCTAATTTACTATCCGATCATACTTTTATAAAAAAATAAGCGAATAAGACTCTAAATTAACCTAAAAGACTACCAGCTTCTAACGCTCTAATCTATGGTCAATAAAAGAGGGGTTGAAAGGACAAATGATGGACATCAAATGAAAATCTGAATGAATAAATCAAAGTAAATAACCGTGGCACCATGGGTCATTTACAGAGAAGAAACGGAGTAAACAACCACTGGTTCCAGACAGTATTTGTGGACAATTTACCACCGCGTTTACATTGGAAGGGTTTTATGGCACATCTTTCAGAATCATGGTAGGATTGTTGACGCATTCATCCCACATAAGAAAGGTAAATACGATCGAGGATTTGGATTTATACGTTATGCATATTGTGTTGATGCAAACAAGGCGATTGAGAGATTACATTACATGGGTTTAGTTTATACGGCTATAGAGTTGAAGTTAGAATGACAAGATCTGGAGCAAGAAATTCTTTTTGGAGAAAAGTCTGAGTGGAAGCCAAAATGGTTCGGACAGGTAATGTTGAACTTGTAGAGAATGAGGCAACTAATAACTTATGCCCAGAGCTTTCGTTTGATAAGAGTCCTTCGAGTAGTGAAAGGGTACACAAGACTAATAAAGGTGCGATAGTGCAAAACTTTAGTACATTAATGTTGACTACGTTTGATGGTGTGAAGAAGAAGTTGAGATCAATGGCAGAGATTGAAGATAAATTGAATTTATTAGTTGAAAAAAAAGAAGCAAAAGCCCAAAGGTAGAAAATCCAAAGTTAAGAGGGTGGCGAAGAAGTTGCAGTCACATGATGATAGTATTGTTAATGGCTCCCTTACTGACTCTGACATATGGAATCGTAAGAAGATTATATTGAAAGAAGCGGAGGAAACTTTTTTCGATTTGCAAAGTTACTCAGGTTGAATGCAGGCGACACAAGGTAGAGTTTGTGTTTCCTTTATAGATTGCGTTTGAATCCTTTCTTGAGGTAATTGTGTAGCTCCTTGGAATTCTAATGATGTTGGTCACATCAAATATGTTCTACCTTTATTGATCTTGAATGCAAAAATGATAAGAATTATCACATTATACGAACAGTCATGAGTATGAACCACAAGATCGTTAATTGAAATAGCATGATTCTTTTCTACTTTAACCTATGATCGAAAGTTTGACCTTTGTCATGAGTATGAACAGTATTAACCTTAAAAATAAAAAAGGAAAAGACAGTTGTACCTTTGTTGTGTCTAGTAGTTTTCAGTTTGGAACCTAATATTTAGGGAAAGGCCCTAAATTGTCTATTGATCAATGTCAGATCAAGTGACCATTTATTCAACTAATTGTTCTCTGTTTCCATCTCTTTTAGCAAGAAGTCCACACTTTTTCTTCGCTTAAACTTTAGTAGATGTCCTAGATTGAATACTAAATATGTCTAGAAAATTGCAGTTCAATTTAAAAAAATAATTTTATTTTTAAATTATAAAAACTTTAAGAATATTAATTCTGTTAAATGGTAAATGATATTTTTTTAAACAATAAATATTAAATATATTCTAAATTGACTTTATTTAATTCTTTTTAATAATATAAAAATTAAATTAATCCATTTAATAATAGAAAGATTGATTTAATCAAATCTCTATAATATAGCAACACTCTCAATTACATTCTAACCCTTTTATTTTTTTCTCTAGGAGCCATTTCCTACTTGGGAATATAAAAGAGGAAATCACAATCCAAATTCCCTTTTGGTCTATTGAACTCAACCAAAACATTATAAGGACCATAAATAAAGCAAAAGAAAAAGGGGAAATAAAATTAAAAAGGGGTGTGAGGATGATATGTCTGCCCTTAAAAACTCCGCCTTTTTTTACTCGTCCTCTAACCTACCATGGACGGACTATATGTAAAGAGTAAAACATATATTCTCATACCCTTATATTGAACCTTTAAGAGGCCCTTAAGGTCAAAGAAGCAAAAAGAGGATATCCAATAGCATAACCCCTCCAGCATATGCTATTCATGCAGGATAGGGTTATTCCCTCTAATACACCATTGGAAATGCTTATAAAATCAGCTGTGATTTCAAGCAAAGATTGCAGTGCAAGAACTGGCATATACAGGGTGAGGGGAATTAGTGAATAAGCAAACCAGTCAAAGGGCGCCTCTTACTTGGCAGGTAAGTACAGTATTTTGTGCTGTAATTAAGTACATTCAAGGGCTGGTTTCCCAACACTTGGTTTTCACTGACTTGCCAAAGGAGAGTTGCCCTGTGACTGATTCAGCTTAATATCGTAAGATGATTGCCCCCACACAGGTCATTTCAACAGGTATGTTTTTTCAATAGATTTGATGTAGTAGCATGATGAAAATTCTGGCATGGTGATTGGAAATTTAGCTGTAGCCTGTCCTAGATGCAATGATACATATAAACCATGCAGCTAGCTCTTTAGATCTTAATCTTGGCCTGTTTTGCCTTGAATTATTGTAGAGATTGGACCATAGTTTATTTCTTTGAGCATTGTGAAATGAGGGCTTCTTCCTTTTTGTAAAATGGCAAGAACTATAGCTAGATATGGAAAAAAGATTGTCAAAAAATTTTGTAACCTTAACAAGGCTAAGAATTTAACAGTAAGTCGTTTGAGAAAATGGTGGTTTCTTGGGCAGATATAGAACAGTTTGGTTTGTTTTATGTATCCTCAATTTTTTTTTTAATTCATTTTCAGTTTGGTTAAATCACTCTTAGGATTTGATCTAAGCAATTATTTTCGGAACTTGAACTAGGCAACTATTTCTATATTGAGGCTTCAACCTTTTATTCAAGTTAATTCCTGAACTTGACAATTACTCTCGTATTGATGCCTAAATTTGACAATTTTTTCCACATTAAACTTAAACTTTAGGTGTTTTAGGAAATATCAAAGGCTAACTTAGATAATAATAAAAAAATTTAATTCTATCATAAAAACAATTACCAAATTTAAGACTTAACTTGAAAAAAAAATTAAACCCAAATATAAAAAAATTACTAAATTCAATTCCAGTTCATACCAAAAAATTATTTAACCCTTTACAATTAACTCACAAGAATAATTCACTGACAATTAAGAATGTGCCTATGATCTTAACCTGCTAAATAGGTTTTAAGGAGAATATCTAATGCAAATGAACCAAAAGCTGGATTCATATCTTCTCAAAACTTAGATATTGGTTTCCGAAATGCCCTTCCTTGCCTTTGGATTTTCTTTATTGAACAAAGATTTGGTATAAAGCTGCTTTATTTATATTTTTTTGACTTTTCACTTTTAATCATTTACATTTATCTAAAGAAATGATGGAAAATGCCGGTTATTGGGTCGACATAAACCCAACTACGTTAGGACCCTCCAGTTTCTCTCAACACTGGGACAAAATTCCAACCATTAAAAATTTCGAAATAGTTCTCGATACGAATATTGTTGTTGCATATATATATATATTGAAGTGTATTATCTTTTTATTTACGAATTGAAAATTGATTATAGGTGGTTCTAGATATTATCATAAAAAAAATGATTCGAATCTATAATAATTTTTTTTAAAAAAATACAAATTAGTTTGTTTTGAATAGGTTTAATGTATTATTTAATATTTGAGTATAATATTTTTCTCTATGATATTTATGTTATTTTTTTATTTAATTATGGTACTTGTATTTAACAAAATTGATATATTTTGACAACTAAAGGTAATGATGTTAATTTTTTTGGTGTTTAATTTAGATTTTAGGGTTGATTTGAGTTAATATTGTTATTTTCATACACCAAAATATTTAGCTTTTGTCAAATACAGATATCATGTTTAAAAAAATGTCAAATTCAAATACAAAACTGTGTATTAAATCTTTTGAATAAAATTGACAATTTTTTAATAAATAAATGGACATATTTTTTTGAAAAGCAGACATAGTATAAGGAGAGCAAATTTTTTAATAGATATAGAATGGTTATGAGAATTATTTGTCTTGTTTCGTCTCACCTAATCATATGAAATTAAAACTTAGTGACAAAAATATTATTTTACGAGGCATGAGAGTTTGGATTTAATTTCAAACAATATTTCATAAAAAATATATATTTTAAATAAAAACAAGGTTAGATAAAATGAGATAGAAATAGATACATCTCACATTCATAAATATCATAATAATTTTTCAAGATTATATATTCATAATAAACTTAATCATGAGTCAGGTCATTCGCCCAGACCTAAATGCCAACCTAAAAAGTAGAAGGGTTTGAGCAAAAAATATAAGCTCGAAAAATGAGTATAGATAAAATAAAAATAAATAAAAAAACTTTTTTTTGATTTGAGCCTAAACCGAATTTACCTATTGTTTTGTTATTGTTTTATGTCATTTTGTTGTTGTTTTGCAGTCATTTTGTTGTAATTACTTAAATATTGTATAACTCTTACTTTATTATTAATTTTACTACTATTTTATAAACATTTGCAACTATCTTAGTGTTATTTTCAATTTGTTAGAAAATATTTATTTTAATATTTTTAATATATTTAATGTATTATATTTTTTAAATTTATTTTATATAAAAAATAATATAATTTTTTTAATATATATGAACCGAGTCAAACTCCAACCGCGGAATAAACCCGAACCAGAAATCAGATATTTACCCAATCTGACTATGATCAGTTGTAATTCACAATAAAACAAAAGAAAGCACAACATATGTAACTATAAAGCAATAATAAATTTCAGCAAATCCGCTAACTTTGCTCGATGGTGATCACTCCATTGGACATGTACCTGTTTTCTGCTTTTTGGTAAAATATACTTACAATGACCACACAGACACGAAATCTACCGATCAGAAGTGAGGATACGTGGCAACTCTCAAAACATTAAACCTATTTATAAAACAATAAAAAAATACTATAATAAGGGCTTTTCAAAGTTACTTTTCCATCAGTTTTTATCAGGTTTATTTATCTTCTCATTAGGTGTCAACTACAGTGAAAAGTATTACAATGCAATGAGTACATTTACGTCAACAATTTTACCAACAATAAAGAAGCAAATGGTGGTTTTCCGTAAAGCGAAGTATCATAAAGTTGGCAGAATTTCCAATATGGCTCCAAAATATTTTTCATGTCGATTATTGCGTAAAATTACAGTAAATTTTATTTCTTCTGGTATATAATACACCGATCATTATGTACCTTAAAGTACAAGAAACTTATTAATCACAACATGAATTCACACAACGAAACAAAGAAAAAAGAAAGCAGTCTTTTATTGCCGCTCAATCTCTGTTATTCTCTCTCATTCTCTCTCTTTTTCTCAAGCCCTCAATTTACCACTCTGCAATTCAATCTCACTTCTCCATTTTCCATCACCCCTACATTCCCAAGCTTCACCATCGATGTGGCAAATTCTTTGAAGAACAAACTTTGATCATTAGCGAATGATTCAACAATCCATTTAGTCCTATAATCACTATACAGTGCTTGATCGGATCCGAACACACCTTTCCCTGCCAACAGTTGTTTGTAATAATTATTATCGAAAGTTGATGCCGTGGAGTCCAAGAACTGTCCTGCATTGCCATTTTTATTTGGTTTCGGGCATTTCTTCTTCAGTGTTTCTGCGAATTCAGGGTTCATTGTAGGGTCGATGTCCTGAACCGAGCTGAAATTATGGAGCCGAGCTTGGAATGAAGAACAGTGTGAGAATCCTAGGGTGTGACCTCCGGATAGGGCTACTAAGTCCTTGACCCCTAAACGTCGCTTAGTGAAGCTTTGAATGAGTGTTGAAACGTTGAAAGTTGGGGCTGGTAAGTTGATGGTTTCGGAAGCCTTGGAGATTCTGCCATCTTTTCTGCCTTTAAGTACGTTCCAAAAAGGCCCTCCTGACTGTAAGAAACGCAAAGAAATGTTCAGTTTTGTGCGTTTGTGTTGAGGGGAGGGGAGAGGAGAGGAGGCTAACTCTTTCTCAAGAAGTGTCATGCATCTAAAACTAATTGATACTTTAACGGGTTAATATTATCTCCGATGGGATTTTAATATCTCAACTCTGTAAAGAGTTGGAATGCCTTAAAAGGCTACCTGAAGGGACAGCGTATTCAAAAGACAAGAGTGACTAGTTGAATTAAACACCTACCAAAATGGTGATCATTAATTGTATGGTTGGAACCCCTAACTCATAGGATATAGATCCCCTCAAGTTACTTATATCTTATAAGTTAGGGGATTCAAATCCTATCAATGATAAATTATTACATTTTTTTAAGGCGATAATACACTACATACGGTTCAATCCAACAAGATGTTCTTATTTTACGAATCTATCATCTCTTTAAGTAGATTCTCAAGTCACTCTAACTCTTTAAAAATTTAAGAGACAAAATTTCAATTTGACTCATAAAGATAATGTCACCCTTTGAGGGACTTGTCAACTTTAAACAATAACATTTCAAAACTTTTCAAAAAAGAGTTAACTTCCTTTCAATAGGTTAATTATAGAAACTTCGTTTTAAAAGGGTTTTTCAATGTTTACCATTGCTACTACATCTCTTGCTGCAATGGCGACTATATCAGCACAAGAGACCGCCTTCGGACACGCCGATTCAAGCTTAGTTTTCGCGTCATCAATCACATAGAATGCTCGAAGAGAGATATTAGGAGGACCATCTTTCTCCGCTTGATTTTGCGGAGTCGAGTCCAACAACACCGATGCATCGCATCCCTGTCACCACCCCAAGAAAAATCATTTCAACCTAAAAATGGCTACACATTTTGACACTAAAAAGACGTAAACAACAACATACGTACCCTTATGAAACAGTCATGAAAGAACATCCTAAGAATCCGAGCGGGAGCTTTAGCATCATGCATGGAGGCATTCAATACAGTGTATCTTATAATTTTCTCAGCTTCAGGACATGTTCGATCATAATAATGAACATCCAATGCCGCCTGTGAGCGTAGAACCGTCATCAGCCCAAGGAAAATAATCGAAAAAGAGAACTTTCTCGGTGAAAAAACAGCCATTTTGGTTTATCAAAATTTAAAAGTAAATAAGGAATATAAGAACAGAAAAATGTGAAAACGATGAGGGTATGAAAAGATTCATGGGAGTATATATATAGTAGCCATGGCAACGTAAATGTTGAGCATATAATATACATATTCCCTATGCTTTTAAGTCACTCAAATTGTGAACAAAATTGTGGAAAATGGATGCGGTATTGGTAGTGGTGTACTTTTAGACCAAGTTTATATATTTCACCAACTCTTTAAGTATTCTTTTTATTTCACATATTAAGTTTACATGTGTTTTTATATGATTTTTAAATTTAAATAATTGTTTCGAGTTTCATGTGGTATTATTATTATAAGCTCTGCGATTGTTGGGTTATATCTATCAGGTTGGTTAATGAAATGGATTAAAGCAGTACATAAGTTTTGTACTTTTTGAGTTTTTTGTTAAAATATGTTTTTAGTCCTTATACTTTCATAGATTTTGAGATTTAGTCCCTATCTTTTTTTAATTTTTTTCAATTTAAAAATTTCAATCCAATCATTATTACCATGTTTTTGTTAAAATTTATCAACTTAACATATATATTTTTCATCAATCAAATGCCTCGTTACATAAGAGAAGTGCCTAATCAACATGTCAAATTGATATTTTTTTTATGACAAAACTTAATAATTTAATGATTTAATTGAGATTTTTAAATTAAAAAAGTAAAAGGACTTAATTTTTTAAAATCTAAGTATATAGACTAAATCTTAAATTTTGTTTAAGTATAAGGACTAACAACGTATTTTAACTTTGGGATGGGAGTTTGTTGTACTGTTTGGCTTCTACGAAAGCAATGAAATGGGAAAAAGGAATCCAGAAAGCCGTAAAAAAAATTGGGAAATTGATTGCTTTTGCCCTTAATGCAAGCCAAGTTAAGTATCATGTCATTGTTCTCCAAAATTCCAAAGAAAAATATGGAGGACTTGTTGTGAAAAAGTACTTATAAAATGGCCCATTAAGGCTTTTGGGCTCCAAACTTAAACCCTAGTTTAGATGTGGGCTTTTAGCAAGTTGAAGATAAATTTAAGGTAGGGTAAGGAACAAAAGCATTTTTTATTGGCAATAGGTCTTGTAGAAAAGTACAAAATCTTCACACTACCCTTTACATGTAACTCAATTAGGTTTGTGGGTTGGAACTCGCTTAAATTTTAATTAGTTGAATTATAAAAAGATTATGAACAGTTTAGGATCACAAACATTATATTAAATATTTTTTATATGTTAATTATTTTTATTATTCAAAGAAATCTGTGAAATAGAAACTATAATAATTATGATTATTTTTAGATTTGTATTCACAAACATCATTTACAATATTGAAAATTGAAAAAAAAAAGTTATTATAAGATTTTATATATTACTAGTAATTAAAATATAATAATTTTCTTAATTAAAATTAAATAAAATACATTTAATTAAATTTAAAAAAAATTCAAGCTTATCTAAATTTTAAAAATAATTTTGTTCCGAGCCATTGAATTAGACAACTATTCTAGATTAACAATTTTTTTTAAATCATTATATATAATCTATATACATTATCCTACAATCGTCTTTAACTTCACTATTAGTTTGCCCTTATAGTCGAGGGTTTAATTTTCACCTTGAGTACAAAATAACTTTAAAACTCATGGTCAGCGTCTACTCCTTTAATAAATTTACAGACTACGACTAATTAATTACTGAACTTACTTCGGTAAATACTTTTAAGAAATGAAATAAAATTGCTATTAGTCTGCCCCTAAACTCTAAAGTCCACTTATTTGATTTGCTTTTGGAAGAGATCTATTTTGGGCTGATAATCCAGTTAGCTTGGAAAGAACGAGCTCGACCAATAATTGGGTTAGCAAGTATTTATGGCCTACCCATCTGTGCATATTATAACACATCCAAATGAACGACTTGCTAATAGGGTGGAATGTATTTCAAGATGTTATTATCGTGAGATTTTTTTAAACTAATTATTAAAATAAAAGGGAGAAAGTAAGATTTGTATTAAGAAACACGAGTTTAACTTTTAATTAACTCAATTAGTTTCAACACTGAAAAAACTAATTTTTAGAGAAAAATAACTAATTTAGTAATTTATTAACAAGTTTCAAATCACCTGTACAATTTTATAGATTTTGACGTGACTTAATCAAACGGCTACAACCTCCTCGTTTCTATCTTTTACTCACAACCATTGATTTAAAAAAAGATCTCACGGGATATTGCTATAATAAAATCTCATATTAGATGTTGCATGTTGCTAGACATGATGAAAGTTTAAGAAATTTATCATTCAAGTTTCACTCAAATATGTAAATTCATTTTATTTAAAGTAGATTGATTTCTCCAGGAAAAATCTGTGAGGTGTCGGTTTGCATTGAGCCAATAGATCTTTAAAGAGGCTTGGTATTGTCTCTAGTGGGTTCACAATCACAGAATTGGAACATCTCTTCAGCTACTTAAACAAATAAATCATACGTGTTCCACACAACCTACTAGCTCAAATGGTAACATGTTCACTAACCCGTTAATCTAACAACACTATACAGACTTGTCCGAAATACAAATTCGTTGTGAATTGGAAACCAAATTCTCCCTCTCTCA
The DNA here is from genome assembly GCF_007990345.1 of Gossypium hirsutum. NCBI lineage: Eukaryota > Viridiplantae > Streptophyta > Magnoliopsida > Malvales > Malvaceae > Gossypium > Gossypium hirsutum. Next base: position 107,891,608 of record NC_053435.1, read on the forward strand.
CCCACCCTTCAATTTCTTCCAGTCTCTTATCTTTAACTCTACCACACACTGAGTGAGTCTCAGGGTATAACACTGTAGAGTATATAGAGCAATGATCATTTGATTGATTTTATTATAGCCTATACACAAATGGGTCCACTGCCCTCACTTTCAGTTTCATCCTTCCTTTTTCCAACCTCCAATAATATCCTCACACACTCCATCTTTAGTCTATACCACCAAAACCCTAAATCATACAAAACCAAACATGGAGACAAGTGGAAGAGGGGGTATGTCCCATAGCCAGGCTGCTATTAACCCCACACACACCACAAAAAAAAAAAAAACATCCCAATCTCTGTCTTCTCCCCTCCACCGCCCATTCTCACATTTGATATTTCAAAACATGTACACACATGCATGAAAGAAACTGACACAGTCACCACCACCAAATAATACTACTACCCCCACCCAACAACAGATAAGAAAGAGAGAGAAACCAAAAAAAAAAAAAACCTTGTTTAATTATTATTATTATAAATTTTATAACATGAAGTACGATGATCGATGCATAAACTCATAATGTTTTGTCCAAATATTGCAGATAAAAATGTATGGTTTAATTAATTAAATTTATAGTATATGGGTAAACCTGATCTGATGCATATGCTGCTGCTGCTGGCATTGCCTCATCAACGGTCTAATCCCACTGAATAATTTTTATTTTATTTTGTTCATACCCCCGCGAAATAGGACCACTTTGAATTTGAAATATAAATCAGTAAACTATGATTCAATAATAATATTGAAATTTAAGATAGGGTTTCAAAAGAGTTAGTGAAAATGTAGTCAGAACTCAGGAATATTGTGTAGTCGGAATCTGCCAAGTTTTGCGTAATAACTGAATCTCCCATGCATTTTTTATTTTTTTTATTCTCATCTGCCCCTACTCTATCCTACATATATATATCTTCATTTTTTTTTCTAACGTTCAACTACATTGATTTGTAAATTATTTAAAGGAATCATAAATTTTAGTACATTAAAAATAAAGATTCAAAAAGAATTCAGCCGTTAATACAGATACAAGTCATCTATATGTTGTGGATACAAAAAGGGATGATTTTTTTTTTTTGGCTAGAATTGAATTATAAATTTTTAAAAGGTTAAAATATAATTTTTAATTTTATTATTTTTAAAAGGATTAAATAAAATTTTTTTTTCTGTTTTTGAGGGGAGTGGTTTATAAAAGGATTAAATTGCATAATCTGCTATTTGGGGAAAGACAAGGCCCTACCTGCTCTCCCCCTCAAAATCGCCCTGAGACATAGGCCATTATATGCGTTTAATCTTAGGAAAATAAATTTGAAAATAATACAATCGTTATGGATACAAATCATTTACATTATGAGCATAATGATAAGTGACGTCTTGATACAATAATATTGAGAAAATTATAAATAATTCGTATAACTAAGTGTTGGGTGTAATAATAAAATGCATTAAACTTTCAAGTGGAGAATACGAATTCTAATCTTAAAAATAATATTGTTGAGAGAAACAATCAAAACCCTAAAAATATAATTTTTATTAACCGTAAAATGAATATAAATAGTGCATTAATTATACTAAATATAACCTCAATCATCATCATAAACAACCCTAACGAATTATTGAAAACAACGTTCATCTCACTAAAATACATGTATTAGTTGTGATTAAAAAAAGAAAAGACTTGTATTAATGTTACCATTTGACTTTCTATCTTTTATATATACAGCTACAATTAATTTGATTTGCATTTTGAATTTCCCGCTCACTGTTTAACACTTAATACATTTATTACATCCCTTTTAGAGTATTTATATATTTATTTAAGTATTCATATTTAAGTTTTACAATATATAAACTTCTAGTTTCATGATTTTTGTACGTTATATGTGAGTTTTATTTGATTCTTCATTTATTATATTTTATTTTGATTCTGTATTATAATTATTCGAAAATATATTTGTAATACTCGTAAATCTTTTACAATTTAAAATATTGTAAAAGGTATTTTAAAACATCTCGTGGTAGCATTGCTTGATGATTGAAGAATCCATCAACGAATAAAGAAATTACTTAGAATATGAGCTTAGGGTTTGAACTTTGAAGTTCATATTTTAATTTTTTTTTTGTGTGTTACTATTGTAATTCAAATTCACAAAAATCTAATTTATACTATATAAAATATACAAGGAGTAAGGCTTCTCTGTCCTATTAAATTCATTTCAGTGGTGGAGCCAAGGGGTAGGCATGAGTCTCGGTTCCTTTAAAATAGAAAAATTTTCACTTATACCCATTATAATTTATAAAATTTTAAATTAGTAATAATAAAATTACACTTTGATTCCAAAAATAATAAAAATATTAATTTAATCTTTTAAAAATTATAAAGATATAATATATTAAATTTGTAAAATTATATTTTTACTATTATAAAAATATACAATTTAATTTTAATTCTCTTAAAATATATATATATTTTTTTTGGTTCCACCACTGATTCATTCCTTTCAATTGACGTGACACCTCTAATCAATTAGGGGTATGTTTCACTTCTCATACCATAACTCGTTTTAGTTTATTTTCGAAATTTGTCTTGGCATATTAATTTATTCTCTTGTATTGTATTTTTCATATTTATTGTATTTATTAAATTATTTTTGTTTTATAGTTCAGATGATGGGAGAGACCCGACCACACCATTGCTGTTCTTGTTCCCTTTTCTGACCACTTTATAATTGCATATAACAAAAGTTGAATTATACTATAGTGATAAAAATTTCTTATAAATTTACATTTATATTAACAATTTATTTTAAAAATAAATATCAAAACTATACAATATTATATATGAACTTTAATTTTATATAATTTTTTACATGAAATTTTAATTCAATTTTTTACAATAATACTATCGACATATATGTTTATATATTATATACACAAATAATTACAATAATCCAATGTATAACGTTTTTGAAATTTTAATTAGCCCTACTCAAAATTTTTAAACTTTTAAATTCTTTAATTAGAACTTTTTTTTTAAATCTCATTAATCCTTTTTAAAATAAAGAATTAATTAAACCCGTAATTTTTAAAAATTCTTATTAAACCCCTAAAATTTTAAAAAATTAAAACCCTTAATTTAAAAAAAAATTAAGTAGGTCCCTCAAACACAATGACACATTCCATCACCATCCGTCATGTTTTGCATGATAAATGTTTACTCGGTTAAATTTATACAACTAAGCTATGAAGCATCTATGAGAGGGCTATTCCAAGAAAAGTTAGATAAGGCCTTAGTTCCCTTTGGTTCCTTCAAAGTTCTAGGACTAGTAACTGATATATATCGTGAAAAAAAAAATTGTAATTTAAATTTTAAAAAATTATAATAATTTCATAATAATTTTTTTTTCTAATTTTGGAACGTATCAAAGATTACTTATTCATCACAAAAGTTTGCACTTTCAGCTTCTTCTTTTTAAAATTTTTTTTATCACAGATTCTTTTAAATTGTTGTTTATCTTGTATAAAGTTAAAGCCAAAACTAAAGTTAAAGTAGCAAAATTTTAGATGCATGCATGCTTTAGCTTGGCCCTAAAAATAGCAAAATCAAACGTACGTAACATGAACTTTCTCATAAAATCCATGCACCACCAGCTTTTTACCACCTCACTTTTTCCCTTTTCTTTTAGCTTTTTTTTTTTTTTCATCTATCTCTTCTACAAGCTCAAGTTTCCATGAATGGGGAACCAAACTTCATAATAATAATTATAACGATTTTATTCATTACTTTAAAGTTATGTACAAATTTGTTTGTTAACAAAAAAAAATCACTAAAATCTTTTCCTTATGAGTTTATAAACTTGAATAAAAAAAATATTCATCGTTATTTACTTATAAGATTTTTTTATTAGATGTAGATTATGTCTTTATTAAAGTTACAAGTAATTAATTAAACTCAAATAAACTAATTAATAATTCACGTGTAATTTTTATATGTTGAGACAAGAAAAATCAAAGCCTCATTGAGTTACTATTATTATTTTTAACCATTGAGTTACTAAATTAATAATAAGTAAATATGCAAAAATTGACCAATGGTTGTGCAACTCTTTTGGACGGTCAAAGGTCAAATGGAGCATTTTGAAACTAGAGAAATAAAAAAAGTATATTTTAAGGAACCTTTGAATAGGCTTTCGGATTTTAACCCCATATATATAACATGTAACATGTTTAAATAACTAGTACATTCTTGAGTTCATTTCAATATTTGTGCCTTTGGCAGGGCGGGATAACAAATTTATTGAAATAAGAGTTTTTATTATTATTATATAAATATATATATATATTTATGTTAGATTTCGTCCTTTTATCATTAAAAGTAAAAATCTAGCTTTCCATTCATAAAAGCTTTCATGCATAGTATAATGCTAATTGCTTCATTAATAAGTTACATATGAACAGTATAGAACATAATGATTAGATATTCTTAAGTACTAACAAACACATATTATTAAGAGAAAAACAAGGGATAATCTTAAATATTGATTTTGTGACCCAAAATTAATATATATATATATATAAAAGCATCATTGTACTAAGCATATTACATCGAAATGTGACTCCAACTTTGAAGTACTTAAAATTTTTTTTAAACCCCAAAATGAATATCTATTTTTTAATATTAGGTTTCATCTACATACAGAATGGAACCGAGTTAGATTTTTAATGTGAGGCAAAGTTTTTAAATACCCAAAATTTAAAACTCGAAATTTTATTTAAATAATATCGAGTTTTTTACTACTTAATCCGAAAAGATTTCGGAGAATACATTATTACAATTTATATATACAAAATATATATATATAAAAAAAAGGTCCAACAGCTATACTTATCCACGTGTACAGTCCTACAAAGACCCCAACGAATAGCATCTCATCACGTGAATCACCCATGTGATATGTTCTCATTCACCACTATTCAAACATTAAACGGCACCGTTTAGTTCTAAAAGACGAGACTTTTGAAAATTGAAACCAGCAAAACAAAATTCGAAATCAGCTGCCGTTTCATGTACCAACGCCTCTAATATGCTGTTTCCGATCTCCGACACAATCCCTTCCCCTTCTTCTTCATACGCCATCACACACCGGAGTTTCATCTCCGGCAAATCTTTGTCGATCAATGCATCAATGTCTTCAAGCACACGACAATCAGCTCGAGGAAACCGACCAATCTTCGAACACAATGTGTTTATTAACTGAGACCCGACCATATTACTAAAACGTTCACGTCCAACAAATTTAACACAAGGTTTCATATTGAAGAAAGGGTTTAAAATATCAGTCAAAAGTTCATCGACTAGATGGAACAGTAATTTTCTATTGCATCGTAGGTTCAGTTGACTGGTTTTATTATTATTAGTGGTGAAATGTTCGAGGTAGTAAAAAATGGAAGGGTTAATAGGATGAGAAGGAGAAAACCAAGAAGCTAAGGACAGTGGGGTATGTTTATCTAACCCAGTACGTCTTAGTATTCTTGCAATGTACTCATGATATTCTGCTTCTTCACCGGTGGTGGTGGTAGTAACATTGTTACACCTGTCGCCGATGTTGTCGTGTCGGGAACTGTGTAAGTACGTCGCTTCTTGTTTGTTGTTGTACGTTTGGCTCGAACAACTAGATAACTGTGAGCTATTACTACGTTTTGGTCTTGTAGCATCTAAGACCTGTATAACGAATCCAAAAACAATAAGTTAATGATGATAAAGTTAAAAAGAAAATTGAAAGAAGTGATACTTGATTTTGAATATACCTGTTTTTGAGGGATTTTAGTAGCTGGAGGTGACGGGTCTTTTTTGACTGGAAAAAGGGAAGAGACTGTAATGTTGAGGAGATCATTTGATAATGGTGTTTTCTTACATTTCTTGTCTGGAATGTTAGCTCTGTTGGCTGTTGAAGGACGAACGAAGGGCTCTTCTTGCTTGGTTCGGATTATGTCCGATGTTCGTTGTGGCTTTTTCAGCTTTGTCACTTTCTTGCATTTGCTTGTGCTTCTCTGTGTCTGTTGCTCATCTTGTTCCTCTGCCACTGTCTGCAACTTGGGCTTTTGTAAAACCCTGGTCGGCTGTGGCTGGATACTAATTTCTGATGGTTTTGGAGGTTGAGGGTTTTGATCTTTGGTTTTAGGTTCCAAGAACCTAAGCCTAGGCGAACACGAAGGTGTCGTCGAGTGCTTGCCATTGCCATTACTGGTCGAGTCCTCGGCTAGTTTACTCATCGCCTTTGAAATCTTCTTGTACTTGAATTGATTAACAAGCTCCTCTCTAGTTTGTTCCCTGTTCCGAACAGTATTAGTAATATCCATCCCAACTTTTCTTCCCACACTTTCTTTAACTTGTTTCATTATCTGCCGAGCATAATGACCCGGACTCTTATTCTCGTCTTCGCTCCTTTTCGAGAACCGAGTAACCATTACCTCTTCGGTCGTACTCATGTTCTCTTTATTAATCTGAAGCGAAAACCGATGGTGATAGTCCACATCCGACCTCCTAGCAGACGATAACCTCGGAGTTTCCGGTAACGACCGAGTACCCCTAAAATCACAACCGTCTACTGATCTCCTACGACCCTTTAAATGTGAAGAAGAAGACTTAGGTTGTGAAAAAGATGGTGAATGAGTTTCAGGTAAAAGGTCAAGACCCATCAGCCTAGCAACTAGAGTAGGTGTCTTGGTCCCTGGTGAGCTGCTAATCTCTGAAAATGTGTCATTATTGGAAGCTCCAACTTTTGACTTTATGTCCCCACTTGTTTTAATTTGAATTCCCATCTAGATTTTCATAAAAAAAAAATCATCATCATCATCACTCACCTTTAAAAAAAAAAAAGAAAAACAAAGGACTAGTTAGCAAACTTACGGGGATATTTAAACTTTCATCTTCTTTACTGGTTGATGTTGTTAAAGAAGCTGAAACTGAAGCTGAAACTGAAGTTGAACTTTCATCCTCTGATTCTAAACTATTCCTTGGTGCTTCAGTACCTGCATTTGCATTGGAACTCGATAATGTACTGCAAAAAGAGGGAGAGAGAGAGAGAGAGAGAGAGAGAGAAGAGCGTATGAAAGAAAGAACCTTTAAGTGCAGTGGGGACGAAGTTACTATGGGGAGAAATAAAAGAGGAGGGTTGTTTAAAACAACCACAACTGCTACTGCTATTGCTGCTACTATTTGTTTGATGGTTTAAAGGGAACTGGAAATGATGGAAATCAAAGAACTGGAAGACAGCACTTATACAACCAGTGGGAGTGGTGGTGGTTTCAGCTTTCGATGGTGGTGGTCTTTTGGTGGATGTTTTAGCTCCGGTAGCCCAATACGGCCAATCTCTTCCCATTTCCGATCAAAAGGAAAATGGGGATTTAGTAAATGGATAGAAATGAGAGAGAGAGAGGTAGAGAGAGAGAAAGGAGGAAAGTGCAAAAGAGGTTTGTTAGTTTGAAAGTTGATGATGATGACTAAAAAAGGGTTATTATAAGATGGTGAAGAAGGAGCGAGAAAAGTGGATCCACAAAGCATGTTAAATAAATCAGTAGCAAGCAGCCCACAATTTTTTTTTTATAATTTCAGGGACTTTTTAGAAAGTACAACAAAAATATGGTTTGTGGGCGCGCGGCAATACGGATAACTCCACACAAACAGCTTCAAATTCTTACATGATTTTAAATTAGTCCATAAAACTTCGAAATAGTTCAATTGAATTTTTATATTATCATTACTCTTAGGATTAAATGTTCAATTTAGATATTTTAAATCATGTAAATCAAATAATACTCATCCCATACATATTAAATAAAAGGTATGCGTTAATAAATTTTTAGAAAAATATTATTTATTTTATTATTATATCCAATTTATTCATATAATAGATAGGTATTCGTAATTCAATTCATGTGTATTACATAAACTTTGAGCTAATAATTAATATATAAACTAATGGTTAAACTAAAAAAAACATATTTTAATTTTAAAAATTTAATTAAAACATTTTAAATTTTAAAATAAAATTTAAATTTTAGTTTATAATCTAAATACGCTCAATACAAATTAATCATATAACATTAGTAAAAGTTATTTTCTTTTTTCTAAAAATTTATAAATATAAATACAAGTCACATATTTAATCGCTAAAACTTAAATTCAAAAAATGTTAGAATAAAAACTCAACCGTAGCGTTTGAGTACGGGCAAACTTTTAACATGGACCACATCATTTGCCAAATAAAAATTAAATATAAACAAACATTTTAGGTAATTGCACCCAAGATCACTAATTTTTAGTAAATTTCTATTTGGTCACTCAATTTTAAAAAATTACAAAATAGCCATTAAATTATTCAAAAAATTTTATTTAAACCATCATGCTATTAAAATCTTTGTGGTATGACTTTTTTTGTTTGCACCAATTGAAAGCTCTTATTCCCTTTCTCTTTTATAATTTTTTCATGAAATATCATGAATTTACTCACCAAAATCTAAACAATTTTTTTTTCGATCTCTAAACTAATCATCAGATCAGCTTGGACTTATCCACCATATCGATTGTTGAATCAACACTTGGAACTCGCTAACCAAACTTAAAAATAGCCCAATAACTTAATTAAAAACTTTTAAATAATTAAGTGACAATTTTATAACATTTTAAAGTTAAATAACTAAAAAATAAATTTATTAAGAATTTAATGACCTTGAATGCAATTTATCCAATATTTTATCAATTATCTATATCCAATTTCCATAGATATGAAAAAGGGGGTAGACTAGGGTGAGTGTGGTCGTCTTTTTTCTGTTTTTATTGGGAAATGGAATTGGTAAAAAGATATAAAAAGTAGTGGGGAGTGGTGACTGAAGTCAGTGGGGAGGGTATAAAAATGTTGGAAAGGTATTGATGACGCACCCTTTTAATTTCACACCCATCTGTTGGACACATTTACAAATAGCTCTCACTCTCCCAAGCTCGATTTACAATGTGATTCCTCCCTTTGTAGTTTTAAATACGAGGTGGGTTTTTATATTTTATTTCCTAGGGTGGGGATCTGCAGGTGTAATGTGAACTTGTCTATGGATTGTGATAGCCATGACCGTATGGTCTCAGGTTATGGTTGTTATTATTATTATCCCTTTATCATTTTCCTTTTTCTATCCTGCTTGATATACCCAGGGTTAGATTAGAGCTTTATCTAACTCACATTACTTCTCTCAAACAATATTCTAAAAACTAAATCAATTATATTATTAATTTTTTAATTAAATTTTAACCGATTCAATCCTTTTTTCCGATTTTATGGTATAAGGTTTGATTCAGATAATCATGTTTCAAACGTAATGTTTACATTTAGAGATTGTACAAGCTTCTACAACATCTAGATTACTACAAAACATAAATTCCAACCCAGTTACCACTCCGACAGCTAATGGATTTGAAATTCACACATATCATTATCACTCTAGACCAACCGCTTGTTGTGATCATGAGCATTACTTTTGAAACAAATCCTAATAAAAAAAGAGATTATTTACCTTCCTTTAAACAAGTTATAATATATAACACCTAAAATAACATCAACATTATTAAGAAAAAGCAACAATGTCAGTTTGTAACATATTCATATGTAATGATCACTTGAATTGTGTTGTCTAAAGGTGAACATGAAATTTACCTTCCTTTAAACAAGGTATAATATGTATAACACCTAGAATAAACATCATTATTAAAAGAAAGCAACAATGTCAGTTTCGTAATACTAAGTTGTTAACATATTCCTATGCAATGATCACTTGAATTGTCTTGTCTAAAGATGACTAAAATATGAAATTTTCTTATAAAAATAAATAATAAAAAAGTAAATATATGAAAACGTATTTTAATAATGTGAATTTGCCTCAAAAAGAATTTTGAATATCGCTCCTCTCTCTATAATAAAACCTCGTCACTATTCTAAATGATTTGGTCAGTCTCAGTGATCTAATACAATGATCTCATCATGGTGATTGAGATCTTCTTTGATATATTTGATTTTAACGTATCAAAACACCAGAAGAGAGTTCTGCAAGTGAGTTTATTATGCTTTCACTGAAATGGAAGAGCACAGAAAAGGGCAGAAGAAAAAACAGCCATTTTCCATTTCAGAAAAGAGTAATAATAAATAAATAAATAAAACCAGCAAATAGCAAGAGGGTAAAGAAAAGGAAAATGAAAAACACTGTTACTTACAGTTAAAAAGTGCCGCTTCCCGTGGAATATAGCAAATTCTCAATGGTAGAAGATGCTTCCAAGAGACAAATAATAATAAATGGCAAAAGTGATACTTCAGAGACCAGGGTTGACCCACACCCCACTTTCCAAAAAATTACAAATACAGTTCTAAAGTCTATGTACCAATGTACCGCCATTGTTCTCCTACTCTTCTTCTCAAGTCTTTCGATGAATAAATTGGCCATTGATTTTCCTAACCTACCCACTTTGAGCAGAGTCCTCACATTGAAATCACTAGCTACAGTCTTTCAATCAGTTTAGATCCATTTTATATCATAAATACATTCAACGACCTTATTAGTACGTCTCATAACTCTCATCTGATACCTACAAAGGTATATTTAAGTGAAAGATTTTAATCGCAAAATCAGAATAGCCTGCATCCAAAGATACTACTAACATTTCAACATGTTCTTGTTCTTTAAGACTAGTTTTTAAAATATTCTGATGTTAACCCGGAACCTAATGTCAATCAAAATTCGGCTTAGATGACTCGTCACAACAACTATTAGTGTACAGTATATTCGTTAATGTTTCACAAGATCATGCCAGTCCATGTTATGAAATTATTTTCTAAAACTTATGTTGAAGGATCAAAGCATCAAAACATTTACTATCCCTGGCCCCATAAACCAAACCTAATGCATAGGGACATAATTCTCATAAAAGATCAGCAGAAAGAATTCAAGGAAAGAAATTTTCCTAATAAAAATTCTCCAAATTATCGATGAAAGGAAACTGCAGCATACCAACATTTTACTGCTATCATCATTAGCACACTTTCAAAAATTCATTCGGTCGACAACATGATTACATGTGAACAGGAGCATTCAAATTTTGAATTTTTAAGCAGTAGGTGCTTAAAAATTCTCGGTCATGTAAAATTGCCACAAGCAGTAGAGAAATGAGATGCGGGTTCGTATAACATGACGGCATGAAAAGGATGAATGTATAAATCAAGGCTCATGTGGTACAAACATATGTAATAGCAATCATCTAATGCAGCTGCAGACACAATGATGCTATGCCAGGTAGATTTCAATATCTAATGGAGGCCAATCAAAGAACCTCAAGCAGAAGTGGGGCTTAACTGTACGTTTCCAAACAATTTTATCAATTGGTACCTTGAAAAGAGTTGAGTAATGCCTAAACTACATGACACCTAAGTAAATAATAAGAGCAGTACATAAATGATTTAACAGACTGTTAAGAGCATGGTGTAGAATGTCTCGAGATACGAACAAGGAAAACCACAAGTATTGGCATATATTACATAAAAGTTTGACACTAATAGATGAAAAATGATTCTTCCTTCTTTCTTATATTCTCACGGGCAAATAATAGGAATCTCTGCTCACTTTGATTAGCCCTAATTAGTTCTTCGCAAAAGCCAGAGGTTAAACATTAACCAAAAACCCCAACAGTAGTATCATCTCATGGCAGAGAGTTCACACAAAAGGTTTCCTTTTCTATTATTTTTTTGAAGATATGAGTTTCTAATTCTATATCTGTTTCTAAATAATTTCCTGCTTGAAGACAATACTAATGACATAAAGTCAAATGCCACATTCATATCAACAAGCTATAAGCAATTGAAAGAATACAAGGTAAAGATCAAAAAAACAAAGGGGAAGAAAGACTGGTGATACCCTACAACATGAGAAAACACTGATTGTTGCCTTGATCCTTCAGCAAAGAAAAGAGAAAATCCAGAAAAATGCTTCTAAGTTCTAGCATCCACATCAAACCCAGCTCCTGTCCAACCAGGTGCTGCAGATCCTCTGCTCTTGGGCACCGCACCAATCCCCTTTCCTCTTCCTTGAAAAGTGTTTTTCTTCTTTCCTTTTACTTCTCCATCATTAGTAGCAAGTTGATTCTGCCCATTCATAACTTGAACATTCCCACCATTGCCTTGATGAGGTACCCTTGTGGAAACAGTAGAGCCCGATTCTTTTGTTTGTGGAACTGAGGACACGCCTATGGTTGCAGCATGTTGTGTCAATCCAATTGCTTTCATGTCCTAAACATGATCCAAGTCAAACTTTCAACAATCTTTCTATTATTTAAGGCAGTGAATAAAGAACCAAAGAAGAGATCAAATTGATCAAATCTCCAATTTTTGGTTCAACTAGTTGAACATGCTGATTCAACTATAACATTTTTAAAAAGAATCATACAAGTAATTTCGATTTTTTTTTTATCAAATGTTACTTTCAATAATTAATTTTTCATGATAAAAAGTAAATTTGTAATGCATGCTCAACTCATCAATCAAACGTAGACCACTATTTTCCTCACTTGCCCCCCTGAAAACCAAGTCAAACGCACCACACCACCAAAAAAGAGTGGGAATGAATTCCACATTAGTTAACATGTAGAAGTTTTTTCAACACGTAGAAGCAGACAATTACTTAACTTCCCATTTTCAAAACCATTTTAGATTCTTCAATGCCCAAAAAGAGAGGGAATGAATTCCACATTAGCAGGAAGATAGGAGTAATGGAAAACCATCTCAACCCGGATCATCTTCAGACAACACCAGGAAGCTTCTCTTCAGACAAGATTGGCACAACTTGGGAAGGTAATCAAGTGGGAGTTAAAGGTGATAGATTTGGGTGAAAAACCCGGTCCAATTTGGTTAAAAAGCCCAAAAATATTTAAAGAAATTGTCATGCCTGATTTTTCCCTTATCCGATTCCAGGTATTTGACAGGTTTTTTCCAGTCCAATTTCCCCATTATAAGTATGATGTTGAGCTGCTGAACCGGCTGATCTTATCCATTCTTTTTTATCACTGATTTACATGCATATACCACCAGTGCTTGTGACAACATTCACAAGCCCGACATTATTAATGATATACAAAAAGTGTTTCAAAAGAATGAGCCCTTCAGTTAAGCACTCTGGCATTTTAGTTTGGCTTCTTGAACCAATTTCCATAGTTTATCATATTAGAGTAAAAATAAACTCAGAAAGATCAGCTAGTTAATATTTCTTCCTCTTCGCCTTTTTAACATGGGTGAGCAGTTTGAATTGATTAAAGAACAACTACCTAGAGGGAGCCAAACATTCACAAATAATCAGCAAGGCCCAAACTAGATCATCTGGAACAGTTCTCAAGTGTTTGTAGATATGTACAACAGACATGAATGTATTTTTTGTTTTAACAAGACACCTTATTATCAATCCAGTTTATGACAGTGGCATTTACTGCAAAACAATTGATAGCAATAGAAAATCACAAGAACAAATTACACTAAAAGTGCACAATTTTACATCAGCTAACATGTCTATTCTAGTGACCATTGTTAAACAGTTATCTTCTCCACATAGAGGACAGTTTGAGTATTGGATACTAGGAGAAATAGAAAGAAAGCTTACATGATCAGAAAAAGTGGATTTTTTACTTGGGTTCAGAGCTTCCAATCGCCTTTTCAACTCCTCAAGCCGAGCAAATTGAGAGTTACTGCTTTCTTGAACCTACTAGCGAAAAGCAACACGTTATAACACAGCTGATTAATGCCTGCTTGTCCATCTATAGCAAAGAAGTATACCAGATTGTTCAAGTCCTCACATAGCTTCTGCTTAATTGCTTCCTCATCATGCAGAGCTTTTGATGCTGATTCCCAAGCCTGAAATGCATATAAAGGGAAAAAAAACAGCTATCAAATTTAAGATAGGAGGCAATTTTACTTTCCAATAAAATGGATTTTTTTTAAATATAAAAAAGATTCAATAGCCTCTCACAGTCCAGTTTCGGCCTTAATTAATTGAAATACAACCAGAATCGATCTCAATCTGCAACTTCATGCAGGAAGACTAATGTGCTATAGCTGCAAATTTCCTCTCTTCAGATAAAATTGTTTTACATAGATACACAGCCATTTGAACATTTCCATTTATATTTTGGTCCATCAGGCCCTAATCAACCTAGTATTATTGTCCGTTCAAAGCAAGCAAAAGTGTAAGGAAATAATGAGGACAGTACTTCGGTTAAGAAAATAAGAGATATAAAGGCCATGATTCAAGCTCAAATATAGTTGATGGAGAGAGAATTTGGCAAACCTTCCGGGCTTGTTCTTCCTTCTCCTTGGCAATGCGTATTCTCTCAGTTGACATTTCAATTTTCTTTCTCATATGTTCGAGGGCTGAAGATATGCACCACACATTATTCAATGGAGAAGTAAGTCCAGAACAGAAAAATATACATAAATGAAGAAATATCCCATACAATGGCAAGTTCAAGCAAACCTGCTTTTTTAGGCCCAGCAGTGAGTTTCATCTCCATTGTAAGATTTGCTAGTTCTCTTTCAATATCATGAATTTTAGAATAATTTTCGGCTATATATCTGAAAGCATGCATATGAGATTAGACAAGACCCCACCAACAAATGCAATCATGAGAAATAAACTCAAAGAACATTAAAAAGACGAGAAATAATAACTATACAAGGCGTATACCTCTCTCAACCTTTTGTACAAGTGCTACACACAGGAAAATTAATTCTTAAATCCAAACAAAATTTTAACAACCAAATTTAAATGAGAAAAAAGAACTACATTTTTGGCTTGATTAATTGAGCTAGTAAACAACGAACTGAAGTTTTTAATATTTAGTAAAAGCAACTCATGGAACTCAAAGGAAAAAAAATAAAAATGCCAGAGTTCATCACCAAGCTCAAATAGAATAGATTCCGGATTCAAATAGTAAGAACTTAATTAGAGCAACAAACATCAAAATCATTTGAGATTTAAGGTTCAAATCCCGTTTCAAGCAGTATCAAACTCTAACGAGAACTTCAGGCGATGGCCCTAATCACATCCTATCTCTTTAGATCTGAATTACAGTGTAAGGCTTTAAGCTAATTCTTCAACGCTATCGATTTCTCCTCCTTTTTTCTACATAAGGCCCACAGATTAGAAGAAGGCTTTCCTCATTACAACAGAACTAAATTCCAGCATTGAAACAGAATCAACTCAGGTGAGTTAAAGTTAAAAACAAAAGACGAAATAATGCACGTATCTGAAAAAAAAAACTTAGAAGTAATTAACAACATGAACATACTTCGTGAGTTGAAGCCGCTCCTCCTCGATTATCTGCCGCCACATATATAACCACAAATTCGGCATCACATTTTCGTCAAAGCAATCAAACGAAACTCATAAAAGAGAAAAAAGAAGAAAAGTAAACTGACCTTCTCAGTGTAGGCAATGACAGAAGGTTCCCTAGGGAGTCCATCGGGTCCGATCTCGGGCAAAAGCGTTGGATTCGAGGTCATATTTTCTTCTTCCTATTATTTTCTCATTTGTTAGAAATTCAGATCGGAACTGGAAATCGAAATGCAAAACAGTCTTCTAATTTATCTGATCTGATTTTACACAAAAGAAGTGGACTTCTTTCATTTCTTGAAGCATTGAGTTTTTTATTTTAACTTTTAAAAATCTTTTTGGGTTTCGTTTTCTTCAATTGACAGCAAAAGGAAACACGTGAGGGCTAATCGTTAATCGCCGCTATCCTCGTTCCCGATCGCGAGCGTTACCCACGTCTTTTAATAATAATAATAATAATAATAATTTTATTATTAATATTATTATTTTCATACTTTTCTTTTCGATAAAATTTTAGCTTTAAATTTTAGTGTTAATATTTCATACATTGTAGTATATTCTTTTTATTTTATAAATTGCTTTAAAAATTTACATGTATCTTTATTTTTTAATATATATTTTTAATATTTTATTATATCTTTGACTTTTTGTGGAATCTAAAAATTTAGTGACAATTTACTAAATAATTTTTATTAATATAAGTATATATTAAATATAATAATTTTCAAGTTAATAAATATAATTTTATATTTAATAGAATGCTATGCATATAATTGTGTTTTTTATTTATTTTTAATTATTTTCATGCAATTGTATGTTAAATATATTAATTTTAATTTTAATTATAAAAGAGAATTTTTTTTCTTTTATTTAGCTACTCATATATTTTAATAGTGGATTTCTTTTCTACTGAAGTCATTGAATAATGATAATTGATTTATTAACTTCAAAAAAAATTATACTGTTTTTTAAGAAAAATATTTAAAAAACTTATTCCTTAATAATTAGTCAAAAACTTAATTGATGCGTATTTAAATATATTTTTAGGTTTGGAAGTTAAGAGTTTGAATTTTTTTTAATTTTATAATTAAAAAAAAGAAAATAAATAAATTATTCGTGAATACTTTATGAATAATAATTTAATTATTTGATATTTTTGAAAAGTAATTAGATGTTTTAGTAAAATATATATATATATAATAAATGTAGTAAAAAAATTAAAAATTGGAAGAGAACATGTTAATTTTTTAGATTCCATTTAAAAAAAACGAATTTAATATGATAAAAAATAGTCACTTGTTTTATTGTTACATCAATCTTCTACAACACTTCTTTGAGTAACCCAAAATTGGCTTGAAATCAGTGTAAAAAATTTGAACTAAAACAGCTTTAATGGCCAACAAAGTATACCAATCAGGATCTCCTTTCATTTCTATGATGCATTATATTTGGTCAAGGCATCAACAACTGCCTGTTTTGTCGGAAGTGCCGGAATTGCCCCTCTTCCCGTTACCGTCAACGCTCCGCAAGCATTTGCAAATGCCAAGGCTTCTCTTAATCCCTTCTCGTCCTGTCGGAAAAGATAAAAGTTTCATTTACATGTTAAAATATTGTATTACAGACTAGAACAACGAGTTATGTAAGAACTAAGGGTACCTGAAATAGATTTAAATCGGAAGCTAGGCTGCTTAGTAAGCCGCCAACGAAAGCATCACCAGCACCCGTAGTGTCAACAGCTTTAACTTTAATCCCGGGAACCCTCCCCTTGAAAGCCTGTATATATAGGTCGATTGTTTATTTCCATGTAGTAAACTTAATAATTAGACAAGCTCAAGCTTACCTTGGTGTAATACCTACAACCAGCTGACCCCTCGGTTACGATCAAAAGCTTAAGATTAGGATGAAAAAGCTTGTTCATCACCACATTATCATCATAAGGGTCACCGCCTTCGGTTAAGAATGTAATCTCGTCCTCGCTTACCTGCATTTTTCATGGATTAGCTGCAAATAAATGGAAGTAGCAAGACCGCATTTTATGAGTCTCGTATTCGAATTTGTACCTTGATAAGGTCTGCTTGTTCCCATATGCTCATTATGCCTTCCCGAGCAGCTTCTGCCGATGGCCACAGTGGCAATCTTAAATTCGGATCATAAGAGAGGATACTGCCAGATTTCTTGGCGATGTTCATTGCCGCAAGTTGAGCTGACTTGCATGGTTCTTCGATCAAACTAATCGAACCATAATGAAATATCTTCGCCTGTAATGAAAATATTATACAGAGATCAGAACAAATCTAACCACTCTTTTGATTAACCAGGACAAAAATGAGAAATGCAGAAAAAACAAAAAACAAAAAACCTTGTTAATGAGGTTTATATCGAGCTCTGATTCATGGAGACGCATATCAGCACTTGGATGACGGAAAAACAAGAATTCCCGTTCACCATCAGCTCTGAGAGTAACAAATGCCAATGCCGTTCTTGCACTTTGATCAAATCGCATGCCAGTATTGTCCACGTAGTTTTCTTTTAAAATGTTAGCTAACATATGCCCAAATTCATCATCCCCTACCTGGTATAAAATTGCAAGGCATCATGTACATTGATATTCTCATGATCCAAATAAAAAGCACGAGATTGCAATTTGCAACAAAAAGCGAGTAGTGGAACTACAAAGAGACTTCTTATTCATATCATTCTACGGTATTGTAAGTTAGTTCTGAACACAAAGATTAAAGCAATTTGTTTTCAACGAATAAACATCATATGATTCCAGCGAATTATTCTAGTAACTGGTACAGAGTAAAAGCTAGATGTTCTGAATTTACCTTGCCTATGAAAGCCGATGATCCTCCTAATCTAGATACACAAACAGCCACATTAGCCGGAGCGCCACCGGGAGCCTTCTGGAAAGCAGGTGCTTCGGCCAAAGAAACCCCTCCGACTGTTGGTACAAAGTCGATCAAAAATTCACCAAAGCAAACAACTAGTGAATCCGTATTTGCGGACTTCCTGTTCATATCACCGGGAAGATCTTTGCCACCACCTACAATTCGTAGTTTTATCGGTATCATAGATGTTTTTCTAACAAGTTGCTCAAAGTGACAACTCCTAGCCCTCAGACATTGCCTTGTCCATTTCGAGTTACAAAATCAATGATTTTTCGAAACAAATCGAATAATTTGGCATTCAGATTCGCAATTAATCTATATTTAAAAGGTAATCTAACACAGATCCAGCACACAATTAGTGTTAAAACATAGCATGTAATTTAACCAACATGTAAGTATAAAAATAGAAAACCAAAATTTTCCAGACCAAACAGGATTCAAATCACTTAGAAAAACAATCAAACACCATCAGATCAAACAATTTCATTAGAAGTGAAGGAAACCCAAACTCGTAAAGCAAGAATTATAGGATTACATGTTCATAACAGATGACAAATAAAGCAAAAAAAAAAAACTATTGGACACGAAAGAAAAAATATTTATTATTTCTAAACACTATAAACAGCAAGGAACCAAATGATTTGAAACAACGTAAGAGAATGATCCAGTTTCTTAAGCTAGAGATTGAACTTGAATTCCATAACCAAATAGATTATTATCATTTTTGAAAGCCAATTCTAAAACATGTTTCTATTAAGACTGAAGTTAGTAAATTTAATTAGCAGTTTAGCGCATTACAATTAATAAAAAAATTGTAATCTTTATGCAGAAAACCAACTCAAAACCCAGAAATGGCACAACATGCAAAGTTAAGCTCAAAGATGAATATTTTTGAATCTCAAGAAAATGAAATATCAAAAAGATTTTAAAAAATGAAAAAGAATCAAGAAAAAAAAGAGAGAGAGAAGAACCTGTAGTTAAATTCCCAGCCATTTTTCTTTTTTCTTTTCTGAGAATTACAGAGATTGAATTTGAAGGAGCAAAACAATGGCCGCTAAAGCCGGTACTGGTTTTCTTGTCCCTGTATTTGAAACTTGGAAGACGAAGAAGAAAGCAGAAACGTACAGAATAGGAGCGTGGCCGTCGCCAATCTTGAATTGGATTCTTCTTTAGAAGATAAGTTGACAAATTCATTAAGATCACCGTCACATGAATCACTTAATTTTAAAAAGGTTTAATCCTGATCCACACCCCTTCTACTCTTTGGATTTTGAAATTTAGTCCCTCTATTATTTGGTTAAAATATCTTCCTAGTTTCTATACTTTTTTATACATTTAGGGTTTAGTCTCTCTACTTTTATTTTAAGAAATTTAGTCCCTTTACTTTTTGAATTTAAAAATGCAAGTTCAATTATTAATATTATTAAAATGTTTCTCTTAAATTCATTTCATTACAACATTTTTTTTTGTGTTAAAGGCTAGTAAGTGATTTTTTTTATTTCAACATGTCATACTGGTAAAATTTGAATGACGTTAAAAATTAAATTTAAATTTTGATATGTAAAAAATATAGAATTAAATTCTTAAAAATAAAAGTATAACGATTAAATTCCAAATATACGAAGAATACAAAGACTTAGAGCATATCTTAATCTATTTTTTATAAAGTACATAAGAGATCCTGTTAACTAAAAACTTGAGTAATATCCTTTTCACTTCACATCTGTTTAAATTTCAAATATATAAAGAATATAGGACTTTGATCGAAACATGTCTCAAACTCCTATTATCGATCATAATTAAAAGTATCCTACAACCATCAATTAAAGTAGATAAAATCGTATCAGAGTAAACACATGTTAGAAATAAAGTTAGATAGTTGAGGAACTAAATGCTGAGAATTAAAATAGAGGATTAAAATTTAAGAATACGAAGACAATAGGGATCAGAACAAATTAAGCCATTTAAAATTCAAATGAATTAAAAATATTTTAAAAATACAAAAATTGCCTTTTATTAAAGACCGATATATTAGATATTTGCTGTATTCGGACAAAAGCTTGGGTGTGTCCCATGTGGGACCATAATTTTCAAGTGAAACAACGTAAGTACAACTATTTGATTCATTGAACGTGAATTTAATATTTCTTTTTCAGTCTTTCGGTAAATATTAATTTATTGTAACAAATAATTTTATACGTTCCAATCCAAGGATTAATAACCTTTTGATGGTAGTGGTCGATTTCTAAGGTC
Source organism: Gossypium hirsutum (assembly GCF_007990345.1). NCBI lineage: Eukaryota > Viridiplantae > Streptophyta > Magnoliopsida > Malvales > Malvaceae > Gossypium > Gossypium hirsutum. Next base: position 107,912,196 of record NC_053435.1, read on the forward strand.
ATAACTGGGCTTTGTTGGAACCTCGCATACCTGAAATTTTGTTGGCAGGAGAGGCTCTATCTTGGTTAAAAGCTTACCTTTTGATAAAGTTGGTTCAATCGAATTGCCTTTTGGTCGTAAATATTTTGGTAAAGTTTACTACAGACAGAGGAATAATTTTTCTTGTCTTTTGGTTTCTACTCGACGGGAGACCAATCTGGCTGTTTACTGAATGTTTGGAGCTGCTTTGTTATATGTATATCATCAAGAGTGGGTCGATAATGATACTACAATGTTGATTAATATTGATTCTAAAAGATCTAAGAGGGGTGTATTAAGTAAGTCTGATGATTTTAGTTTTAGTTGTTTGTCCTTTATGATTTTTGGTTTCTCTCTTTGATTTTTTCTCTATTTAATTGAATAGTTAGTTTAAGCTTTAAAAAAAAAATTCTTTTGATAAAAAATTAAGAGTATAATACATTTAATATCATTAAACTATTAGTAAGTTTATGTTTTAGTTACTTAATTTAAAAAATTTAAGTCATTCGGTTATTAAAATCGTTGTTATATAACTTTCTTTGTTCACATCATCTACACCAATCAAAAGCTCTCATTTCTTTTCTCTTCTACAACTTAGTTCTTTTTTCATGAAATAGCTTTGAGCATTATGAATCTCCGAACCAAAATCCAAAATAGCTTTCTTCTTTGATCTCCAACACTGAATGTTAAATTGATTTATATCTAAGGTATGTTATACTCATCGATGAGTATTGATCCACCATACCAATCGTCGAATCAAAACTTAAAACTAACCAGTTGAACTTTTTTTTATATATAAAACAAAACTTAACAACCCAGTGACTTAAAATCTTTTGAATAGTTCAATGATTTAAATGAAAACTTTCGAATAATTGAATAATCATTTTATAAATTTTGAAGTAAAACAAAACGTAAACTTACCAAAATGCAAAAGAAAGGATTGTTTATTTGTTTTTCAATATATGACATCTATTTTTTAAATAAGTTATAATTTTGTTTTCAATAAAATTACTCTGATGGAGTTTTATTCAAGATCTATTTCTTGTGGTCTTTTTTATAGTGATTTCAATTCAATCCTTATTAAAATATGTTGGTGAAATTCTTCATAACTTCAATTTGTATAGTAACTTTATTAGAGGGTTGATTAAAGGTTGCTTGAAGTCCTTAATTGGTGTTTAAACTCAAATATTAAAGAGGGATCAGGTCATCTATCTACTCAACCATCACCACTGGTCCACCTTCATCGAATATGGTTTCATCCTTCCATAAATTCATCTTTCTTGTTTCATCTTAGCAATATCTACAACATATTGATTTTTATTTCTTATTTTCATTCTTAATTTTCAAATTTTACTTAAAAGAGAAATCATCTTTACCTCAAGTTACTTAGCAACCAAGAAAGATCGAATTCTTCAATTAAACCTATGTATCTCTCTTCTTTCTTCTTTAATTTTGTTTCTTGATTATTATTCCTTTTTGTCGTCAGAATTTCACAAAATTATCCTTACCTGCGCTGTAAGAAAAGCTTAAAAAAGCTTTTCTGTCGAGCCGCTCTAAGTTGTTTGTTTGGATTCGTTATTGATCCTCGGTTTTCTGCATTACTGATGATGATGGAATTTTTGTTTCCTAAAAGAAGAAGTATTCAAGAAATTTTGGATAGTTCAAGATAAATAATTGCAAACCTACAAACACTTTAATTGAGTTTGGCTTGAATCTAAGTAAAGTTGGAAGAGGGAAAAAGTGGACAATACACCTTAGGAGCAAATTGCAGGCAATTTGATGTATATAACTGCTACAATATCAAACATTAAGTATTTCGTAAGTCTCATGAGCAAATATATGGAGAGTCCAACTGGAATACACCTTCTAATTGTCAAGACAATCCTTTGTTACTTGCAAAAGACTAAAAATTTTGTATTGTTTTACAAAATGGATGAAAAGTCCTGAATAATGCTACCAAATTCAAATCAACCATCTTCCATAAAATAAACAATCTTGGAGACATATTGTGCATCGGTACATGCCACCCTCCTACCAATTAGGTTATACATCGCCCACCAAAGTCCATGAGCAATTGCTTTAATCACTCAAGGCGATAATAGGGCAACCCCATCAACATAACACCTCCATTTTTCTCCAATCATCATCTTCTCTGCATGCCCTTATCTCTCATTTATGATAATTCATTATTGACATTCTAAAATCACTCTACCATTTTTTTCAAAGGATTAATTGTAAAAAAAAATTATCATTTGACACGATATCGTTGATTCATTTCAAACTATTTCATTCTTTGCCCACCAGATAATAAAAAAAAAGTAATTATAACAATATATAATGATAATAAAAGATATCTATAATTAAAAAATATTAAATAAAAACATAATGTTTGGAAAAGTAATATATGTATGTATATGTGAACTTAAATAGATTTGGATAAATTATTTACAAATATAATTAAGTTTAGATAACATTTAAGATTTATGGTTTAAATTGAGCTTGGCCAATTATGTATGGTATTGATATTATACATAAGCCCAACCCAAACTTCATCCTTGATCTAAAGTTGCCTAGAGTCTAATTGGAAAAAAGAAACCTGATAGCCTTGTCAAGATGTGATTTGATAATAGCATATATATCTAATAATAAAATTATGAAAACCTTGAATGTGAAAGAAGTGACCTCTAAGTAGAGCGAAACTAGAAAATTTTTTTAAAATGTAAAAATTAAATTATAATTTTTATAATAGTAAAAATGCAATTTCATAATTTTAATAACTTGTATCTTTATAATTTTTAAATGATTAAATCAATTTTTTTTATCATTTTTAGGGGAAATAATGTGCAAATTTTTTTATACTAATTTAAAATGACTAAATAAAAAAAATCTATTTTAAGAGAATCAGGCCACTGCCGACCACTGCTTCAAGTAAATTTTAATGGGAATCAATAAAGATTTACTCAAGTATAATGAGTGAATTTTAATATAAAGTTTTTATTAAATATAAATATCAAATTAAAGTATATGGTTTTGTTAATATTTAACATTTAATAACGATGATAACAGAATAAATTGGTGGAACTTTATTTTCTGAACGTTGCATTGTTGGTGTCACAGTGTCGCACATGAAGTTGATGCATACCCACATTCCATACAAAATCTCGTGTTACCTTTATTTCCTAACGTAATTAAATATACACAAAGCCATCTTTTATTTGACAAGTAAATCATACCACGATACCTTGTATCGTGAAGATTCCAGTTCAGCTTTTCTTTTCTTTTTTAAAATTCATTAATTTAACTTAAATGTTGGAATATCATATATTTTTCTTTTTAGAAAACAAAATTATAATATACCATTATTTTTTATATGTTTGAACGTCATTAATTGTTTTTTTCTTCAAACAAAACATTCCACTATATAAATATTTGTTTTCGCTATCGGTTTAATTAAATAAGGGAAGTTTGCATGGTCGGTAATTTAACATAATAATAATTTTAACTATTAATATTTATATATTATATTAATTTAATCTTAATTTTAAAAAATTGTTACTTGTAGAATTTAATATTTTCCTGAAATTTGATTTTCTTTAAAAATAAAAAGTGAAAAGTTAGAGGAATATATTCATTTATTGCATTTTGTAGGAGGAGTAGAGCACCATATTTATGGTAAAAGAGATGGATTGAAGAGGGGGCAAAGGAATTAGCTTAAACCCAAACCCAAGGCTAGATCTAGGAATTTGAATATTTATTTAAACTAAGGTCAAGGATGGAAAGTAGTAAGTTTCCTTAAAAATGGACGTGAAATTGGTAAATATAATTTTGATATCTGAATGGAAAAAGATTGACGGTCCATATATTTAGAGCTATTATTAATTATTGACGAAGTTATAAACGTTAATCAATTTATAAACCATCACATGGAAGTAAGTGGGAAGACATTGATGGCAGAAGTGAAATGAGACAGGTTTTAGGATGTGGAGAAGATAAAGCATTGTCCAACGTACACGTGGCAGTGCTCCAGGCAGTAGCAGTGGCAATTCGTTTGTTTCTTTACTAAAGTAATTTATAGCCAAAGAAAGTAAAAGAAGCAGCTGCTTACTCTCTCAAACTCACTCTCAAAGATCCCTCTTCCTAGTTTCTCTCCTCTCCTTTGCTCTCTCCTGCTCCACTCAATATATAAATAAAAACCCAAACTCAAAATATCAAAAACCCCATTTTTCCTCCATTGATTCATCCATCTTTGAAGAAAAAGAGAGAGAGAGAGAGCTTTTGAAGTAACATATATCCATGGCTTCTTGTTGCAATTCTTTGAGACTTGAAGGTTTCTTCTCTTCTGCTTTTAAATCATCTAAGCGATCATCCAATGCCATTCCCATTCCCATCCCTTCCTCTTCTTTTTCTCATCTCTGTAACCATCGCTTCCCTCTTAAAAGCATTTCCTTTTCAGTATCACGCTCCCCTTCTTTTACCATCAAAGCTTCCTCCTCCTCCTCTTCTTCCTCCACCACCATTGCCGAGCCTGAAGGCATCAAGGTTGTATATTTTTTTCCATTGGCTTTCATTCTTCTCTTATTTAATTTATTTTAAAAATTAGCTTAAATAGTGATTCTGGGTTTTCTTTATTTGAATCTTACAGATAACTTCAGTTCCCACTAAACCGATTGAAGGGCAAAAGACCGGGACAAGTGGGCTTCGGAAAAAGGTAAATTTTTTTCACTGTTATTCATATCACTTTGCTTTTGAATTGTTTCTTCCTTCCTCAAGGGATAGCTAAGAACAGAGAGTAATCTGTTGTTGAATTTTTGAAATTGGGTTGGGATTCAATTACTCATTAGAAAATTCGTTTTTTTTTTCAAATTTAATATAATTTCATTTGCTTCAGGTTAAGGTTTTTATGGAAGAGAATTACCTTTCAAATTGGATCCAGGTTTGGAATTTTTCTTTTTCTTGGCATTCATTTTTATTGGTGAATGTACCTAAGAGATCCCCTTACTATAGTCCCTCTACTATTAAATGAATCAATTTAGGTATTATTGAAAAGAATATTTTTAATAGGGTAAATGTTAACTCTATTACAATTTGGACTTATTTGATTCTTTTTAATAGTATAGGGACTAAATTGATTCATTTAATAATAGAAGGACTAATTTGATCTAGTCCCTATAATACAGGGACCTCCCATTTACTTTATCCCATTTTCATTAGTTTCAATGTTTTATGATGGTTGGAACTGTGTGTCTGCAGTCGTTGTTTAATTCATTACCGCCTGAGGATTACAAGAATGGGGTGTTGGTATTAGGAGGCGATGGTCGGTACTTTAACCGCGAAGCTTCACAGGTCATTTTCTGAACCGGTACTCTTTAACAGTTCATTGTGCTTGGATTTGGATTAAGAGGACTAGGAACAAAAAAGGAACACAAACAAAATGATTCCCGCTCATAAATTATATATGTAGTATGTACTTAAAATGCATTTGTCTTATTCGAATGTTTGAATTCGAAATGCAGATAATTATCAAAATTGCTGCTGGAAATGGAGTTGGAAAAATCTTGGTTGGCAGGTGTGTGTTCTTTCACTGGCATCGCCATTGCCTCAGCTTTCGAGTTTGAAAACAATAAATGTTCCTATCGATGTTAAACCGCTTTAAACAATAATGCACTAGTGTCACCATTGTTCCTGGGAAGAGCTATGAAACTTGAAATGTCTCATTTGTCTTCCCAGCTGTCATATAATATCTATTGTGCCTCCTGCCAATATGTTGTATTTTATAATCTGTCTAATTTTGATCATATGATGTTGCAGGGAAGGTATTCTGTCTACACCAGCTGTTTCTGCTGTCATTCGAAAGAGGAAGGCAAGCATGTCTCTTTTCATTTTAAATGGTATCAATATTTACCTATTTACATATTTTATCACTTGGTTAAACAATATTTTCACCCTCTTTTAGGCCAATGGTGGATTTATTATGAGTGCAAGCCATAATCCAGGAGGCCCCGAATACGACTGGGGTATCAAGGTTTATTCCTAATGCACCTGTGGAATTGTGCTTCATTGCTTCAACTCCGGTCTCTGTCTCTGACTTTAAATGCCATTGTGTTCATCTACTTGTTTTCTAGTTTAATTACAACAGTGGCCAACCTGCACCTGAATCCATCACTGACAAGATATATGGGAATACTCTTTCTGTAAGTATTGGATGTTGCTGTTATATATTATATATTTTTCTATTCTTGTCGTTTTTCGTTGTCTGTTATTTCATCTGTTTGTGTGTGTATTTTTTGTTTTTCTAACATGCAAGTGAATACGTCCTGCTTGATATTTGAAAATGGAACTTCTGTGCAGATTTCCAAGATTAAAATGGCTGAGATTCCTGATGTTGACCTTTCTCGCCTTGGAGTTACCAAGTACGGAAACTTCACTGTCGAGGTTATAGACCCGGTTTCCGACTATTTGGAATTAATGGAGGTGAGGGAAAAAAAAAAACAGCTACTCATCCTATAATTCCGAATGAAACTTCACTTGTTTGTATCACTTATACTGTTAGATCATATGCAGAGTGTGTTCGATTTCCAGATGATCAAAAATCTTCTCTCAAGATCAGACTTCAGGTAAACTGTATGCCCTTGATTAATCCCGAACGGGTATCATTAGGTTGCCTGCTACAATTCTGGTAACTAACTTTTACTGTATTGGCTGTTACTTTTTTAGTTTTGCATTTGATGCCATGCATGCTGTTACTGGTGCTTATGCAAAACCCATCTTCGTGGACAAGCTTGGGGCTCGCCCGGTATGTCATGTGTATGAAAAATCTGAAATATACTATTGACCTAAATTTTAATAAAGTTCCTGACTTTAAATGTTAGATGTGTCATGTAGGATTCTATATCGAATGGAGTGCCTCTTGAGGATTTTGGACATGGTCATCCTGATCCTAATCTTACGTAAGATAGTCACTATACGTTTTTCGACGATTTAAAATCGTACCACTTTCTAACCTTTATGGCAAAACAGGTATGCAAAGGATTTGGTCAATATCATGTATAGTGAGAATGGACCTGATTTTGGAGCAGCAAGTGATGGTAAAGAAATTATATATATGAAATAAATTTCTCGTATTGTCAGATTTCTCCATTATGCATGCATAATAGGATTCACTGACTAACAAATGTATCACAATCATGTTTCCTCAGGAGACGGCGACAGAAACATGATTCTAGGTAAAAAGTTTTTTGTTACCCCTTCGGACTCCGTCGCAATTATTGCTGCGAATGCACAAGCAGCAATACCATATTTCCGGAGTGGCCCTAAGGTACAAAATTCTAGTAGCTTTGCTTTCCATGATTTTTAAACCGAAGATGCTTACGTCTTGCATTTTCAGGGTTTAGCTCGATCCATGCCAACTAGTGGTGCTCTCGATAGAGTTGCTGAAAAATTGGGTCTTACCTTTTTTGAGGTAAGCACTATTTCAACTTAAGTGTTCTAATAATCTATGAAAAAAAGAGATTATATTCTAAAGGTACATACTTTGAACTTTGGGTTTTTTCTTTTTTTCTTTCTTTTTTTTTTTCAGGTTCCTACTGGCTGGAAATTTTTTGGGAATCTTATGGATGCTGGAAAGTTGTCAATTTGTGGGGAAGAAAGTTTTGGTACGGGTTCAGATCACATTCGTGAGAAGGATGGCATATGGTAATTTCTTGTTATGGACTGTCTAACAAATTCGAGTACAGGGGACCAAAGTAAAATGGTTTCTATTTTTGTCAATGGCAGGGCTGTTTTAGCATGGCTCTCGATTATTGCATATCGAAACAAAGACAAGAAACCAGGGGAGAAATTGGTATCTATCTCTGATGTTGTCAAAGAACACTGGGCAACTTATGGAAGAAATTTCTTTTCTAGATATGATTACGAAGTGAGTACGATAGCTCTCTCTCAAAACAACACGAGTGTATAGTTTCATATTCGGTTCAGCTCGAAAATTCCTTGTTTTAATTAGTTTTGCTGTTCAGGAATGTGAATCTGAAGGTGCCAATAAAATGATCGAATACCTTAGAGGTCTAATCTCAAAGAGTAAGGCAGGTGAAAAGTATGGTAAGTTTGCAACCGACCCTTTTAACCCCGGCACCAGCTACTGTACTATACAAATTTTACATCTGTTTGATTGTTCAAAAAAATTTTCCATTGTAGGAAATTATGTCCTTCAATTTGCTGATGACTTTTCATATACCGATCCCGTAAGTATGCTCTCTACAATTTTCGTACGATTGATCTCCTTCAACAAATTGCTATATATTTTCTGTCTGTTTTCTTAGGTGGATGGAAGTGTGGCCTCAAAGCAGGGTGTTCGATTTGTTTTCACAGATGGTTCAAGGATTATATTCCGTTTATCTGTACGTTCTGGGTTTTTGTTTCCCGTGATCTTTAAAGGCCTATACAGTCTTCCTCTCTTTTGATATGATTAACTTCATATACATGCAGGGAACTGGCTCAGCTGGTGCAACGGTTCGAATCTACATTGAGCAATTTGAACCAGATGCTTCTAAACATGACATGGACGCCCAAGTGGCATTAAAACCATTAATAGGTATGCTCGCGACCGTGATCGTTTTTCTATCTCTTTCTTTCAACAAACTTATGAAATGAATTGTACGGTTGAAAATCTCAGATTTGGCATTGTCTGTATCGAAGCTGAAGGACTTCACAGGCAGGGAGAAACCTACAGTCATCACATAAAAAAGCGACACTCATATTGAGCCCCTCCCCTATGAATTCCCACTTTTATTGAGTCATCTTTCAGTTTTGTTTTTAATGCTATAGTTAGCTTGGCATTATGTAAATTTATGTAAAATACTTGGAAGGAATAAATTAAAAGCATCTAGATTCTAGTGCTATAATAATCTGGTGAAATAAAAATATTTCGAAGTTTACTTTTTTAGTACCACTAGTAAGATAATCCACTGCTCTATACATACATACCATTATTGCATGATAAAGATAGCTAAAAATTCATTCAACATTTGCATTTATTCAAAGTGTAACTGAGGTTGCAGATGCAATAAAATCCTCCAAGACCAAAAACAGTGCGTTGGCCTTATCAGGCTGCATAATATCCACTCCATGATGATCCCCCATACGAAAATGGCTCACTACCTTTACACCCTTTCTTCCATTGATTTTACGAGCTCCACCTGACGGTCGATTAAAGGGTCGCCGTCACAGCCGGTCACCAACACTTTCCATCCTACCGCAGCGAGCTTCTCCATAAGGCTTGTCCCCTTGGTTGTTGTTGGATTACAGTACTCGTGGTCACGGTCAGCTCCGATTGGCAACGCCAGTTCCCACATCAGGTCCCCCACACCAGGAGGCAATACGGGATCATTAACCAATCTTAACTCTGACTCAACCTTTACGGACCCGCCGAAGAATGGTTGGTGCAATATTAGCCCTCGGATCTTCCAGGGTCGAAGACTGTCGGCTTCTTCCGCCACACGTATTCCTGCATGATAGGCTATGTTACCACCTGAACTCGACCCCATAACGAAACAAGTGGTGAAATTTGCGTATTGTGTCAACCACTCTTCTTGGGTGGTTTTGATCCAGAGCAACGCTTCAATAGCATCGTCGTAAGCAGCAGGAAGCCTATGCTCAGGGGCACGACGATAGTCGACGGACACAACGATGGCTTGGAGTTCCACCGCCATGTTTGAGCAAAAAACATGGAAGATCGTGGATGCCGCACTGCAGTGGATGAATCCTCCTGCATGGTAATAAACTATGAGAGGGAACTTGTTCCTACCAAGCGGTTTCTGCCTGGGGAGGAACACACGAGCCCATGTGTGTGTCGTTTGGTTGATAGTGATATCTTTGGAGAGAACCGGGACAGTTGGGTCCGGATCAGGTATGGCTGAAGTGTTGGGAAACCTATTAGGGTTGCGCGTAAGCGAGCCATTGGGGTTAAGAATGATTTCGAGGCGCTTGTAAGGATCATCAACGACAGTGGGATTGGAAGAAGGGGCTGCTTTTGTTTGATCCGACATCACCGGAGCCCTCGGATGAGGTCTTTTGTTCTGGTTTTTTGAACTTTGGGTTTCCTATGAAGACAAATATAGAGGGAGATTTCTTGGGTAAGCAGTAAGCAGTAAGCAGTCAGCAGTAAGCAATTACTCGATAGTTTTCATGATGGCTGCCGGGTTATCAGTAGACTTGGTTTTGTTTGTCAAACAAGTTAACTATTTTAAAACTAGAAATTCATTGGGATGAATTGACGTTTAGGTAGAACGAATGGCTAATTTTGAAAGTTTTAATGAAGCTTCATTTATGTTCCTTTTCATTGTTACTATCTCTCGAAAAGTCGTAATAATCGAAAGTGAAGTTAGAATTTTTTTTAAATGATATTTTATGTTAAAAAAGTTTAGGGATGAAGTGCATTTAGCCCTTTAATTTGGTTTTTTTTATTTGATAGTCAAATTTAGATTCAACACTCTAATATTATAATACATCATGACTCAAATTATTTTTAATTGTTTTTTATTAGTTTATACATATTTAAAAAAATTTATGTTGATATGACAATTTCAAAATATTACACCATCAACACCTTAACAAAAATCGAAGTTCAGAGATTAAATAGAAAAAAATTGTCACATTACAAGACTAATGCGTTAAAAAATCTAAATACCAAATTAGAAAAAGTTGTGAAGCTCAATGACTAAATGTTATTTTATCCTAAAGACCTAATAGATGGTCCAATGAAAGCAGAAATGGGCTGTTGCCTGAATAGGCTAAAGAGGGCAGCATAAAAAAAAGCTGTATCAGAATATCAAACAACATATACTATTTTTTTGAACCATTTATATTTCGTTTGGGGCCAAGATAATTTATTCAAAGATACCTGCCCAACAAAGTTGCTACAATAACAATGTTGTTTAGGACAACATTTTCCAACTTAGGTAAATTCATGTATGTGTATATTTATTTGTAAAATTTATAAATTTTGTTGAAATTTAATGTGATTAATAAAGATTAAATTGATACATTTAATCTCCAAAGGATGTGAGGGTATTTTGCTGTTTGGAACTTAATCAAATATGTTTGTTAATGACTATATATGTAACACATTACATACGAGCGTAACATCAATGGATAAAAATGTCGGCACTTGTAAGAGAGAGACATGATGTAAAAACATTTTTACTAGACTTCAAAATTGGCTTTAAATTTCACTTTTCTGCATCAACATAAGAAAACATAGTAGTGTGAGCTCTTTGTTTTAGGAGTTAGATTACATTTTACTTTTATTATTTAAAAATAATAAATTAATTCATATATGTTAAATTAAAGAACAAACTCTCATTCTATTAAAATTCTATTAATTTCTAGTGTTAAGTAATAACGAGTCAATTGTATGGTTACTTGAATTAATTCCTCCACGTAAAAAAATTTTAATTCATCTCACTGACCGTTAAAATTTTCATCTATTCCTTGTGTTGTAGCTTTCATCCATTTTGCTTGAATTAATCCCTCAACATCGGTATAGGATACATGTAGTATGTCATGTGTCACTCTATGATTGCTCTGTTAGCTATGTGAATACTTAATAATAAAAATGAGGATAAATTTTAACAGAATGACAAATTTACTATAAGAAGTAATAAGTAAAAATACTCTTAATACAAAAATATCCATTCATGATGCATATCGAGTTAGACGACATTGTGTTAATTAAAGTGCATAAGATAATGGTAGCATTTAGAAATTTGATTTTTATCTTCTTTTAAATCTAATAAATTTAGGACCTTTTTGGATAAATATTGATTTTCAAGTCATTTAATTTTTTTTACCTCTTTTACTGTTATTTTTAAACTAATAGTAAATAAACATACCATTCATTCAATTAAATATATTCAATTAAATATATTTTTAATCGGTGTCTTTTGCGTCTTGTTATAAGTATTGATTATACCTTAAAATATTGAATAATATTATACAAATTTAATATTTGTACAGAAAAGAATATTATAAATGCATTATGCACACACAACACACCATCTAAATAATGAAAATATAACCCATGATGTGGAAAAAAAAAAAAGCATAACCCATGATAGTAAAGTACATTCAAAACTTTAATTTTGATTTGATTAGAAAAGACTGTTGAATAGCTTACAGCCGCCATTTCACTCCCAAAATCCCAGACAATATCACAAGTTGAGCAGTGACAGAACCTCCTCGGAAAGACCAAACTCATTCAATTTTTTAAGGTACTATTACACCCTAAAATACCACTGCCAAAAGAATTAATGTTATATAGCATATTATTCCAATAACCTAATAAACCCTACTCCATAAACTAATTACATTGTTGATGAATATGTAATATGGTGTTGCTCACTTCAATATGTTGCAGTAGATGAAGCTGACAGCAAATGGTGGTAACAATCGGCTGCGGTTGGCCTCTGGTCAGGGTTCTGATCCAAGCACCTGCTTTGTAACTCTCTCAGCATTTTTGGCAAGTTCGTTAACCCACAGGTCTTGACCAAGTGACCTACACCCCACACATCCACTTTCACCCCATGTAAACCCCTTACCATCTCTGGTGCATGGGTTCCGCGCGCCTCCGTGCTTGCAACCGGGTGTGGGTATATTTGTGGTGCGCCCACAGCTTCATCGAACCCGGTGACGAACCATTCGTTTTCACCGTCGCACCTTCTTAAAACTTTGTCCCAGCTTAAGTCCCTGTGCATGAAGCTTAGGTCATGTAAGGCTACTAATGCTTTTGTCACGTATTTGAGAGCTTCTACGAGTTGGTCATAGTTAAGTGGCTTGAATTTGCACCCTCTAGGCTTGAATACCAACGTGCTGTCTATCTCGGCTGCTCGATAAATGAATTCGGCATGCGGGATTCTTTGATCTAACATGTCGTATATTTCTTTCACCATTGCCCACTTTTTCTTGCTCGAGAACGATCTCGTTACCGTGTTTGGTGTCATTTCGATTATATCTCCGTTGCCTAAATTAATCCTTTCAAAATCGCTGAAGGGGACTTGCATGTCCAAGACTCTATTTAAGCATCGATCAGCTAGCAAAGGCAACAGGCCAGCTATTCTATAACAAGGCACTAGTGCTTTTAGTCTCTCCGAGGGGAACGACAAATCAACCGAATATAAATCGGTCATTATAACACGGTCTTCCGATCGGCTTATTGCACAAAATGTTACCATATACCCAACAGCATAATACCCTAAAATGTAAGGAAGATCCATGTAACTCCATAGCAACTTCTCCACTATAGTTGATGATGGATCAAGCTGGCCTTCCCTCGATCGATCAGTTTCCTCTCCCCTCCACAAGCAGAAATTTTTAACAAAACCCGTCACGTTTGGCCATCGGTCCTGCAATGGCTGATCAGTCGACGGTGAAGACGGTTTTCGGATAATAACCATTTCGACCGAACAAAATTTCGAGACTACCCTATTGATGCAATCATCCCAAAGTCCAATAAACGAGTCTCGGTCCGTGGCACTAGCAGCACTAAGACTAGTGTTTGTGCGGATCATCGGTCCCAACATATCATATACCATAGCTCTACAATCTAACAGTTCACTAGAAGCAGTAAACATAACTTCTTTACCAGGTGGTAAATCTCGGTAAACATCTCGCCTTAACGGAAACCGATAATCCTCCGGTGGTGGCTCTTGTAAATGCCATGAAAGGTCGAACAAGCTCGGTAATGTCGTCGGTGGAACCCGAAGACACGCCATGTAGAAATCCGTAGGGTCTTGGAACTCCATTGGAGGCATTGCTGTAACAAAACAAAAAATGAATTTCAGCCATGAAAACGGATCATAGAAGAGGTTTAATTGGACTTACATCTAATAGAAGGTTCTACAAATGGATGCTGAGCTGACTTTCTCCGGCCAAAGACTTTAACTTGTTGTCCATTAACGAATGTATCAACGGAGAAACCTTTTAATGGAGTATCTTCAAAAGCTTCCATTGTTGAACCAACCATGGCATCATCAAAGAATATGAGTTCATCTGCGTTTAAAAAGCTTGAACATTGAAGTTTAACCCTTCCTCTATGGTGTTCACCTTCTTCTGCCCATAAAGTCACTGATTCTTCCCATGTCATTCTTATTTTCCCTATCCTACGAAGCTCTTTTGAGGATGATGAAGAATGAAGGCTAAGTAGACCACCGTCTAGTGCAGTGTCGAACCCTAAAAGACTTGTCGTCATCACAGGAGGGGGCATAGGCAGAGCTCTGGACCCAACTGTGCGGCCATCACGAGGAACCATGAACTGAACCAATTCCTCGAAGACTTCTTCATCAAAAGAAGCTGGTAATCTATGGAGTTTCCTTTCATATGGTGAAAGCCTAAAATAACTCTTACCAACTCTTTCCTTTTCACCTTTTTCCCATTCATATACTTTTCGAAATTCACCCAACATGTTATCCCATTTAGTACCAGCAGTCTTTGCATCTCGATTAATCCCATGTTTGTTTAAAAACTCTGCTACTTCTTTATCTTTATCAGCCCTAGTTTTACCTCTAGATGGTTGAACTTGAACCCCAACACCACCAAGATACTGAATCCTCCAAGCCCGAGCTAACCACAACATTTCATTAGGTTTCCAAACGGGACTCACATATTTTCCTTTCCTTAACTGATGTTGAAACTGATCTCCTTCTGGTTTTATGATGGTTGGAGAATGAGGCGGAGACGAATAAGTATCCGAGGAAGAACCAGCTGCGACACGAGCTTGAGTTGACTCAGCCATTGGAGCTTGTTTCCATTTATCACTACTGAAATATCGAGGTTTTTTGGGGTTCACACACTCTAGGGGCTCTATAGGAGATGAAGCCGAGAAGTGTTGTTGAGTTTGTTGGGGTACTGTTTGCTTTCGGGTACCATCCCCAGTGGTGTTATCGCCCATTTCAAATGAAGCTCAAACAGAAGAGAGCTGAAAGAGAAATCAGATAAAAACAAGATCAGAAAGGACAAGCAGCATTACATAACATTATTGAGAAACTAAGTGAGGTACAAAGATAATAGTGGCGGTGTCTTTCATTGAAGTATTGTTGTGGGTTTTGTGTGTGTGTGTGTGTGTGTGATTATGATTGCCAGGCGTAACTCACAAAGGGAAAGTAAAGCAATTATAGAGACCAAGAAAGAAGTAAATAGAAAAAAGACGAAGACTGTGGAACTGTTTTGATTGTGACCCTTCGGTAAAATAAATTTATTACAATATTGAATTTTAACTTTTATGTTTACCGCTATAAATAAGGCTGTTTTTAATGAGAAAATACCTAAAATTAGTTATAGTCTATTTTTAACACATAAAAAAATAATATATTTTAATGTACTTCAATATATATATTTTTATATTAATAGTAATGTCTATATAATTTGAGTTAAGACTTAATCGATTTTAGTAAACAAGTATTGGAAAAACAACGATATTATTTAGAGATCTAATTTGTCGGTTTGATTGAGTAAATTAAAAATTAATCAAAAATTTCTCAAATTGTGAGGTTTAGCTAATTGATTTGAGAATGCCTGCTTTTTTATTATCTTTTTTATAAATCAAAGATTTCATCGTTGATTTGATTTTAAAAATTTTGGTGTTCAGTCATGTTAAAAGAATTAACCTTTTATAAATGGTAAAACAAATCTAAAAATATGTATAAATGGAATAGATTGACAACAAACATTAAAAAAATAAAATATATGAGATGTGATTAAGAACATCCTAATAAAGATATACTCCAGAGATTTGGAGATGATGGGCATGGCTTTTTACAGTATGGGCGAACCCCTTTTGTCTAGGCAATTGATTTGGTGTGCCTCTTTTGGGAGAAACGAGCCGAGTTACATTTAGCCCCATTATATGTATTCGGACAGGTGCCTACCAATGTGATTTGGTGGATGATAGGAAGTGTTTTCTTTTGCCCTTGTACGGGTTTGAGGCATATTATACCACTTACCCTTCTATCTCAGGTTTGCTACTCTTCTGATTGACTTTGAGGTGGGAGAAACTTGATGACCTTGTTGGTAACCCTCTAGTTCCCATTAGCGAGGTCATTAAACCCAAGGGTCATCGGGTTGATAACATGAAGATCCGATAACAGGAAGGCTATTATCTCATGGGGTTCATCTCCAACTAAATCATAATAATCTAAGTAAAATGTACCCAATTTAAAGTTTAAATCATAATAAATTTAAAAAGAAAATCTATTCACATAATGTACATAAACACAAACACCGAGGTTAAAAGAGGGATGCCAATTGTCGTGCATGAATTTATACAGCAACTGCAAAACGCTGCTCCCAAAAGAAAAGTATCTTAACGTTGTTTCCTCAGACAATTTAATGCTTTTCTAAAAAGAAAAGAAGGAACAAAGGGTTGGACACCCCTGCGTCGATTGAGAGCGCCCGACCGGAAACTCCCAGTTTGCGGCGGCGCATGGTATTTTCGTTGCTGCGGTATCCCTGTTTGCGGCGGCGCATAGTATTCCTTTTTTTATTGATTCATTAAAAATGTATGTAAAACAAACATCCCCATAAATTGTCTCAAACCGTTGGTTGCATGTAAAAGAAAAACACAGAACGACAAGTAAAATGGCATCCGAGGCTGTCTGAGTCTGAGCCTAGCTCTACTAGAAAATCCTAGTGTGTTATATATAGGTCGGCTTATCTCCATTTTTCAACCCTATAGCTTCTCCAGCTATGTCCATTGTTGTCTTCTTTTGGTTACCTCTTTTTCTCTGTCGTGTTTTTAACTTGTCCCTGTCGTCCAAGCCTGCATATATGCAAATGATTTCTCAAACACTATTATTATATCAGTAGCTCTCTTTATTCTATATTATAATTGCAGATTTTTACAGTTTATTGCATGCATGTATAATAATAATTATATACTTACGTACTAAAGTCCCGTATTATATATTCTAGGATTTTTTTAGATAATTTACATAGTGAATTTGTTTTACCACTGCCACCAACAAGCTCTACCCATGTTCGCATGAAGAAACTATTGGACTAGCCTATGTGCTACCCCATTAGCCGACCGACCTATGAAGAAAAAACAATCAACCTATGAGCCTCCTTAATGATTCAGCCATGTAAAGATAAATTCAATGTTCGACTATTAAGCTTATTCACAACAGCAAAACAATCAGACTCAACAATGATGTGATGAAAGCGGTGCTTCTTAGCATCCTAAAGGCTTCGATTATGGAAAAGCCCTTGACTAAGAGTGCATCAAAGGAACCATCTAAACATCGAGCACAACTAGCTTGAACCATGTCATCCAAGTCCCGCAGTATTGCTACATAAGCCGCCTGACGCTCGTTCGCTTGCCAAGCCGCATCGTCTTAGTAATTTTCAAGGCAAATACAATGGGGTTGAACAGAGGCAAATCCGAGGAAGGCAGGTAGGCCTTGACTCCCAAGGAATTTTAATTAATATACCCTAAACCAACTTATATATTGGTATCATTAATTGGGTAAAAGTATCATAGCTCTGGCCTTCAATTAGCATTTTCCTTTTTTTGAACTTGTTGCTTTCACTTGGATAGGAACATTTGGCACTTCCTTTTCTTTTTCCTAAAAAGAATGTATTAATTAGTATTAGTACTGGTTTATGAAATTAGATTATTAGGGCACCCTCCTGAAATATAACAAGGCCTCTGGGACTGTTCCCCAATGTTGTCAACGATTGCAGGGGCTAGAAAACTGGTCACTGACTTATAGGGATGGCTAGCCCAGCTGATGATCTCTAACCAACTGACTCGACTTACAAAGTTTATGGTATGAATGGGATCAATGAAATGTTACAATAAAAATTAAAATCACACCAATTAAATTTAATTGAGCTGCTCTGAATACATTTATTACACTTTCTTTTATAGTGTATCAAATAATTTTTTAAAATTATTTTTTATACCGATTTGATAATTTTTAATTTCTTGGTTGTTAATTAAAAAATTCCAACAAAAAAGATAGTGGGTATAACAAACAAGCCCAAAAATAGCCCAATAAGCAAAAGTGTGAAAGTACAATGGGCCTTAATGCACACAGACTCCACTCTTGAAAGAAACTTAGCTGCTAAGACACCGCCAACAGGAGAAGTCCGAATCAGCCGGACAACACTACCGGCATGCACACCTCCGGCCAAAGAGATCATACTGTTAAATTTACATATTCAACTATTACTTTAAAATATCGAAACAATTAATATTTTTTTTTCTTACAAAATATAACAATTTTTTTATATATTATGTACAATTAATATGTGTATCGTATAAACCAAACTCTAGTACAAATTCGATGTTACGAATATTCTGATCTCTTTTTTTTTTTTTTTGAAAAATACTCTAATTCATATTATCAATTATGATTATAGAGTTACCTATGCAACGTAACATTGCATGTTCCGTATGGAGGAGCAAGCACTAATTGCAAATTATATAAGAAATTAGATAAAGCAACGTCATTGAGATTGTGCTAACTGCTAAGGGGTTCCAATTTTAACTTTTCAGATTCCCTTTTCTAAAATATTGAAAAATGATTTGAGTTGGTGAAATTATTCATATAGTTAAGCTTGAGTAGTTATCTAATTTTAAGATCTGTTTGAAAATAAGTTCACCATAATCTCAAATCAGATTAGCCACCCAAAGTAGCCATATTTTATAAAACTAAAAAATTATGAATATGATGGTTGTGTATTTGTTCAGTTTATATTATTATTGTGATTAGCCAATAGCCACCCAAAGTCGTCATATTTTATAAAATTAAAAATTTATGAATATGATGATTGAGTATTAATTCGGTTTATATTATTATTGTTGCTACAGTTTTTTTTTTAAGTTGAGGGCTCGAATGATGTAATATTTTTCTATTTGTCAATTTGGTAATCATTGAGAATTGGTGGATATCATTGAGAATGTGTACCTCATGCTGACTTACAGGGACTAATTTTTAACGGTAGAAATGAACAAATTTTTTTAATAAAAACACCAGTTTACTTTTTAGTATAAAATATAATGACTAATTTACTCATTTTTTAAGTAGAGAATGCAAAATGCAATTTAACTCTCAATATCAAGATATTCATGATACTTTTACCAAATGGATGCCATTTCTTTCTATCGTTTCTAAGTTTTGATATTGTCAAGAGACATGCTTGTTGCCTAGTTATCAAACATCATCCATGATATTTGCATATGTTATATGCTAAATGATATTGGTAAATAAATCAATAAGGGTGCGTCTAGAAAGTGACTTAATAATTGTATTTGAATGTAAGTGTTTATAATTATATATATGGCATGTTTAGCTAATAATTATAATTAGCGAGTTTCATTTAATTGAGGGTAATTGGAACACCTCAATTATATTCTCTAATTATTAGGAGAAAGTTAAAATAAGAGTAATTATGCAAGTAATTAGAAGCCATTACACTTAAATCTAATTACCTTGTAGTTCTCCAAACTCACTCATACACAATTTAAGTCCAAAAGTCATTTTTATACAATAATAATAGTATTTTAATTTAGTTTTTTTATTGACAATAGATAAAATTCTCGTGCATTTTATCTACTAAATATTTAACTAAGTTACATAATATTTATTATAAATGGTTTATACTAAATTTGACTAAATTACATAGATGGCAATGTAATGGCGCAAAGGAAAATATTACTAAATTCACCACCACTCCATAGTTGGCACACTCCACTCCACCTCCCACCTCCCACCTCCCACCTCACTCCACTATAGATATATAATATTGAAAACTACTATCACCTTCATAGAAGTTATATGCATCCATCCCCACCCCACACCACTCGGTGTCAATTCAATTTCTTATACTTATCTTTAATATTCTCAATCTTTTATAATTATAATTCTTTATAAAATATTTAAACATAAACTATATGGGTTTTTCTTTCTATAATACGTTGTTGCTTTTTTATCCTTTTAATAGCTATATATACACAGATACAATGATAATTTCATATAGTGGAGCGAGCCAAGCAATTACCATAATCGCTTCATACCTATTGTTCCAAAAAAATTCACCTTACCTCATCCCTCATCCACCTTTTAAAAAAAATGATCCAAATGGAGTCGGACGGTTCAGGTTTTGTCATCCCTATATACCATCCAATGATGGCAAGAAGTATATGTTTAATATTGGAGAAGGAATAGCCCAACAAATATGAAAGATAAGAGTGTTAGATAAAATAGTTTAGTATATTTATTTTTCTTATTAATTTTATCAATAATTATATTATTGGATATTTTCTTGAATTATGTATTATATACGATAATTTGATTTTAAATTTTTTCCTTCAAATATTATTGATATTTTTTATAATAATTAAAATCTATTTATTAAAATTTAAAATTGTGTAATTATGTTAATTGAATTAAGGCTAATAAATTAGCATTTTCTATTCAATTGTGATGCGCTCAATTATCATGCATGTGATTATAATCACAAACGCTCACATATATATGTTGTATCAAGTAAAGATGATTAACTAAAGATATAATAATCAGCAAATCAATTATTTAACTAACCTGAAAATTAAAAAGAGAATTTATTGAAAAAAATAAAGCATACGAAAGAGGGAAAAAAAAAGAAAGAAAGGTATTAGCATGAAAATGTTAAATAATAAATTATTATCAATGGATAAAATAAATTATCGAAAATTTACAAACAAATATTGAAAATTTTATTTATATAGAAATCAGACCTAAAAATTTATACCAAGAGGCAAATTATATATAAAAAAGAAAAGGTTAAAATATGTTCTAAATCTTTGTACTCTTCATATATTCAGAATTTAGTCTCTCTATTTTTATTTTTATAAATGTTGTCTATCTACTTTTGGAATTTAAATATTAAAATTATTCTATTAAATTTACTAATTTAACATTTTAAATTAAAAAAATACTCACTTAAAATAAAAAAGAATTATAATAAACTTGAAATGTAAAAGTTTTGGCTTAACAATGAAATTAATCTGGTTGAATAACATGCAATGAATGTAAAAGAAATCCTAAATTAATGAAATGGAGCGTATCAGATTCACATATAATAATAATAATAATAATAATAATAATAATAATAATAATAATATACTGAGTGGAAAAAGACCAAACCTTACCCAAATACTAATAACGAGCAACAGCATACATGGATTACTAGCTAAGAAATTCGATTCAAGGATGAAATTTCTTCACTCAGTTTCTGTTCCAACCTAGGGAGATCCACCAATGTCAGATCAATGACCTATATAAAAGCTTGCAGTTCATTAGCAACCTCAGAAACCATGAAAGAAAGGTTAAACTTTGCTATTAGGAAAGCTATGGATTTAATATTTATATTTTAATTTGATTAATTTTAGTCCCTGTTTTGATATTTTAGTTTTGACTCAAATAATAACGTTTAAGTCCGTTTGGTTGAATTCAATTACTAATAGTGTACTATGCGTACAATTATAGATTTAGTTCATATTCTCTAAGTGCATCATTCTAAGTTTTTATATTGTTCGAATTTTGAAATTTTAGTTTTAACACAAATGACGACAGTTGTTAATCCATTAACTGGATTATTAATTAGTAACTAGAAATAACAAGCTAATATAGCATTAGACATATAATATGTTTATTGCATTAGATTTTGAAAATAACAAAATTTAATGAATTTAATAGTTATTGTTTGATGAGAATCAGAATTCTAAATGACCAAATTAAAATATGAGGATTAAATCCATAATTTTCACAAAGCATACAGTGACTAATACCGTAATTTAACCTAAAAGAAAAGCCAGAAACCCTAAAGAGTCAATGAACAATTTATACCTCAGATTGGATAGTGTGAACCAGTCCTCCATTGATTCTAGTAGAAACACAGCTCACAACATCAAGTCCTTCCTGTACCAATAGTTTCAACACCCTCGATAAGGTCAAAGCTCGAGCACCAAAACCAGTGCTGATCACCAGTTCAACACCACCATCCAAAGACTGGTGAACCACAGCAGTACTTAAAACAGCTCCATCATAGCTCATCCCATGGTCAAAACCAGTCGAATTCAACACCTTTTTTAGCTCATCTCTTTTGTAACTCAGTTCACTAACCCTCTTCTGCAAATATTTTATGTACATCACTGCCCCGTTCATATGATCTGATATTGCGCGCTTCCCCTAAAACCCCAAAAAGAAAAGGGTAAACCCCTAAACTCACAATCCAAAACCATTAATTTCATAAAAGATTTAAGCAAATTGATCACCTTGATGTACTCAAGGGGGAGAAGGTTTCTAAGAGAAGCATAAAGGGTAGCCATTTCTTGCCTCCTTTGTCTTTCAACATCTCTATGCATCAACTTCTTCTTTTCAACATTATCATCATCATCATCATTGCCTGCTGCTCCACTTCCCATGCTGCTATACAGATGAGTATTGCCACTGCCATCCATGGGAACAACATAATCCAACACCTTATCTTGTGGGGTTTCATTTTGAGGGTTGGGAATGGAAGGAAATTGGAACAAGAACAACTCATCCATGGCTTTGGTGTAAAGGTGTAAACACGGTTATGGACTTGGTGAAGCATTCATTTTCCCTTTTTTTGTTTTTTAATTCCCTTGTGTTTGATTGTTTCAACTTTTTTTCAGAGATTTGGGGTTTGGGGATTTGAGATATGGGGACAAGTTTTATGGGGGATACGTTGGTTAGGGTGTGAGATCTTCGAATGGGGCCTAAGATTTGAAGATTCCTTACAATATAATCCTCAATCAAGTATATAAGATCGACCAGGAATAACTTATATCCCTATATTATATCTAAAAAGATTAGTGGTGAAGTAATAAAAATTTCTTATATAAATTTCATTAACACATTATTATTTACTTTAACTAAAAATAAATAAAACTATCATTATAATAATAGTATTTATATAATCAATTAATTCATAATACTAATTTAATTAGAGGTGTTTATTTTATGTGTAAAGGTGATAAGTAAGCCACCTAACCTGAATTAAAGAAAAAAGAAAACAAAATATATAATGTGGATTTTGCCTTTAGTTTTATAAGCCTTGTATTTGAAGAAATAAAATAATATTATTGTTCTTCGTATTGAAAGCATGAAAGAAAAAGTCAAGGGTCCCTAAATCTTGATTATGATTCTTCCTAATTTTTTATCTAAACAAAATCAATATATGATTACTTATGGTTTTTAATTTGTATAGTAAATTTGTATTTTGATTTTTTTTAATTCAATTCTTTTATAAATTACTATATAATAATTATATTTTAGTCTCCATAAAAATGAAATATTTTCTTTTTAGTCCTTTTAAATATGATAAGATTATAAATTAATACATAATTAATTTATATTTTGATCTATACAAAATTCATAATTAAATTTTAGCCCCTCCTAAAAAAATTATAATTATTATTTATTTATATATCTACTTGTAATTGTGCTAATAAACTAATTAAAAAGACGTTCAAAAAAAAGAAAAACTATCATTGGGAAAACGAAAGGTTACAATTGAATTCTACTCAATTCGTGATCACATCATTTCATAATACGCTATCAATTACAATAATAATAAAAAACTATACGCCATCAATTAAAATGTATAATAACTTATTTAACCTTTTTAATTAAAAAATTCGTTTTAATCCTTCATTTAATTAACCTTTAAACTTACATTTTTTTTAATCATCCAAAATGGATGGAAACATAAACGCTTTTTAACTTTGTTGATATGACATACACATAAATAGTCACGTAAATGGCATGTCAACATTTAATTAATATTTTAAAATTTTAAAAATTCATCAAAAACATATATAAAATTTATAAATTAAAAAATTAAAACTATTAAATAATTATAAAAATATATATCTTTTAAATATTTTTTAAATTAAAAAAATTTAATTAAATATTATTGTGTCGTCCATGTGACAATCCACATGTTTGTCACATTAGTAAAGTTAAAAAACGATAAACTTTTCCATCCATTTTGAGTGATTTGACAAAAAATTCAAGTTTAATGGCTAAAATAGGCGAAAATTAAATAGAAAACTAAAATTTTTTTTTTTTAGAATTGTGATTTTTTATATGATTTTATATAAAAAAATAAAAAATATAATACATCTAAAATACTAAAAACATTAAAATAAATATTTCCCAATAAATTGAAAACAAATTAAAAATTATACAATAGTAACAAAATTAACAATAAAACAATAGTTATACAATATCTAAACAATAACAACATAATAGTAACAACATAATAATGAAATGATAGTAAAACAATGAAAAAATAACAATTTCTTTGTCTTTTTGTTAATTTGGGCCGGGCCAAACCTAGGCAAAAAAGTCTTACTCAATATCTGAACTACTTTTTAAAGAAACATTATTTTTTTGTTCAAATTCATTTTTTTATCTATATTTTTATCAAAATTTTCTCACTTTTAAGGCAGATACTGATCCGTTCCATGGACAAGAATATGTTCAACAATGTGATTTATTTTTTATTCTTTTGGTTTAATTTGACTATATAGTTGAAATTCATTTTTTTAAAATTATATAAATTAGTTTAAATTAGTTATGAAATTAATTTAAATTGATTTTGACTGATGATAATTTCAGGATATTTTATTTGTCTAGTTTAATTTTTTTTAGAACTCCGAAAAGATTTATGTTAACCTTGTAAAATTAAAAATTGAAATATATTTTGATTTTATATTTTTTAATTTTTTTATATTTTTAAATTTTTTTATCTTTGAAATTTAAATTTTTTACTCCATTTATTAATATCACAAATTTTTTTATTAAATTCACTAACATAATTTTTTAAATTAAAAAAATACTCAACATTATTAAATTATTATTGATTCTTTTTTCTTCTTTACAATCACTTTTATCCTGGTTTGATTATAGATAGACACGTGTTGATATTAGAAGATGCATGATTAGAAAAGGACTCAAAGCTGCTCTAACCCTTTTTTTTCTCGGAAAGTTAAAAACTTATACTATTATTTTATTAGTTAAGTGTTTTATTGAGTTGTTATTAGTCTAAATTAAATTATTAATTTAATTGTTAAATTATAAAAATATTTTTTCGTAATTAAAATGATTTATATTATTTTATTTTATTTTAAAAAATCACTAAAAATATACATACAATGGTAATCCAAATTAATTACATTAATAAAAGTTTTAATTTACTAATTAGTTAAATTTTTATTTTCAAATATTTATACATTTTAATTTTAATTATGTGCACTTTATTACTTCCATTAGTTGTTAATATTAATAATGTTTTTGATTGACTTGATGTTACAAGTTAACTCGACACCAACTAAAGATTAATAACAATACAATAATACACAATTAAATCTAACTTTTTTTAATTTTAATTATTATACATATTTCATGTGCATTATTTATCATATGTTAGGATTATTATAATAAAAATTAAATTAATATAAAGTATAGTAAATAAAAAAGAGATAAATTTTATTTATATTATACATACGCATATTCACAGTTCACACATCATAATCATGATTATAGTTGATAAAATTTGAACTAATTGCTTAAAAAGAACCAAAACTTTGGCCATAACTAATAATGGTAAAGTTTCATGGACAAGGCACCCATTGCTTTAAGCATGATGTGAAAGGTGGACTCAGCTTTTTCAAGCTTTGGAAAATATATATATAATATTAATTCTGGAAAATACACGTGGTTTTAGTTTGATTTTTAAACTTGTAAAAGAATTTAAATAACAGTGATATAAATAATATTTATTGATTTTTTTAATGTAGTATATTTGTTAATTTTTTTAATTCTATATTTGTATTTAATAAAATTTATATATTTTTGTACTAAAAAATAACAGTTAATTTTTTAATATTTAATTCGAGTTTAGAGTTAATTTGGTGAAAGTTAATTGTCAGCTAAATGATGAGGTAAAGGATCGTATAGTGTGGATTCACGGGATGGGTATTCTCAGTTAAAAAGTTATCGCAATTGCTAGCTTATGATGGAATGAAAGCTGTTGAATTCCTATTTAATAGAATTTGGAGTCTAAAAGTTCCTCCAATGGTGCGTAACTTCTTGTGGATGTTGGCGATTAATCGCAATCCAACAAAAGATTTTTTGATAAACCATGGGATACAAATTGATTCATCAAACAGGGGCTACCCATGGTGTGATAGAGTTTTCGAAAATACTAACCATTTGTTTTTTGAATGTTTGTTTATCAAAAGTTTCTCGTCTTGCATTTTTAGCTTGTGGGATTTAGTATGGAAGGATGTAGCAAATGTTGATGAATTCTATTCTGGGTGTTGGATTATGAAGTTGACAGGTATTGAAAAGAGTTTACAGTTATTGGTAATTGCGGCTTCGTGTTGGATAATACGGCTAGTTCGAAACAAGGTGTTTGAAAGGTCGGTGGCTACAATTGATTCTTTAGTCTTTCAATCAAAAAGGAGATCATTGATGTAATAGCCAAATTTTTCAGTGGTGTCGGAAACAGTGATTCGAGATCACTAAATCCGACGAGTAAGTTTAGAAATTTTAATAAATAATAATTATAGGCCAAGCGCGAGCCTAAAAGAATTATTTTTAATTACTGAATTTTGTGATTTTAAAAGAATTAATCAGGTAAATTGGGTTGAAAACGAGGTATCGAGACCTCGGATTCATAAACCGAGCCATAAATATTTTTATAAATATTTATGGAGTGTTATTAAGTTAGTATTAAAGTTTCGTTAGAAAATTTTAACGTTTGGTTAGTCAATTAATTAAAAAGAACAAAATTGAAAATAGTGCGAAATTTATTCAATTATGATTAAATAGTTTAAGTGATTAAAAAGGAGGGATTTAAAAGGGAATTGGACCCAATTTGTATGGGCTGGACGGCTGGGTAAGAAAATCAGCAAAAAGACAAGGAGAAACAAGGGCAAAATGGGAAATTTTGCAAATTAAACTTATAAAACAAGACAAAATTGAAAAATCTGGAGATATCATCATTTTTCTTCAGCAAAAACGCCATGGAAGGTCTGAAAGCTGCTGGTTTTTCATACTTTGACATATGTGAGTTCAATTCTTGCCCTTTTCTTTGAGATTTTTATGTTTTTGTGACTTTTACAATTAAGTCCAAGTGTTTAATTCATTAGTTTTTTATTTTATGGACAAAATTAAAAGTTATCATTGACAAGTTTTGGCTGTTTATGATGAATTAAAATGAATTTGAAGCTTTGATTTTATTGTTTGATGATTTTATCAAGTAATTTCAATAGAAATTGATTTTAGGACCTAATTATGAGAAAGTTGTGAATTAAGGTTTAGTGTTAAAATTCTAATTTTCAAAGGTTGTGTAATAGTTTAGAATGATGGAATAAAATGTTAATTGAGAAAAATTAGCTTATTAGATGAGCTAATTGAGCAAGGACTGAATTGTATGACCTGTGAAATTTAGAGGAAAAATGGTAATAAAAATCTTGAACTAAAACAGTTTTGGACAGCAGCAGTAGGATAATTTTGCAAAATCACCATAAATTGTAAAAATCGAATTAGAGGATGAATAATATATGAAATTAAAGCTTATTGAGTCTAGTTTCTCATAGAAGAAACGGTGTAAGCAATTGAATTGTAAATTATGTGCTATAATGAGTTTTGTGAGACAAGGTTAGAATGAATTCGGATTCCCCTGTTTTAAATTTAGAAAATCACCAAAAATTGGAGAAAATTAATTAGAGGCTCAAATTTATATGCTTAGGATCTTTAATGAGTCTATTTTCAATAGAAATCAACGGGAACATTATCCGAGTTCTGTACTGTGATATAATTAATTTTTAGTGAAGAGAGATCAGAATTGTTGGATAGTGAAACAGGGGAAACTTAAATGAATAAACTGTACTAATTGGCTAAACCAAAAATTATGAAATTTTTATGGTAAGAAGACATATGAGTCTAGTTTCTGGGAAAATTTATGGATCTTAATTTGGAATTCTGTAGCTCAAGATAAAAATAATTTAGTAACTATAACACAGATGGACAGCGTGAATATTCACATAAGTAGATAGTGAAAATTATGGATAATGTTACCTATAAGTGTGTTGTTTATACTAAGGATGTGGATGGAGAGGAGGAGGAGGAAAATATACATTTATATATGAATGACTTGTGTATAAATTGATCACGTGCCCGATTATAATCGATAAATGTTGAATTAGAAAGGATATAATGTTTTATTTGGAATATTTAATATGAAATTATTATTATCGTTATAATACAAAAATCGTACTAGTGAGTTTGTATAACTAAATTTTAGTGACTGTTTGTTAATTTTATGAATTTCATGATGTGTTATTTCATATGAATTGATGATAAAATCGTGAATAATGTAAGAGCGTGAAAATTGAATAAACGATCAAATTGAGTATTTTCAGACAAGATGAATTGATGGAAAAGACAATGGTTGATCCATGGCAAAGTGCGAAATGTAGGTATGGTATTATCCATACCGAGTTGTGAAATGTAGGTATGGTATCATCCATACCGAGTTGAGAAATATAGGTATGGTATTATCTATACTGGGTTAAGAAATGTAGGTATGGCATTTCCCATACCGAGTTGTGAAACGTAGGTATGGTATTTTCCATACCGAGTATAAAATGTAGGTATGGTATTTCAATGAGGAAAACCATACCGAGTGGTGAATCGTGGCACTGAGCAAATGACAGACTCAAATTCGTAAGACGTTCTCTAATTTGACAAAGATTGATAAGTGACATATGAAATTAGTATTTGTAGACTTATGGTTATTATTGATATTGAGCTGAATTAAGTGTACCCATTGATATTTAAATGATTCAAGGGGTAAGGTTCTGATATGAGATAATATGAGTTTGAAATGAATTATCACCGGTATATACCTGAATTATATGGAAATGATGGTACGTGAAAAAAATTGATATAATGAAATGAATAATAAATGTTTATAAAGAAACAGCAAAAGAATTATATCTATCATGATATGTAAAAGCGTGATTATCTTTTATATGTTGTTATAAGTGAAATTTCTGTTAAATGATATGTAAATTTTGGTAATACTCTGAATCCCTATTCCGACGACGGATACGGGTTAAGGGTGTTACAATTGATGTGGCCTAGATCAGTACATGATTGTATATTTTCAGAGGTTGATTGGTGGGGACGGCCTAAGGATTGCAAGTCATGCAGAAATTTGGGGAGGGATAGGGATTGTGTTTGGGATCCTACTCCTACGGGTTGGTTGAAATTTAACATGGTTGGAGTTGTTGTGGAGGAGGTTGCGGGCTGTGAAGGGGTGTTCAGGGAAAAAATGGAGTGGTCTCGGCTCTTTTTTTGGGTAAATGTGGTGCTTGAGTGGAGCTAGTGGTAGTAATGGCTATTAAAGTTGCAACAGTGATTTTTATTGATTTGATGCGGAAGGTAAATGTTCCTTTGATTGTAGAGTTTGAATTGAGTACACCGCAACAAAATTGACTTTTAGCAGCGTTTTTACAAGCGCCGCAAAAAACGCCGCTATAGATGGCGCCACTAAAGTTTGTGGCGTTTATTTAAAAAAAACGCCGCTAAAGGTCAAGACCTTTAGCGGCGCTTTTCCTGCAAACGCCGCTAAAGACCAAGACCTCTAGCGGCGCTTTTCCCGCAAACGCCGCTAAAGACCATGACCTTTAGCGGCGCTTTTCTCGCAAACGCCGCTAAAAATCATGACCTTTAGCGGCACTTTTATTTTGAAAACGCCACTAAAGAACATATCTTTTAAAAAAATATTATTAAATAATATTTATTTTTATGATAAATATTATATTATGTTTTATTTTTGAAATTTGAACTTTAAACTATATACTTTTAAGGATAAATAAAAAAATATTAATTAAATTAAATTTTCTATTAAAATTTTAACTTTAAAACTAAAATTTAAATTTACAATTTAAATATTATGTTTAAATAATAGAAGCTACAAAACTAGTAATAATTAACACTACAAAACTCGTAATAATTAACCATCATGGTTAAAGAAGCTAGTACACAAGGTAGCTACAAAACCCTATTTCCATAACAAAAAATTCAAGTTCCAACTAAGATGAATGACCATGGAATGCAACATTAAATAACATTCCACTTGAAGAAGTGCTAAGCCTCGGCTTTTCTAGCTTGAAAAGATTGAATCCTCTACCGCACCTTTAATATCTAAATGATGCAAAACCAAATGATCAGATACATCGTCACTTTGACAGATAAATCTAGTTATAATCTATTATCCACACCGAGGTGCCTGGATTCTAGACTCTAGAGTTTGATATTAAGAGGACACAAACATTTTCTGGTGGTTTTACAATATAATTCAACACAATTTGTGTAACACCTCCTAACCCCAAACCGTTACCGGAACGAGATTATGAGGCATTACCGGACATATCAGACAACTTACTAATAATTTACAATTAATATAACTTTTATGGTATAATAAAATAATTGAGTCCCTATCTTGAACTCTCAAAGTTCAAGCACGTGTTAAAAGTAGAACGGAACTTGTTCGAATATTCTAATTTTTTTTTTATATAAAAATTTCGGTCTGCTTATTTTTACCTAAAACCTTTTGCAAATTCAAACTAAAACAACCAACACCAATTTTTCACATTCATATAACTAATATTTATATCATTAACATAATTTCAACTTAATAACTATCATAGCATCATTCAAAATTGATTAAAAACTTCATTCATTTAACAACTTAATGTTCATGTATCAAAATATCATATACTTTTCTTACCATTTCATTTAACCATCTAAATCTTATAATTCAACCTTCACTACCCAAAGTAATATGCATATTCAAGTGACTATATAACACCTATGTACATGCCACCTTTACCCAAAAGAAAAATATACGTCACCAAATTTGTGTTGGAGTCGGGAATGTTCTGGATGCTGAACCGGGACACTTGACTTCTACTAACTTGCGCACGGAAACAACCGTACGCTGAGTATGGATATACTCAGTGATATTACCATAATTCAAATTATATCAACAATAGTAAAAACATAAATATTAAAATACCTAACAATTAATGTCATATGTACTAATTCATAAATCAATGTATTTTCTCAAACTTAAATTTATATCACTTATGAATATACATTTCATACTTTTCTCTTATTATCACAATTCCAATTTCAATTCGTAATTCAATTTATTTTTCTCGTTTCAATGCCTCAAATTCACATTTCAATTTTTCACCCTATTAACGTAACTCGGACTTTGGCGGATACACGGATCCAACCAAACACACCAATATGGCACCCAGTGCCTTATCGGATAGTTCGAAGTAATAGTTGACACCCAGTGTCTCATCGGCCTAGCCGAAGTAAAGTTGGTACCCAGTACCTCATCGAATCTATCCGAAGAAATATAGTGACACCCAGTGTCTCATCGACTCGAGGTCGAAGTATCCCTGAACACTTCCAATCCTATGGCATGCCAACTATATCCGACTCAGCCCGACTAGTTAATAGGGTATTCAATTCACTTTCTCAATCCTATATCACTTTCAATTCACAATTCAAATCACCAATCATTTTTCAATCAATACGCTTTTCAAATAATTACATCTTCCATAATTCACTTATTCAATTCAATTTGATTCAATTTGCATCACTTTCATTTTCACTCAATATTCATATCAATTTCACATACTTACCTCAAGTCTTACTTACCATACATAACAATAAAAAAAATTCAGCAATCAATAATAATTAAAATTCGAATTATAGTAATACACACCGTAATTCTCCCGTTTTAGTACTCGATGACTTTCTCCTTT
Source organism: Gossypium hirsutum (assembly GCF_007990345.1). NCBI lineage: Eukaryota > Viridiplantae > Streptophyta > Magnoliopsida > Malvales > Malvaceae > Gossypium > Gossypium hirsutum. The sequence goes on from NC_053435.1 coordinate 107,944,132, forward strand.
CCTTTCGATGCTGATGCTTCAGGTTCTTTGTTGGATACGAAAATAATAATTTATAATCATCAATACAACATGATTCAATTTAATTCATGAGCCTAAACATGCAAATTTAACCATTTTTAATGTATATATATAATTTCACCATTAAGCTGTCTACTTGAGTCATTGTTACTAAATTATTTATATCTTGAGCTAAAAAACTCTAAATTAATATCCGTAATTTTTTCTTAAAACTAGACTCATATATCTTCTAATCATAAAATTTCCAGAATTTTTGGTCTAGCCATTTAATACAGTTTATTCGTTAAATACTCCCCTGTTATTTCATTTGACAGTTCTGACCTCTCTCTACTAAAACTAAATTATCTCATTGTACAGAACTCGAATAAGGTTCTTGTTTATTTATTTTGAAACTAGATTCATTAAGGAGTTCACATATATAAATTACACTCCATAATAATTTTTGTACAATTTTTAATGATTTTCCAAAGTTAAAATAGGGCATCTCGAAATCACCCCGAACCAGTATTACAAAATTTCAAATATCTCTTGATTCATCAATTAATTGCTTACACTGTTTCTACTATAAGAATCTAGACTCAATAAGCTTTAATTCCATATTTTGTTCATCCTCTAGTTCAATTTATAAAATTTGTAGTGAATTTTCAAAGTCAAACCATTGCTACTTCCCAAAACTGTTTTGATGAAAAATGTTAATAACCAAATTTATAACACCAATTCACACCTTATTCCTATTCAAATTTCATTTAAACTCAAATTTAACTATTAAATTTTCAACATATTTTCTTAATTCTGAATTTTCCTCAATCTAGTCCCTAAAACACAAAACTTATAGCTTACTTTGCAATTCAATCCTTATATCTATTCTAACTTGAATTTCGTTCAATTAAACCCCTATTTCATCATTTTATTCAACATGAACTTTGTTTAAAAACCTAAGAACTTCCAAACTAACAACTTAATTTCATCAAAAACTTGTTTTAAGACTTCTAAAATATCAAAATTATGAGAAAAGGACTTGATTGAGCTTACCAATTAACTCCAAGCTTCATAAACCTTATTTCCCCTTTTCTTTCTTCTTTCCTTTCTTTCTCCCCTGTTCTTCTGTGTTTCGTTTGCTTTCATTCTGTTTCTTTTAACTTATTTGTTTCTTTTATATATAATAATAATATAATATAATATACTTAATTATTAAATAAATATATTTTTTTTAATCAATAAAATCTTTAATATTTTCCACGTTAAACTGCCTCAGCTATAGGAAATGGTTTAATTTCCTCTTAAGTCCTTCTAATTTTTCTTTAATCTATAATTAAACTTTTACTCTTATTCAATTTAATCCTTTTTACTAATTACTCTAAATTAAGCTAAATTTACTTAATTAAAACCTAATTAAACACACTACTAGACTCATAAATATTTTTAATAATTATTTTCGAACTTATTTCACTAAGACGGAGGCCCGATAACACACTTTTCTGGTGCCCACGGATTTTGGGTTGTTACAATTTGATTTCATATCTAGAGGACATTAATAGAAGTTCATACTGATGGTTGTTATTCCAGTTTAAGAGATATAAACTTCCATAAAACCCAAAAATCATATGGATTCATGTAAAAAGCATATGGTAAATGCTAATAGAATTAGTTAAAATATTGCATGATGTCTGCTAATGAAAAAGAGGATATCCTTAACATCATTTTAAAGATCAGCCAGCATGCAATAGAGCACATAATGGAGCACAAAACTTATAGTGAAGGTAGAAAAGATATACCTCAGATAATTCTGGTAGAAATTGTCCAATTGGTAGTAGGCATAGATAGGCTTCTTCATTCGCTTCTTAACCTAGTAAAAGCAACAAGAGAACATTTAACAGTGTTGAAGTCCACTTTTTTTTAGAATATCTACGACTACTTCACTCATTTTACATGTTTTTTCTTTTCTTTTTTTACTTTATTTTACAAACTACGTACTTATTGGAAGGAACAATTGATATTCAAAGTACTAAAGTTGGTATAAACAAGTAAATTTTGCTTATAAAAGTAGACTGCAAATCCCATCAAACTCTAATGTTCAACCCCAGTTCCTAACTATCTCCCTTCGCTGCACACTCCTAACAAAATTTCTGCAAAACCAACATTAATTCATCCAAATTTAGACACTCTATTCATAAATTCAATTTTAAACTTAACTTGCGTATGTATTTAAAATTTGGTCCAATATGTTAAGTTGATTAAAGTTCTTTTCTATGAGAAGATAATGTAAAAGGATTGCAAATGTCTATAAATACCGGATAAATTTATGTTTTTTTTCTTGTACTCCTTCCATGATTACTATTATTCGCAAAGGTTGCTTGTAATAAGAAAACTAGAGTAAGGAACCAAGAAAAGGAAGGAAAAATATTCTTACTCCCATGGAATATCGCCTACAATCAGCCATTCTCCTTCTTTGTCCTGGTAGGTGAGAATGTAATCATCTTCATCACATTTTTTGTCTGTTCATGACAGGAAAAAGAAAAAAGCAAGCTGAATATTGAGATTTTTGGTATTCTTTTATCTTTTGAGGAATTTATGTATATAATCAATGACTTTACCTTTGGCAAACATGGTGATCAAGGAGTTGGTAAGTGATTGATAGGAGTGATAAAGCTTTATATCAATCTTTCTTGTTTTTGGTATTCTGTTCTTGCAGTGCTTTGTCCTGCATATGGAACAAATCAAGCAAGCTCAAGTTCATAATTTCATATATATGCTACTTAATATTCAAGACAGTAAAAAAATCGAAAACATTATATATATTTCTTGTTAGTTCATTAATATTAAACAACTCATCTTTATTATATCTGTAATTTAAAATTGGACTTAATGGCAGCATGTGAAACAAGAAACATATTTTGTTAAGCGTCATCATAAACCAACGTGCTTTAACATATAATAATAATAATAATAATAATAATAATAATAATAATAATAATTGTTACCAATATTCTAACTATATCTGTACAAAAATTATTTATATAATAATACTCCGAAAATTTTTACAGTAAAATATTATCCGTGATATAGTAACATAAGGAAATAAAGTGACAAAAAGGGAATTTTTGAGTGATGTCAATATTGAGAAGTATATTATGATATATTAATTCAAGAAAGGACTAAATTGCAAAGATGAGAAAAATCTTGTTGCACAAGAGTAAATACTCAAAATTTAAGGGGTTGAAGTGTAAATATAAAAAAGTTGAAGGACTAATGGTGCAAATATTTTAAGGGTGGAATGATCTAGAAACCAAGAAAAATTGATGAATTAGGACCAAATTGAATAGGTAAAAAAATTATGAGGGACTAAATCTCAATTTTACCAAATTAAGTGATGACTCAATGATGGAATTCTAAAAGATCATGAAGGGGAAAATGGTAAATTAGTAAGAGAGAGAATTCTAGAATGTAATGATTATGTTGATGATATTTTAAATTAATTAATTAGATAAATATTATTTTATTAATATTTTATGAGATGTTTATTATTATTATATTATTATTTATTTAGTATAAAAGGAAGGAAAGATGAAGAATTATCAACCCATTTCCTTTCTCATGCAAACTAACGTAAGATAAGAAGAAGAAAAGAAGTTTGCTTTCTTTACAATTTAGTCCTTCCACCCAAAATTCATTATTTTCACCTAAAAATTGAAAGAATTTCCATAGCCATCAAGAGAGAAAGATAGCAAGGAGATGATGGGGAGCAAGAATATCAAGTTGGATTCAAGAAATCGAAGCTGGAGGAGAGAGAAAAATCAAGTTAAAGATTGAAGTCAATAAGAAAAGGTAAGTACATCAAGATTTCAATATGTTTTTAAGTTTGTTATTATTGATAAAGCATGGAAATAATGTTATAGTAGAGTTTTCTTACATAAGGTCCTATGTTCTTGATATGTTAGTGAAGAAAAAAATAAGAGAAAGTGATGAGAAATGGTGTAGAAAAAGAAAATAAGGATGTTATAACATGGTAATTAATATCTTGTACTAAAACAGTTTTGGACAGCAGCAGTAGTCTAACTTTGAAAAATCATAAAAAATTATAAAAATATAATTATAGAATGAATAAAATATGAAATTAAAGCTTATTAAGTCTAGTTTCTTATAGAAGAAATTATGTAGGAAATGGAATTCTAAATCATGAGATATGATGAAATTTGTGAGACAAGGTCAGAATGATTTCGGGTTCCCCTATTCTGAATTTGTAAAATCATAAAAAAAATTGGATAAAAATAATTAGGGGCTTAAATTTATATGCTTAGAATCCTGAATGAGTCTATTTTCAATAGAAACAAATATGAACATCATTCGAATTCTGTACAAGGAGATAATTAATTTTTAGTGAAAAAGGGTCACAACTGTCAGACAGCAGAATAGGGGTAACTTTAAAGAATAAAATGTACTTATTTACTAAACAAAAAATTCTTAAAATTTTATGGTAAGAAGATATATGAGTCTAGTTTCAGGTAAAATTAGCGGATCTTAATTTGGAGTCCTATAGCTCCAGATATAAATAATTTAGTGACTATGACACAGATGGACAGCTTTAATATTCATAAAAGTAAATAAGAAAGATTATAGATAATGTTACTTACAAGTGTGCTACATACATCAAGGATGTGGAATGGAGAGGAGGAGGAGGAAAACATATATGAATATTCATTAAGCATGGCTAATTTGCATATTTTAGGCTTAGGGACTAAATTGAATAAAAGTAAAACTTTATGTGTAATTTTGTAAAAATGTCAAAATGGTAATTTTATTTTCCTGACCCTAAGGACGAAATCGTCATTAATTAAAATTTTAGGGGCAAAATGGTAATTTTGCCTAGAGCATTAATTAAATGCATTAAAAGATGAAATGAATGAAAATGATGATCAAATTTATTTATAAAGATCCGGACGACTCAAATATGAGACTTGATCGTGGAAAAGAAAAGATATCGGATTAATGAAATTATAAACACAAACAAGCAATGAGGTAAGTTTGTGTAACTTGAATTGTATTTTAAATACTTGAAATATGTGGTTATGTGATGAAAATATGATTTGAATGTTCAATTCATGATATTTGATGAAATATTGATAATACTCGATATAAATTGAAAATAAATCCCAGTTGAATGAAAAGAAAATTCGATGGATTTCTGAAAAAGAATTGACGGTAAAAAGGATCTAGCCCGGACGGGTGATCCTATCCTGATATAGCCCTCCCGAAGAATACGTGTAAAATGGATTTAGCCCGGACAAGTAATCCGAATTAGGGTCTGAATTTAGCCTGGACTGGTAATTCAGATCCAAGCTCATTAGAGTAATTGTCGTTGCAGGGGATTTAGCCTGGACTGGTAATCCCGACAATACTCTATGAGTTTATATTACAGGGGATTTAGCCTGGACTGGTAATCCCACTGTAAGGATGAGGTTTGCGGGAGTGTGCTCTCTGATATGAAATGTGTAAGACCATAGTTGAATGATACCATGGCAACCTGATATGAAATGTGTAAGACCATGGTTGAAAGATACCATGGCAACGTGATATGAAATGAACAAAACCATGGTTGAAAGATACCATGGCAACATGACAGAAAATGAGTAACACCATAGTTCAAAGACACTATGGCATCTTGTCAAAGATAAATAAGACCGTGGATGGAAGACGCTCTAACATCTGTTGAACAATTGATATTCAGGTAATATGTATCAGATGACGAATGGTTATATGAAATAATTATGAATATAGATAAACGAAATAAGTATAAGTACATGGAATATAATTTATGTTAAGTTTGATATAAGCTATTACCGGAATAAATATACATAAAATATATGTAAATGATGGAGCATGAAATATTGATATAATGAAATGAATGATATATGCTTATGAAGAAACGGTAAAAGCATGATATGTTTCATGACATGTACATATATGATTATTTTTTATATGTTGATACAAGGAAATTATGTAAGTTGAGACTATTATTAAACTCAAGTGTGATATGTCGAGAAAATAGATATATCAATGTTGAACTTATATGAGATATGTGCAAGTATACTAACGATGTTGCTGTTTGATGCTTATACAAGTGTCAAACTGTTGATTGAATGGTAATATATTTATTTATATGATGCATTGAATCAGTAAGTATTTAAATTTTTTTTAGTGATCTGTAAATGGTAGTAATGCTCCGAAACCCTGTTCTGGCAGCAGATACGGGTTAGGGGTGTTACAATATACATATATTCACGGACTTTCCTATTTCATATAAATTGATATGAATTAATAAAAAAGGATGAGAAACAATTGCTTGCCGCCGGATCGATAGATGTCAGCTTCAACAATAACTGCTGTTTACACTTGAAAACTCTAGCATAAACAACTGCAACAAATTATTACAAGTTTTGTTAAAATAAATAAATAAACAGATAGGCAGATATGATACAGGAGACACTACCACATAATTCACTAAAGCCCCTTAAAGATTCACATATTATAAACATCACCTGTCACGTGAATTTCCTCAAGTTCCTTGCTGCCCGGAACTTATCAAGTTTGTCTCTCAAATCAGCTGTCAGATAACATCAGAATCATAATAAACATATTAATGATAATTAACAGAAAAAAAAAAGCTGACAAATGAGGAGGAAGGTCTAAGCGATGCTACAATTCTAATCAAGCTCAGCTTGACCTAACATAATTACACTCCAGTCTTCTTTTTAATCATAATTAGATAGATATTCTATTGGACAAAAGACAAATGGCTTAAGCCTATGTTAAACAGCAATGCAATGTCTGAGAAAGACAGAAGGAGACTACCAGCATCCTTGTAGCGTTCCTGAGAAATAGCCTCATTTAAGTTGCTGACAATTTTGAACTCCTCTGAATCGAGACAAGGCTGACCACTTGGCCTGGAAAATTAATTAAGGTAAGCCGCATTCAGAAACAAGAATCTCATGCAATTTTTAATGAATCTAATTCTATCAGTAAAGAAAGCAAATGCAATCTCCAAAGGGATTCCAAGACTAACTGGTCCAGTTCGGCATGTGGTAAAACATCTGAAGCTGTGGACTGTACGGACAGCTTCCCTGATTCAATCACTCGCATTCCATCACTATATGCCAAGTACTTATTCACTTGTATAGGAACCTGCATAGCAGGTCAGGTATGGTTCAAAGGTCATCGTTCCAAAAAGGCTTTCACATTCTTATGGAGAGTGTAATCAGTCCAGAAAGTAAATAAAAAAAAAGGGCATATAATACTTTATGTAAACCATATTTCACATAACAATATCTAGTTTAGGTGGACAAGAAAACCAAAAGAAAGGAAGGGGAAAAGCAACCTGAGGTCAATGAGAAAGCATATGAATGCTTCTATAATCTATACAGTGGATACAGCATTCCCGCAATCAGATCGATAACTCAATTTACAGTCCACCAGGGGGATAATTTTACGAATATTTGGCTAGAACAAGGATTATTTGGTTCAATTACTCATAGGCTTACAATCTTAAACAATTAATTTACACTATTTTGAACAAAAAGAAAAAAAGAAAAGAAGCTAGGCTGATTGCTTTGTTCTTGAATCAATACCTTCACAATCCAAAAATACCATGGATCAAATCCAATTCTATTTACCCAAAATCAGGAAAATCGTTTCCAGTAAATCAAATCAGCTGATTCAAAGATAATAAAACTAAAAAAAAATCAATTACTCAAAATTGAATTAAAACACATTTCAATATCGGATTCATAAGAGGAAAAAGAAAAGAATACTTGAAGTGATTTGACTTTCATTTTCAATGCAACTACACATTTGGCATTGCAATACACAACATAATAGTTAGAGCAAAATAGACTATTAGCAACAAAGAAAAGGCCACACTTGCTTGAAGAGATATTGCAAGATTTTGGAAATCTTCCCAGAAAAAATAAAGAAAGTAAACTTACTGTGATTCTTGGGTTTTGATTGATTCCTTTATTGAGTCCTCCATAAGAGAAACTATCCATGTCGATAACGAAGCTGTCGTGTTTATCAACTGTGTATTGAAACCCACCTATATGATCCGAAACTGAGATTTTTTGTGTTGAAATCTCATTGGAAGATGCCAAATCCTATCCCCAAATTCAAAGATAAATTTTTTTCAAGGATTTAATTAGAAATGAAACGATTGATTATGATGATTAAAAAATGAAGAAAACCCAGAGAGATTATACTTACCAACTTGGGAATTTCCGTCAAGTCCAACATTTTCTCGGGAAAATGAAACAAAGAGGTGGTGAAGAAAATCTTCCAAACACGAATAAAATATTTTCTTAGAAACCAAACAAATCTCATGATTTATACACAAAAGAACAAAGACTGATGCTTTTTTAAACTCCAAATCTTGTATTTGGGTATAAAGGTTGAAGCTTCAACTGATATATGTTGCAGAGAGATTTAAAATAAAAAACACATAGAAATCAATGAAGGAAGGAAAGTTGAAATGAGCTAAGATGAAAGGAAAAAAATGATTTTAGGAGGGAAAATTAGGGGTTTCAGGGGGAAATTTTTGGGGATAAAACACGTGAGGAAGGAAAATATTTTTTGCATGTGGCGTTTTACTTAAAAACGCCGCAAAAAATTATTGCATTTTAAATAAAACGACGTGGTTTTACTTTACTAAAATTTTTTTATTTTGTCTATTAAAAATTATTAGTTACATGATTTTATAAAATATTTTTTATTACTATTTTTTATAAATTATATTTTTATAAAAGAAAAAATTAAGTACTCTCAAAATAAATATCATATATTTTAATAAGAAAACAAATAATTAAATGGGTATAATTAATTATTAAGTTAGAATTATCCAATGTAAGCAATTAATCTCTCACATATCAAATTTTTATTAAAGATTGAGATGTTAAATATGATTTTATATTATTCTTTTCCGATCTAATCACCATTTTATTAGAGGTATTTCTTCAAAACTAAAATATAATTATTTTGCTAGATGTTAGATGTGGAATGATTTTAGTTTTTGTATTTCATTTTTATTTGTTATAAATTGGTCTTATTCAAAATAGATAGTTACCTATCCATATCAATCTGTTACTTTATTTTATTTATTTATCAATTTTTTTAAAATCTAATACTTAAATATATCAAATGGTTTAGATTAAATATTTTTAAATATAAAAGCATTAATTGATAGTATAAAATTTCATCATTTAACAAATCTCAACTAAACCTTAAATCCTAAACCATTTAATATATATAAAGTTTATCTATTATCTCTTAAATAATTTAAACTATAATCATAATTTTAATATATTAAAATTAATTTTATCTCTTTTACAATTATATAAGAAATTATTTAATATATAAATTAAAAATACTTATTAATCCAAGCCCTAAATTGCTAACCCCTATCCCTTAAACCCTAAATCATAGAATATAACCCATAAACTCTAAACCCCTAAACCCCTAACATTAAACCCCAACCCTTAAACCATAAATCATAAACCCTAAACCCATAACCCATAAACCTTAAAACAGTAACTCTTAAATCTTAAACCCTAAGCCATATACACTAAACCCTAAACTATAATGATAATTAATTTTTTCATTTTTAACAAATATTTTTCTATATTTTTTACTTTCAAATTTTTTCTATGTGTCATTATTTTTTTTGAAAAATAAATTGTATTTTAATTAATATAAAGAAACAAGTTAAATAATAAATTGACAGATATATTTTTTACGACGTTTTTCAAAAGCGTCGCTAAAAGCTCGATCTATAGCGGCGTTTCTCCAGAAGCGCCGCTAAAACCTCTACCTATAGCGGCGTTTTTCTAGAAGTGCCACTAAAACCTCGACCTATAGCGGCGCTTTTCCAGAAGCGCCGCTAAAACCTCGATCTATAGCGGCGTTTGGACCAAAAACGCCGCTATTGCTCAATTTTTTGTGGCGTTTTTTATCCAAACGCCACTAAAGCCCTGTTTTCTTGTAGTGGTAGTGTTTCTAATTGGTTGAAGTATAAACGTTTACGACCATGGTCAGTAAGAAAATTATTTGTGGATAATGAAGGAGGATTATGACATTTGGTGGAGATAAAGTTTGTGGTCACAAATAGTCAGAAGAATGGTATGTCTAATTCATTGGCAAACGTTGGACTATCCAAGAATCACTTTTTTAAAGCTTATTGGTAATCTGTTATTTCTTGGTGATTTGTATTAGTGCAGTCTACTTGTTATATTTCTTTGTAGGTTGTACTGCTGTTTTTTGCAGCTCTGTCGATCATACATGAGCTGAGAGTTTTTTATTACACCATTTTGCTTGTAATCAATTGATTGAGCTAAAAAAAATATTATTAGATTAGATTTTTTAATGATTTTGTTAATAGAATAAATTTAGTGTTAATTGTGAATTCTCATCAAACCAACTTTAAAACTTGAATTAAACATTAAAAAATTAACATTGTTATCTTCAGGTACCAAAATATATAACTTTTGTCCAATATAAATATTACATTAGACCAAAAAATAACACATAAACTTAAGTATCAAATTATACATTAAGCCTATAATTTTTATATATTTTTTATAATTTTACTTTGCTTGTTGAAAATATTTATAACTTATATTAATCTATTGTAATTTCAGTCTCTAAAGTGAGGTCCTAAGACTTCAAAATATTATGTGTAATTTAGATTATATTCTAGTTTAAATTTAATCATGTTTGAAATTTTTTCCAAATGTATTTTGATTAATAGTCTGTTTATTATAAAATCATATTGATTATTATTTTGTATATGCATTATATTTTAATCTTATTTATAGCTATACAAATATTATTATAATTTGATACAATGACAGCAAAACCATTTTAGCTCAAAAAAAATTAAAAAATCCCTATTTTTTTTAATCCCTATTTTTTTCTATATTTTCTATTTTAAAAAAAAACAAATGATAAATTTCTAATTTCATCTGTGGAGTTTATGAAGAAATTCTACGTTATTAGACTTACTATTTATTTTTAAAAGAACTTTAAAGAATACAACCATAAAAAATATGCACACCAGAGTCAATGAAATCAAGAACCAAGAGCAAAGCAGATGGAGGCATTAAACTATATAGTGAAATACAATTCATAGAACAATGATTGACGTATATAGATGCATGCATGAATCCATCCATCCATCCATCCATCCATCCAAGTGCTATATATACATTAAGGCTGAAAAAGTTTGAATGCTTCTAAGCATGTATATGTGCAGTAATGCATGAAAAGTAATTCATTATTATAACAACAATGAATCCTGAAATAGCTTTTCTGATTTGATTTTGTTCCCTATAAATCGAGCTGTCAGATCTTTCAACAAAAATAAAAATTAAAAAGGTGGAGATTATGGGTGAGCTGGCCAAGTTTATGGGTGAGGTTATAACAACAAAGCATGTACTTGGAACCTTCTTTTAATTTTCATGAATGAACAGATCATTGATGAGGAATATCAAAACAACACAAGATCCTTATGGCTCCTATACATATACTATTTATTTATATATACGTACGTATGTACTGTAAGTGCGTATTCCATTAATTAGCTTGGCTGGCGGCACCACACATTACCCAATTATTCAAGTTACTGATGAAATATATATATATACACATGCATATACATAATTACTATAACGTAAGTGATGGTCTATATAAGTTCATACAATATTAATTAATGGAGCATATTATGAACATACTATAAAAAAACAAATATAACAGCTATAATTTTAACAAATAACATCTTGTAACTCACTGAATAACCTTTCATGATGGGGTAAAATGTGACATGTCGCCAGCAAAGTTAAATTAATTGAAAACATACATATAAAACTAGCAGGAGCATTGAGTTCATTCACTAAAACACTATCAACAAAAGTTCACGGCTAATATTTCTATTAAGCAACTCCAAATCGAGAGATACTTTTTTGGGACAACCACAAAGTATTTTCTATGACCATTTTAAGTTTTATTAAGGAATTAATTCTTTCGAGATTCAAATCAACTAAAGAGAAACTTTTCTGTGTAATCACAAATTATCTTTTATGACTATTGTACGATCCATGGATACTAATCTTTTCATAGTTTATGGTTATCCCCTCAACAATATCGTTACAAAAAACCAACAAATAGAAACTTTTGAGTATATATACTTTTAAACAAAATAATGCAGTATCTATATGTTAACTTACCATTGACCTTACCAACCAAGTTGCTATACCTTTGGCACTTTCATTTTGGGTCTTATCAGATGAAGCAGTACAATGCTGCAAAGAAGCTTAGTTAGAAGAAAAATTATTATACACATATTTTCCAAATAAAAACATTTTCTCCTTCCATTGATATTGTTCATTAAAACTCCAACACTGCAGTAAGTCAATATATATATAAGCCAATGGTGAAAAGATCAAATCCCTACGAAACCTAAATAATACATAAATGGTTAATTTTTAGTTACTTCACTAGATTGGGGTAATTTCTGTTGCAGCCTTGATATGTTAACACTTGTCGGATCATTAACCTGTATGAAATGAAATTCCATGAGTAAAACAAAAACCCTAACATTATTTTCTACAAAAAACAAAACAAAACTCACCTCGGTTTGGATGGTATGAAACAAAAATTCTTCTGATTTGGTAGAAAAACAACTAACAACACGAAGTCCTTCATCAACAAGAACAGCCAACACTCTTGATAAAGACAAATCTTGGTCTTCAACGCCACAACGGAACATGATCTCAATACCTATCAAACATGGTCGGATTATGAAACAATGATTTGAAATTGAAGCAGCAGCTGGTTTGGTTCTTGAACCAACACTTGCTAAGTCAGACACTCTCTTCAGTTCATGTCTTTTAGCATCAAGGTCCTTGACTTTCTTCTCCAAATGTTTTATATAATTCACTGCTTCGTTCATTTGATCCGACATCGACCGCTTTCCCTAAAAATTTCAACTATTCACAAAGTGGCAAAACCCCAGGAAATTTAACATAGTTATGAGAAAGGTTTTTTTTTTTTGGTTTACCTTGATGTATTCACCAGGGAGAAGGGATCGAAGTGAAGCATAAAGGGAAGCCATATCTTGTCTCCTTTGCCGTTCAATCTCTCTATGTAGCTTTTGTTTCTTGTATTTATCACTACCGGCGCCGCCCTCCATATGACAGATTTTCCGGCCGCGGTTTTTCACCGTGGGATTTGATATTATAGGGTTGGATTCCACCACTACGGTGTGACCAGTGATCGGATCTTGTGGGATTTTGTGTTGTTTGGTATGGGAGAAAATCTGATACACCAGGTCATCGCTTTGGTGTAAAGGAAACATATTGCTCAATGATAATTATTCAAGAATTAAAGCTTTTTTTTTTAAATTTTGTCTGTTGATCACCAGAAATAATGGAAGAAAAGAAAGAGATATTGATCATTCTTCAATGGGAAAAAAAAAGAATCTTTTCTGCAAATTCTTTTTTTCAAATTATTTTTTTCCCCCTTAGAATAAACTAAAGCAATTATGGAAAATGACCTCACCGGCCACTGTTAATCAAATGAAGAAATTCTGTTGTTACTCTATGTATAAGTTGTGTATTTATTGTTTGTACTCTAATTTGTTAATTTTAATATTTATATTTTTTGAATTTCGAAATTTCATATATGACATAAATTATCATTGTTAAAGTTGTTAGGTGAAATTATTCTATTAGTGTCATACTTTGTTTGCCCCGTGAATTCAATCATCTACAACCACTTCTTTCAACCATTTGTTGGTCAATTTTATAATTTCAATTTTGACTTAAGTTGTTAAATTCATTAACTAAAATGACTTATCTTTTTGTAAGTATTATGCAAAAATATCAAGCTCATATGATGTTATATAAGAAAACTTCACTTTAACTAAAATTTAGGGTAAACTACACTCGATGTCACTAAATTATTAGTAAGTTTACGTATTAATCACTCAACTTCAAAAAGTTACACAATGGTCACAAAACTATTTGAAAGTTTTCAATTAAGTTATTGAAATGTTAAAATTGTTGTTGTATGGCCTCTTCTGTTTGCACTGCTTGTACCAATCGAAAGCTTTCATTCCCTTTTTCTTTTATAGTTTAGTTTTTTTTTAATGAAACTTTGAATGTCACGAATCTGCGAACTAAAATCCAAACAATTTTCTTCTTCGATCTCTAACACTTACTATCAGATTAACTTGGATCTAAGGTATGTTCTTCTACTCATCGGTGGGTATTAATCCGTTGTACCAATTGTCGAATCATCATTTGGAGCTAGAGGTGCCCATGGGCTGAGCTGAAGCTCGATTCCAAAATATTTTTCAAGCCGGCCCTCGACGCCCAAAAAGCCAATTTTACTATTAAAATTTAATAAAATATAAAAACATATTTTCTAGTTACTATTTGATATATTTTTATAATTAATTTTTAACTTTAAAAATAATTTTTTATTATTTAAATTAAATTCAGTTCGGCCCGACCCGCCCCGTAAGTGCAAAATTTTGTGTCCAAGTATTGGGTCGAGAGAGCTACTCGACCATTGGCCAAGTCTACTTGGAGCTCACTAACCGAACTTTAAAAAGAAAAAAAATTTAACAACTCAATTATTTAAATAAATACATTCCAATAGTTTGTTCACTTAAATAAAACCTTACATATAGTTCAATAACTATTTTATAACTTTTTAAAATTGAGTGACCAAAATATAAACTTCCTATTAATTTAGTGACCTTAAGCATAGTTTATTCAATTAAAAATTAGGGTTGAAAGGTACTGTAGCTTTATATTTTGTAACCCCACTTGTTTGCATTCACACAATGAAGGCCTATCTTTACCGTAGGATATTATGACCGGATATGATATTCTAAAATATTTAGAACTTGATGGAGTGCCCCATGAGAAAGATGTAATTATATAATTAATAAATTACTTTTAGTTAGACTTTATATGGTTTCTAGAGGGCAAATTTTATTTAAAATTAGTATAAATGTAAGTATACTTTGTGAATTTACGCTACTACAACCATATTCATGTATTATAATCAAAATATATAACACGTGACTCGATGAATATGATATAAAATTGAAGTATGTAATGAATGTAGGGTAGAAATATATATTATATATGATCTTGACCTTTTTACATAATTATCTTTTTATCCTAATATCAATGGTGGAAGCGATTATAATTTTTTAATTCAATTTTATATACCCTAATCTTAAAAGAAGCAAGAAATTATTATTAAGTAATAATGATAAATTTAATATTTAATATTTCTTTATTTTGTATCTTAGTTCTAGTTTTTTTTATTCATTTTGACCCTTGATTTTTAATTTTTAATTAATTTTTTCCTTTTTTTGGAATGAAATTTTGATTGGGATGCTAAAACTTTAATTACGGAAATGTGGAGGCTCATAAATAATCTACACGTACTTCATAAAAATTCAAAAAAATAATAAATTTTATTTATGTAAACAATAAAATACGCATTGATAATCACATAGGCTACCACACTAATATCATTAAATTTTTATTAATTCGAACAATTTTTTTTGTAAAAATAATAATTTAACTAAAATTTGATTGTTAAAAACTAATATAATTAATTAATTAAAATCAAAGTGATAAAAAGAAATAAATATTAGAGGCAAATTTTATAATTATGTAATTCAATAAATTGCTTGCGCCTTTGAGCTTAAGGGGAAGAAATTTTGAATGAAAAATTCAGAATAATATATAAATTTTGCGAGGATATAAAATAAAAATTATGGTTAAAAAATTAAATTAAATTAATAATTTTTTTAAAAAAAAAAGTATATAATTTCCACCTCTATTTGAAACCATCAACAGCCAATTGTTAATTATGGAAAAAAAAAAGGCATTAAACAAAATAATTAATCATTGAAGTGAAAGTGGAGGCACCAATTAAATGGTCGGACAAAGAAGGGAAGGTTCCTAAACACCCACCTACTGTATCAAGACCCAAGGGGCAAAAGATCTTCAGAATATTTGAAGTAAGCTCCTTTATTTCTTATTCTTACTTTATTAATTCTATAATTATAAATATTATTAAGCTTTGCATGCATGAGCTGTACAAGAAAGTTGTTAATTTTTAAACTAATTATACCTCACCTTCTTCCCTTATAAAAATTTAATTTAATTCTTTAAAAATTATAAAAAAATTATAAAATTATAAACTATTAAAATAATAAAATTATATTTTTATTATTGTAAAAATATATAATTTAATTTTAGCCTCCTTAAAAAAATTTTGATTCCATCACTTGACGTAGTATGCGTGTTTGTGGCGTGAGTATATTCTTATTTTATGTGTTATACTAACTCTCTAATTGTACAATACCCAAAATAAATAAGTAAATAAATCGAATATTTAAATGATGAAGTTTTATAATCAAAGTTAATTTAGCTTTGTTTCTATTTTTTTTTAAAATGTTGTTATGCATGGATTAATCGATAGAATTTGATGTAGTCATAAAGTACTTGTGTACCATTAAGTCCTCATTTGCCATCTTGTCGTGGATTGAAATTTGATGTTGTAGGTTTAATTTTTGTACTTTAATTTAATCAATTTTAGTATATATATTTTTCGAATTTTAAAATTTTAATCATGATCTAAATAGTAAAAATTAAATTTGTGTTGTATTGTGCAATTATGTCATTCTAAGCCCTTGTACTTTTCGAATTTTAAAATTTTAGTATTAATGCAAATGACAGTTATTAATTTATTAATTGAATTCTTAACGAGTAATATTTAAAAAGAATAAACTGACATGACATATGCGTATGATAATATATTTATCGCATCAAATTTTAAAAATAATAGAATTTAACTTAATAAATTTAAGAGATTAAAAATAAAAAAGAATGATAAGTTGATAACTGGCAGTCTCACACCAACAAACAATTATTACATAGTTTTTGAAGATAAATTAAAAATCAATTAGATCCCACATTGATATTAAGTTTATAAAACATTATATTACGAGGGGACTGAGTGCAGATAAGATGGGGGGTTGCGTCGATCCTTCGAAATCTTTTATATTCAAATACTTTAATGGGAGGGCATATCATTCCCAGATCTCTTTAACTAACCCCAAGAATCATTGTCTTCAAACTTGGAGGACAAAGGCTGACCCCCCACAAACAACATTTCCACTCTAACCATTACTCTAATCTAATCTACTTTGGTCGCCCCACCTGAAAAATCAAAGCTACATTCACCTTTCATCCAACATAATATGCCATAATTTTTATTTTTTATATTTTAAAAAAGTAAGAGCAATGATTAATAAAAATATAGGGTTTCTTAATTTAAACCGGCAACCTTATCCATTACACTCGAACATATATTATACTATTTCGTTAGTATTGAGATTGATATTAAAATTACCGTTCCTTAAAACATCGACAATGTACCTAAGAGTAATTTCACAATTAAAGTAATTAGTTGGCAATACAACTACGAGCAAGAGTATAAGCCATCTTATTAATTAACTTGCCTACTAGTGCATTGGAAGCACAACGCCTAAAAATGCGAACTCTGAGTTGCTAAGTACATAATAATTCAAAACATTAACAAGTCATAACGAGTCGTTTCCATAATAAATTTTAATTATTTTATTAATTATTTTCTAAGTATAATTATATTAATACAAATATTAATATAAATTTTATTATCATATATTTAAACTAATAGTATATATATAAAGAGCATTTTGGTAAATATGCTGAGGCAAATTATTCCAAAAACCATCCCAAAATCTGATATTAAGAAGAAGAAAAACTCCAGCTCAATCGAATTGGGTCAGGTGATAGAGCCCATCAAGTACGATTTTTTTTTTTTGGCTATCCATAAGTTTGCCAAAGTGTATTGAAATTTATTTCCATTAATTAAGACGTTTTTATATTAATATTTATAAATTTATAAATATTTTTTAGATAAAAATAAATTTCAATAGAATTAATATTTATTATTTAAAAATAACATTAAAATTATTTCTTGTGATTCAACTCTAAACAAAAGAGTTCTATAATTATTGATATTGTTATTGACAAAAAATATATTATTTTTATTTGAGATAAACTTTAAAACTATACATAGACATTGGTTTGATGTGTAATTTTATACATGATATTTTGATGTGATCCAATTCTTACAAATTATTGACATAATTATTGGTATAGCATCATTTTATGTTTATATATTACATACAAATAATTATATTTATCTAATATAAAAAAAATTGATGTAGTTATTTCTTTTTATGTGTATGATTGGATCAAAAATAAAATTTCATGTATACATTTGAATCACAATCAAAGTTTCATATGTATAATTATACCAAATTAAAGTTGATGTATCAAAATGCATATTGAATCAAAGTTTATGTATAAATTTGAGATTTATCCCTTTTTATTTTAATAGTTTATTCTTTTAGCATTCAGGGTCCAAACCACGGACCTAAACTTGGCAACTTTTTCACACTAGGGTCTAATTTTTTTTGTGTCTAAGTTAAGCTCTAAACTTGGCAATTATTTGCACATTGGAACTTGGACTTGGCAACTTTTCTCACATTAAGGCCTAAACTTTTTTCGGTCTAAGCTAGACCTTAAACTTAGCAATTGTTCTTACATTAATTGGGGGCTGAACTTGACAATTGTTCTCACATAAGGCTTGAACTTTAGGGTTTTCAAAAACTAAATTGGGTAAAACAAAATTGAAGTCCCAATGTCGGAACAATTACCACGTTTAAGGCCTAACTTGAACAAAAGAAGGTTCAAGCCCCAACGTGAAAAAATTACCAAGTTCAAATCCCAAAATATTATTTAACATTTGTATTATTTGACACTTGACCCCGAACAAATCATAAGTTTCATAATACATATGAATATCGATAAACCTAATTTATATATAGATAATGCTTAAACTATTCATGACCCTGATTCTTACAATAGATAAAATAATATACTTAAATTTGTTTGAATTCAGTTCACCCAAATAGTCACGACAACAATAACATCAAACCAACTAATTCTCAATTATTAAATTTAAATTTGTGCAGTTGGAAGACATTTATTAAGAAAAAGAAAGGTTAGGAAAGGATTTCATATATTGTATTAGATACGGCTTAAGTATTGATGCAAAAAATCCATGCGTGACATACTACAAGAGTCCTTAAGACATAATGCAGCTAAGATTGGTGTTGATTTGATGAAAAAAAAGGGTTCCATAATAAACTGTTGGCCTACGAAATGCGAGTCAGCGTCTCCTAAACCACAGTATTCGTAATCTGTTGGTGATTCTATTACATCATTAACACAATCTCTTTGTCTTAATCCCATAAATATACATCAAAACTAAACAACGAATCTTTTTTCATAAACTAGTTTCTATATATTTTCTAAAATATTTTAGATTAGATGTTTTTATAATTATTTTTATTTGTTATTTTTATACAGTTAATCTATATTTCGTGACTAATTACAAATAATTGAAAGAAGTAAAAGTGAATTTTTTTTTCAAATATTTATATTAAATTTGAATTTTAGAATTAGAAAAACTTTACCTAAGTAACACATTGATTTGAACAAAATTATATTTTAACCGTAAAATGGATAATGGCATACATGGTTATAGAAAAAATATGTACCCTAATTAATAGCTTATTTCCAATGCAAGAGAGAGATTGATATTAAGATGTTAATGGGCCTTCATTTAAGGGTAAAGGGAGATTTTTATATGCTGATGGGCTTTTGACTAATGGTTAACAATAATACTGAATGTGATCAATGAACAAAGTAAGACTAAGCTTGAATCCTTTTAAGTTTTATCGTATTGTTGGTTTGGGCCCATTCCAGAAAAGTAGACTTCAGTCTGTTGCCCATAGTTTTCAACAGCATTAACTCATTAATTGTTTAAATAAAATAATTAAAAATCAAATATTTAGAGATTAAACTCGAATTAAAAGTATTTAGATCTAGAATTTATTGGGTACTAATTTGAAATATGGAATTCAACCGGTTAATATGTGAACTAGTTGAATCGGATTAAAAAATTCATTAAACTAATGATTAAACTAATTTTCTCTATTATTTTTTTTAAAGTTATACTAGTTAGAGTGAAAATTATTTTTTTACAATTATTAAATTTTTTATATAATTTTTTATGAACTAGAACTATTATTTATTACGATGGTCAAATTGTGAAACCGATGTTGAAGTCGTTTTTGTATCAGTCCAATCTATAAAATTGACTCAACCGGAGCATAAAATTGAACAAGCCAGTCAAGAATTAAAGGGAAAGTCTCTACTTTAAGCCAGAGGAGAATTTCGAGCTTGAAATATAAATATCTAATGTTAATGAACCTTATTAAATATAATATATTTGAGTTCAAAGAGAACATGAATGTCGAGGTAATGCTCAATACGAATTGCTATATAAAAGTATAGTTTACTCAATATTTTATATTTGAAATTTATTTAATCTCATTTATTATATATATTTTATACATATATTAAATATATTTTAAAAAATATAAATAAATCCACTGTTATAAGAAAAACAAAGTGATACCAATACATTTTTAGTTGAAAAAAAGTTAAAATATACTATTGATATTTGTACTATTCACAAATTTATAATTTAATCCATATCATTTTATTTTTAAAAATATAGTTCTCTTACTTTTCATATTTTACAAAACAATTCTAATTGTATTAATAGTTGAAACTGAATTTTAAAATTAAAATATATAACCACTAAGTTTAACTGGATGAAAAATCTGAAGACTAAATTATAAATTTATAAAAAGTATAACAACTCATTGCATCTAACATTTGCTGGAAAAGCTTCAAATTAATTGATTGCCTTTAAAGCAACTACCGTACTTTTAATGAACAAAAGAAGAAAACAGTTGCAATTAATATGCAATTTGCAGCTTTTTATCTCTTTTGGTCATAGCAACACTGCTCGCAATGAGTTGGAGCCATGAATAAAAGGGCAGGGTAGGGGGCTAGATCCCTTTTTATTTTCCCCACCAATTGGCACCTTCAATACAACTATTACAACTCTTGAATGATGTTGGAACCAAACCGAAATGGTTACTGAAATAAGTTGGATTAAGATTCAGTCGGTACATCGATTCCGGGAAAAAAATTAAATTAATTAATCTACAAACTAGTATAAACCAATTGAACTGAAAAAAAAAAACTGATTGAATAGATGATTAAACTAGTTAAATCAATTTTTTTATTTTAATTATTTATTTAATCAAATCAGATCAATAGGTTAGATGAGTTGAACCAATCAAAACAAGAAACAATGGACTAATTGTTCCAACCATCTATATAGTTAAAAAACCATTAATTCTAAGGATTCATTCCATGGATGATTGGTCCGTGCTCAACTAGGTCTTAAATATGCATTTGAGGCTTATTAATGGGAGCAGTAAGAAATTTCAATGCCAAAAATGTTGATGTGAGGATGAAATTGACAAAAAGTGCAAATATGTTGTCATATAATTATCAAAATGAATTTGTAGGCCATATTAGTAACATCAAGAAAAATGCAACTGACTTGTAAACCATTGAATTTTAAATGCCAATAAAAAAAAAGAGAATAAAAAATGACTGTTTTATTTACAATGATGCTAAAAGCAATAAACTACTGTGAAAATGCCTCACCGGACCTTCTTACGAGACTTGAATGGATACCGTGACGGAGGTGAAGGGGAAAATTCCGTCGGTAATTGAGGCGGCTCCGCCTCACCGGTGAGCATGCTGACAACTTCCTTTATGGAAGGTCGACGAGCCGGTAATTTTTGCAAACAAAGCAAAGCAACTGTGGTACACAAAAGAGCTTGCTCCCTATTCAAAAACTGTACATTTTGGTCTACCAAATCGATAAGTTTCCCGGTTCGGGCGAGACGTCGAGCCCAAGAGATCAAATTCGCACGTTGAAACTCGGATAACGGTGACTCGGTGACCTGCAATGGTCGCCGACCCGCTATCAAAACCAAAAGCAGAACACCGAAGCTATAAACATCGCACTTCTCCGATACGTCCCCACCGCCACCGTATTCGGGTGCGACATAGCAAACAGTTCCTCGCATACTCGGTGTACTACTAGCACCACCACTCTTCGGTATTTCCCCACTGAATGAATCGTGCCAAGCTCTTCGTAATTCGCCGCTAAGTCCTTCCCATAACCAATCCACACTGCCAACACTACCTTTACTCCTACTTCGTTTACTCCTTTTCCTCTTTTCCGTGTACAATTCGTCGTCAACTGGCCACCAATTCTCCGCATCATCGCTATTGTACGTCCCTTGTCTCTTTTTCTTCTTCTTCTTCTTTTTTTTCGCGAGTTCTTCACAATACTCTTCTTTCCACCATTCCCTCGCCGGCCTTCGCTTCTCTTTCTTTACGTTCTTTTCCTTGTCGTCCTCCATCGACACCCACCATTCTAATGGTCTCTTACTCTTATTCTTCTTCTTCTCCAATTTCGCATTCGTTTTACTACTCGAAGAAGCCGCTACCGAAGCGATCCAATCACTAGTCGGTCTCTCCTTGATCTCAGTCCCAATCCATTCCATTACATAATCTTTCACTTCATCACTCTCCTCCGCTGCCGCCGCATCATTGTGCTTCCCGGCATTCGTCAATTCTATACCGCTCTCGACACTCGCCTTATCGAAAATCCCCTCCGAAACACTTCCTATATCAGGGGAGGCCGCAACCGGCTCGGGTGAAACTACGGCCATAACAACCTCCGCATTCAGCGGAGACCCAGTAACCGAAACCGGCGATTGATCAAGCGGAAAATTGAACTCCTCGATTCCGGTAGCTATACTCTCTGTTTCTGCTACCGATCCATAATCCTCTGCTATTTCCACTTTAATTTCCTCCGATTTCAAACGTGCTAATCCAAAATCCGCAATTTTGGCCGAGAAATTCTGATCCAACAAAATGTTACTCGGCTTAATATCGCCGTGAATGATCGGAGGGTCCAATCCGTGAAGGTAATCAAGTCCCTTGGCGATATCAACGGCGATCGAAAACCTCTGTTTCCAGTTCATTAATTCAGGGCATTTCCGATGAAGCAACGCGTCTTGCAAGTTGCCGTTAGGCATGAGCTCGTACACCAGGAGCATCCGGCGTCGTTTGCGGTCGTAAGAGAAGCCGTGGACCGACACGACCAGGGAAGAGTCGAGTTTAGAAGCGAAGAAGAGCTCGTTTTGGAACTCACGTTCCCCTTGGAGCGAACCGGCGTCCATCACCTTAACGGCGACGGTTCGATTGCCGTTACTGTTGTTAATAGTAGCACGGTAGACAGAGCCAAATCCCCCTTGACCAAGGCGGCAAGAGTCTGAAAACGACGAGGTGGCACGACGGAAGACGGAATAAGAATACCGATGCGGCGGTTTAGAGTCGGCGGGATTAGTACGTTGCCGTCGGATTTTACGAAGACACAAAGACAGAACCAATAAGATTGAAAAGGAAGCGGAAACAGCTGCGACAGGTGGGAAAATGAGTCGTGCAGGCAAAGGACTCTGG
Organism: Gossypium hirsutum; assembly: GCF_007990345.1. NCBI lineage: Eukaryota > Viridiplantae > Streptophyta > Magnoliopsida > Malvales > Malvaceae > Gossypium > Gossypium hirsutum. Next base: position 107,967,792 of record NC_053435.1, read on the forward strand.
TGGTATATCAAAGGCGGTTGCTGCAACGGCGGCGCCGGCAACGGAGGGATCAACCTTCCCATTCTATAACAGCAACAACAACAAAATTAAAAAAAAAAAAACCCCAAAGAAGAGGGTGATTTTACGAGGATAAAAGGGGAAAAAAGTGGGGTTGTTTTAGTATCTGAATGTAATGATTTTTCCACTTGTTTTGGTTTCCTGTAATGAAAATGAACAGACAAGAAGAAAAAGGGAGATGATTAGAGCTCCAAAAGGAACATCAGCTCCTCTCTTTTTGAGTTGTTAAATTGTAGTCATCTACTTTGACCTTTGCCTACTTTCACCCCTTGAGTTCATAGAGCAGCTATATCATTTGTTTTTTTTTTTTAATAAAATCTATTAAAATATATGATTTCCGATCAGTAAGGAGTTAATTATCATTTAAATAATATTTTAAGTCTAATTTTTTTTAGGATTTCATATAATTTGATTTTAATTTTAATCTAAGTTAATATAACTACGTTTTATCCATGTCAAGTACGTAATTTAAATGGTTTAAATTTGTATGGGATTGAACTTGCGAATGTCTTAACGTGCAAAGTAATTCCTCTTTAAATTAAAGATGTTGGCTCATAAAATCAGACAATATCCAATATAACTATCGAATATCGAAAAATTTCAAATTAAAAGATAAGGTATAAAAGACAGTGTTATTCCCTCCAAAATAATCCAAGCCAAGCTACGTACAAAGCTAGAACTTTAAATTGAAATCTTTCCTTTTTGTTTAATTTATTTTTTTAAGTAGCTTTTAGATTTGATATGAAAAAAATAATTTTTAACAGCTTAAGTTATTTCCTAATAAATAAGATTATGAGCAATAAAATTTGATTTTATTTTGTCAATTAATGCACCAAAATTATAACATGAGAACAATCACAATTTTCCCATTTTTGAAAAAAAAAATGTAACTTGGCATATTAAAAGGGAGTACAATTGGGCGAATTAATGCAAGTGCAAAAAAAATAGAAATCAATTTTAATTTAACTAACCATTAAAAAAATTTTCTCAAAGCATTTAATTTATAAAAAAAATTTACAACAAATTAAATGGGTACTTTTAAAAAAAATTAAATCTATATAATAATAAAATTATATTTTGAACCATCAAAATTTATAACTCAATTTTAATTCTTAAAATAAAAATTATTATTTAATACTTTAAAAATTTGTAGTTAATATAATTATAAAATTATATTTTGATTTATTCAATAAATTATAATTCAATTCTCAAAAAAATAATTTTGTCTCTGAAATTAAATCTAGTTTGTTATAAAAATAAGTGCATTAGGTATCAATTTCTTGTTTGTTTCTTCCCAAATTTCAAAGCTTGAACCATTTTTATTTCTTATTACTTATTTAATTTGACTTTTTTCACTTTTCTTTTTATATTTTCAAAATTTGAATTTGATGGGTAAAAGGGAATATTACTATTTTATTTATTAAAAAATTAAAACCTAATGCAATTCATATATTTGGTACATTAATTTGCATTTTCTTTTCAAAAGTCCAAAGTGGCTGCTGTCAAATGTCTTTTCCTCCTTTGGCTACATGAATATATTCCCTTGGTATAAGATTTTCTAATTTTTACTCACATAATCAAATTGGACCGTTTCATTAAATTAAATTAAATTAAAAACTAGTTATACTAATGGTTTAGAATTAAAGTATATAAACTTCACTTAAATATTATTAATAAAATTTAAGAGTTATTATTATTTTTTAATTTTTTAATGTACTCAACAAGTTCAATTATTAATTATTTACATTTTATAACTATATTAAAGAGACAGATAAGATACTAATCCTAAATTTTAAAATTGTTTCATGAAACAAAAATAATATAATTTTTTCATTATTAATACTTCAAAATTTTATATGAATTTTCTAAAATGAGTTTAAATTTAATTATTTATGTTTAATTCTTTTTTTAAATTAAAAAAATAAAACTTAATTAATAAATATTATAATATTTTAATTCAATTTACTCGAGATCAAATTTAATTTTTTTTAAAACTAGAAACATGTATATCTCATTTGTATTTAATTTTAAAAAATTGAAATAAAAAAAAGAAATGGTAAATTGTCACGTCTCACGTGCGGACTGTCTGTCTGATGACATTGATTTTGGTATACACGTATTAGACAGAACACAATTCTGGAAAGTGAATCCAATCCATTAAAAACAATCGAAAAGAAGAAGAAAAACATGGAGAGGATAGTGAAGTCAAAGTAAATATATATATATATATATGAAATTGCACGTGGGTGACCGACCCACCCACCCCCCAACCAACTGCTTTCACATGCTATGTCATGCACCAATTGTGGTATTAAATGGTTATTTGAACCCATAACGGTAGAAGTACAATTATTACTACAATATATATCAGAGAGTTTCAGGTAAAAATATAAATTTAAAAATAAGTTTAAACAAAAAAAAAGTATGTTTAGAAAATGATTCGGGTCTATTATGTTATTTTTTCACTATTTTATTGTCATTTTTTTTATTGTTTCCTCACTATTTTGTTATAGTTTTACTATTATGTTGCTACTATTTTATTGTTATTATTTAGATATTGTATAACTCTTATTTTATCATTAATTTTGTTACTATTTTAGAGACATTTGCTTGTTAAGTTGTACTTATCTTAATGTTATTTAAGTATACGCATTTTTAAAAATTTATTTTCAATTTGTTGGAAAATATTTAGAAAATGATCCGGGCCTATTATGTGGTTTTCTCACTATTTTATTGTTATTTTCATATTGTTTTCTCACAATTTTTTTATAGTTTTACTATTGTGTTGCTACTATTTTATTGTTATTGTTTAGATATTGCATAACTCTTATTTTATCATTAATTTTATTACTATTTTAGAGACATTTTCTTGTTAAGTTGTACTTATCTTAATGTTATTTAAGTATACGCATTTTTAAAAATTTATTTTCAATTTGTTGGGAACTTTTATTTTAATTTTTTTAGTATTTTTAAATTATATAAAAAAATTAATACAGGCAGGTGATAATACTCTAAAATGACATGTTTTTATATATTAATCATGTGTTTATTTTGAGCTTGAGCCTACTAATTTGAGCTATTTATGTCTTTTTATCTTTTAGGGACTAAATTGGAGGCGAAAAGTAAATTCAAGGGAAAAAGCATCAATTTGGAGATCAAATGGGCCAATATGCAACGTGGGACAAATATGGTGCCAAAAGTGCGAACATGGAAGGCACAAGGACTTAAAAGCAAATAGAAGAGATTTTATTTTGGAAGACTCTATTTTATTTTATTTTATTAGGATAATTAATATTAAGATAATTATTAGGATTATTCAAATTTAGGATTTTATTTTAATTATCTTTGTTTATCTTTAATTAAATGTATTTATCTTTTTAGAATTTAAGTTAAATTAGACTATCTCCCTAGCACTATAAATAGGGGGTGAAGTGACTCTATTTGGGGGCATCTTTTTCTGTAAACACTCTCTCCCTGAAAGTCTAGGCTTTTGTTTCTTCATATTTTCTTTTAATAAAATTCCCTTTTTCCATTTTTATATTTATTTTCTTCTCCACCATTATCATGAGCCACTAAAAACCCTTCTAGCTAAAAGTTGTCAATATTTCCCCAAAAAGGGTTCTTGAGGCCTAGAATCCGTACTTAGCCTTCTCACCAATTATTCATCGTTTCTCCGCACTCCGAGCTGACGCTTCCGTCCATGGCCCTTAAGAAGTAAGCTTTTCAGTATATGCAAAGGCAGCCGCTTTGTATGTTTTGGAAGGATTGCGTAGTCGGTTCGTTAACTTACTGCATCAGAGGTTGGCGAGCCAAAGAGACAAAATGGCGTGGGATTCACCATTGAAAAGCGTTGATCTAGTACAAATTACTGGCTAGAGTCAGGTTCCTTAAAAATCGTAAGTCTAATCTTTGGAGCTGGTGGTCGTAGGCGTCCTCTTCCGTTATAACTGGCTTACTTGAGTCGAGAAGGATCATCCAAAAGCCAAGGATTGAGCCCAAGGCAGAATGAGACAACCAGAGGCTGGAACTTTCCCATAAAAATTTATTTTCTCTTAGAATTCTTTTTATTATTTTTAGTATTTTCGTAATCATAATTTCAATAAATTTTAAATTCTGTTTTTATTTTATTTTTTGCTTCCAAAATCAATTCTTAAATTCTATTTTTTTATTTTTTCCAGGAACGCAGGTTTTCTTGGGCACGATTCTGCCTAAGATTTCGAGAAACAATCATCCGTATAATCCGATCCCTGAGGATTCGACCCTATTTCCCCTTTACAATTTCTCTTTCGTTATTTTACAGGGAATAGGATATTTTTAGTGCTCTCAACGACCGCATCAAATTTTGGCACCATTGCCGGGGACCGACAACATACTAATCTTGTTTTTCTTTGTTTTCTATGACCAGATCTGCTCCAGATACTCTTGCATTCGACTCAGAAATTAAAAAGACTGCAAAAGCTAATCGTAAGGAAACAAAACTAAGGAAAAAACAGTCAGGGGTGGTTGGAACTCAAAGCAATCCACCGCCAGAAATTAGAATCGACGACGAAGTAGAGTCTAGGGTTAACGAAAACCCTACTCGAACGTTAGAAAGTAAAGAAGAAGAAGTCGATTCACCTGAAGAGGTCCTTGACGCTAGGGTTGACGAAAACCCTAATTTAGCGCAGCAACAGATGGATCAGATAATTCGGCAACTGGCCAAAGCACCGACAGAACAACCGCCACTATGTATAGCGTATCTTACTATGGATACTGATTTTGAATTAAAGTCAAGCTTGATTCAGTTACTGCCAACTTTCCGTGGGTTACAAAATGAAAACCCCCATAAGCATTTAAAATCCATATGGTTTGTTTGAGTATGAAACCTTAGGGGGTAACTGAGGATCAAATTAAATTGCGCGCTTTCCCTTTTTCCCTAGCAGATTCAGCTAGGGAATGGTTATTTTATTTACCTCCTGGATCCATTACAACTTGGGGTGATCTATCTCGTTTATTTCTTAACAGGTTTTTCCCTGCATCACGAGCGGCTGAGTTAAGAAGAAAAATCGTGGGCATAAGGCAAAAAGACGCAGAGACTCTATAAGATTATTGGAAGCGATTTAAGAAGTTGTGTGCAAGTTGCCCACAACACGGTATAATGGAACAGTCTTTACTCCAGTACTTTTATGAAGGCTTGAAACCCATGGAGATGAATATGGTAAATGCCGCGAGTGGAGGAGCGTTAGTCAACATGACTCCACAACAAGCAAGAGACTTAATATCCACAATGACTGCGAATTCCCAGCAATTTCGAGCCAATCCTGAACCCCCTAGAAGGGTTCACCAGCTAAGTAATTCTACGTTGAGGATAGACTTGATAGACTTACTAATATTGTGAATTCTCTTATTACAGAAAAATCGAAACCTGCCCGAGTATGTGGAATATGTGCTACACCTGAACATACGACTGATGCGTGCCCTAGTCTGTGTGACGATTCTATGGCCCATTTAGATGTTGTGAGAAATTTTCCTGGGCCACCACAAAGACGATACGACCCTTACACCAATACCTACAACCCAGGATGGAGGGACCACCCTAATTTTAGTTATGGGGCTAATCCACGATAAAACCAACCATACTAAAATCGGGCCCCACAATAGTCGCAAGATTCAGGTAATTCTCTAGAAACTTTGGTCAATAAATTAGCAACTAATGTCCTTGATTTTCAACAGCATTCTGTCTCAATTTCCAAAGAGAAATAAAGGGTTTTCAGCAGAAAACCGAAGCATCCTTAAGGGAGTTGACCACATCAATTGAGAAATTAAACTCTCAAGGGAAACTACCATCACAAACAGAACCAAACCCGAGACAGAATGCGAATGCAGTAACGTTACGAAACAGAAAGGTCTTGAAACCAGCTCCTGTCAAGAATCTTGGTCAAGAAATTACCCAGGAAACTCCAGAAAACGACGAACAGATCCAAGCGAAACCCCCACTGCCAAAAATCCAACCTCCATTCCCAGGACGATTAAATCAATGTCAAAAAAGTAAGGAAGATAAGGAGATCCTCGAAACATTCAGGAATGTTGAGATCAACTTACCACTATTAGATGCCATTAGACAGATTTTGCGGTATACCAAGTTCCTCAAAGAACTTTGCACCAACAAACGAAAACTAACAGGTAATGAAAAGGTAAGTGTTGGTGAGAATGTTTCCGCAGTTCTACAGTGGAAAATGCCGGTTAAATGCAAAGATATGGGTATGTTCGCTATTCCATGCAAAATTGGCCATTTGGGAATTAAGAAGGCTATGTGTGATCTAGGGGCCTCCATAAATGTAATGCCTTATTATATTTATGAATCACTTAACGCGGGTTTTTTAACAAAGACAGGTGTTACCATTCAGTTGGCAGACAGGTTGTTACCATTCAGTTGGCAGACAGGTCTATTGTGCATCCCGAAGGGGTCATCGAGGACGTATTAGTCAAAGTCAATGGGCTTATCCTCTCTGCAGATTTTTATGTGATAAAAATAGAGGAGGATAACACTCTTGGGTCTTCAGACATCTTGTTGGGGCGACCTTTCCTTAGTACTGCGAATACTAAGATTGATGTACGAAACGGAACCCTCACGATAGACTTTGACGAGGAGATCGTGAAGTTTAACGTTTATGGCACTATTAGTCACCCAAGTGAAGTCTTGAACGTAAATCGTGTCGACATAATTAACTCATCAGTAGAAAAAACTTTTGAGTCATCTTATGGAGATAAACCTAAAATGATGTTTGATGATTTTGAATCTGTTAATAAATTATTAGCTCCCATGAATACTAAACTTCTACCTCCTATTATGCAAGCACCAGATCTGAAATTAAAACCACTTCCCGAACATCTCAAATGCACATTTTTAGAGAATGATGAGACCATTGCCGACTTAAAAGGGATCAACACCTTGGAGGAAAATACCAAACCAAATAAAGAGGCGCAAGAACAATTGAGCCCAAATATGGTGGATGTGATAGAAAACGAGAATTTCTAAGCCTATACAAATGAAAGAATTTATTTGGAACAATTCCAATTCTAGTTGAGGCGTCAAGCTAGCGACGTTAAACAAGCGCTTGTTGGGAGGCAACCCAATCTTTCTTTTTATTTTTATTTATTATTTATTATTTTTCTTTATTTTTTTATTATTTATTTTTTTATTTTATTTTAGTTAAATATTAATAAATTTCTCTTCTTCCATCTAGGTGAAATGGAACGAAAATACGAAGAAAAAAAAAGAGACAGAAAGTGTGCACCAAGACAACCCTATCCATGGTACGAAACAGTTCTATTCCAGCCCAAAATGCCATATTCCTGCTGCCAAACAGTTCTATTCCAGCCCAGAATGCCATATCTCTGCAGCCAAACAGTCATATTCCAGCCCTAGAATCCCCAAAACCTGCAGCCAAACATCCCTTTTCAGCAAATAAAACCCCCAAACCTTACATTTTTTCCCAAAATTTCTCCATAACCGCCGACTCTTCTCTTCTCCACCACCCACCGCTCAGCCACCATGGTGAGAACCCGAAGCTGAACCGTCGTTGCACACGTCACCCACCCCATCTCCACCTCTTGCCGCTTCGCTATCTTCTTCTCCACCGTGTGCGTCAACCGACGGTAACTACATGGGGAGTTTTTCTAAATTTTTTTTCTCTACCTATTTGTTTTCCTTTTACTTTCAATCGAGGACTATATGTTTTAAGTAGGGAGGAGGAGGTTATTCATTTTGTTTTAACTGCTGAATTTTTGTTATTGCTGCTGGTTTGGTTGTTGCTATTGTTGCTGGCTTTCTGTTTTTTTTAGAATATCTTGCCTCTTTTCATGCCCAATATTTTACCATGAATTGCCTACTGTTTGACCTACAAGCATGATTCTTACATTCTAAGGAAATTATGATTTTTCTCATAATTGATGCCATCTCTACTGTTTTGTTTTTATTAGGCTAAAAATAATTGTGATTAATAGGGTTAATTCTATCTTACTTTTCGTAAAATTGATCAAGTTTAATATAAAGTGAACACTTAAAATGATTGCATGCTTAATTAATGTTTATGGCTATTAGGTGATTATTGAAACTTATTTTTGACACTTAAATTTTTCTTTCTTGAGTTCTTAAGAATTTTAAATATCGTTTAATTTTTAATAAAAGCTTTTCACGGTTATGAGTACAGCTTAGATCGTGACTGACTGAGTAACCAGAGTAGGGTGCTTGGGTTGTCATTCTACTTCGCGTCAAAAGGTTGTGTGACGTGACAAGTAAAACTCCGCTAGCCGAGGTTATGAGTATGGCTCAAATCGTGACTGACTTAGTAACCGGGGTAGGGTGCTTGGGTTGTCATTCTACTTTGCGTCAAACGGTTGTGTGACGTGTTGGGTAAATCTCCGGTAACCGGAAATAAATAATTTTAGGAGTATGTTGGGCTGAGTAACCGGGGTGGGGTGCTTGGGTTGTCATCTCTCTTCGCGTCAAAAGGTTTAATATATTCCTAAGTAAATAAATAAAAAAATCAAAAAAAGAATAAGAAAAAGAAGAAGAAAAAAATAAGTACTAATAAAGTTGCACTTCGGGGACTAAATGAGGAAATAATTAAGGTGTCTTAGTAGGTTTGGTAATTTACCTAAATAGCATAACTCAAGTCAATCTTAATTTTTGTGTGAATTAATTGGAATACTTTTTCTGTTTTACTTAAAGCAAGCTTAGAGGTCTCTTTATTTTTCATATGCATTTTTAACTAACTTTTATGAAACTTTGGAGTGGTATTTCTTTTATGGCAGAATCTAGCTTCCACAGTCGATAGAAACCATACTTGAGGGCAAGCATGGGCTAAATAGGGGGAATTTGATAATACTCTAAAATGACGTGTTTTTATATATTAATCATGTGTTTATTTTGAGCTTGAGCCTACTAATTTGAGCTATTTATGTCTTTTTATCTTTTAGGGACAAAATTGGAGGCGAAAAGTAAATTCAAGGGAAAAAGCGTCAATTTGGAGATCAAATGGGCCAATATGCAACGTGGGACAAATATGGTGCCAAAAGTGCGAACATGGAAGGCACAAGGACTTAAAAGCAAATAGAAGAGATTTTATTTTGGAAGACTCTATTTTATTTTATTTTATTAGGATAATTAATATTAAGATAATTATTAGGATTATTCAAATTTAGGATTTTATTTTAATTATCTTTGTTTATCTTTAATTAAATGTATTTATCTTTTTAGAATTTAAGTTAAATTAGACTATCTCCCTAGCACTATAAATAGGGGGTGAAGTGACTCTATTTGGGGGCATCTTTTTCTGTAAACACTCTCTCCCTGAAAGTCTAGGCTTTTGTTTCTTCATATTTTCTTTTAATAAAATTCCCTTTTTCCATTTTTATATTTATTTTCTTCTCCACCATTATCATGAGCCACTAAAAACCCTTCTAGCTAAAAGTTGTCAATATTTCCCCAAAAAGGGTTCTTGAGGCCTGGAATCCGTACTTAGCCTTCTCACCAATTATTCATCGTTTCTCCGCACTCCGAGCTGACGCTTCCGTCCATGGCCCTTAAGAAGTAAGCTTTTCAGTATATGCAAAGGCAGCCGCTTTGTATGTTTTGGAAGGATTGCATAGTCGGTTCGTTAACTTACTGCATCAGAGGTTGGCGAGCCAAAGAGACAAAATGGCGTGGGATTCGCCATTGAAAAGCGTTGATCTAGTATAGATTACTGGCTAGAGTCAGGTTCCTTAAAAATCGTAAGTCTAATCTTTGGAGCTGGTGGTCGTAGGCGTCCTCTTCTGTTATAACTGGCTTACTTGAGTCGAGAAGGATCATCCAAAAGCCAAGGATTGAGCCCAAGGCAGAATGAGACAACCGGAGGCTGGAACTTTCCCATAAGAATTTCTTTTCTCTTAAAACTCTTATTATTTTTATTATTTTCGTAATCATAATTTCAGTAAATTTTAAATTCTGTTTTTATTTTATTTTTTCCTTCCAAAATCAATTCTTAAATTCTGTTTTTTTATTTTTTCCAGGAACGCAGGTTTTCTTGGGCACGATTCTGCCTAGGATTTCGAGAAACAAGCATTCGTATAATCCGGTCCCTGAGGGTTCGACCCTACTTCCCTTTACTATTTATCTTTCGTTATTTTACAGGGAATAGGATATTTTTGGTGCTCTCAACGACCGCATCAGCAGGTCAGACCAAACTTAGGTAAAATTGTAAGCTTATTTGTCGGGTTGGGCTCAAGCCTAACAAATAGGTCTAAGATGTTGGTTGTACCTGACCTAACTGATAAACACCTCTAATCCGAATGAGTATAATGGGATTAATATTCAAAATATATTTGAAACAAAATTAAAATAGTTTTAGAAATTATTTATATAAGATCAAATTTAAGTTAGAATAAAGGTTGAAATATGTTATAAGTTTTTATATTTTTTTTAAATCTGAAAAAAATGTCATACCAAAAATTAACAATATTAACATTTGAACTTGAACTTTAAATTCTGAAAAATAGAGAGACTAAGCTCTAGATTAGTATAGAGTATACAGACTTATATTATACTTTTATTTAAAATAAATATAGTGGTTTACATAAGAGAAGAGTCGAACCTAAGGCATTTACCAATAATACCAAAGTACCATTGACATAACTTGTCATAAACCTGCATCTATCGAACCCCAACATTTGATCTATTGATCAAAAGTGTTCACCATATTTTTAAGATTGTGAAATTGATCCGTAGGTTGTCTATGTTAATTTCAATAAATACGCGTGTGAGTTTAAAGATTTTATTGTATAAAAAAGAGAGTAAAAGAACATCAAATGAACTACTGTTGGATATGACATAGACTTGTTTTGGGTTCCATATTTGAAACGATTTAAACAGTATATGCAAAACCACCACGATATCAAAGGGGGGCCATCACCTTATAAAAAGGAACTGTCACTGAACTTATTTATGGCAATTCCCATTTTTGTAGGATCATCACATTTGGAAGATACACCACCTTTCATCACATCCCTTTCGACATATTTTGGCAACGACACTTGTCACCGGGGCTAATTGCTATAAAGAGAAGATCACCAATTAATGTTGTCACAAAATTTGAATTTTTTTTTAGCTGTAATTTGTGATCACTTCTACCCAAAGATGAAGCTGAATGTCAATTATTCTACATTAATAAATCTTTTATAAATTTGAATATGTAAGTCATCAACATAAGGTTTCTTGAGACTTAAATGACCAGAATTCAAAAATTTCCATTGAAATTGTAACTTGACTTGGTATACATGTCTCATCTTCCATCAATATTTGGGTAATTTAACTAATAAGTAAATTTGTCTTCAACATAATTTTTAAAAAAATTGTCAATTGAATCAAAATTTTTTTATTAGTCCATTAATTAAATTTTATGCTATGACTAGTGTTATTAAAATATTATTGGATTTAATCAGTTAGATCGATTGAACCGAGAATGGATCAATATATTGACCCAAACAAAATAGTTGAACTAATTGAATTGAAAATTGAACATAAAAAATTATGACAAAAGTCAATACTTGAACTAGTTTAATAAATTTTTAATTCTTGTTGTATAGTAATTTGAACCAATCAAGTTGACTTTTTTAATTCTTGTTGTATAGCAATTGAACCAATCAAGTTGACTGAATTAGAAACCAATAATTTGACTGTTACAACTAACTGATCCAATTGCTAAGTGATAAGTACACATATATCATATATTTCGAACCCTTCTTACTTTACTTTTTATTGTTCCATGATAGAAATATTGTATTTTATCTCCATTTATGCATTTAGTGTTGTTTATGCATGCTTTGCTACTTTTCTCTATTTTTACTTGATTTTATGTTAGTTAGTTACGAGTGATTGTTTCGCATGTTTCTGTAACTTAAATTTAGTGCATACAAGCTTAGAATATAATGTCGCGAGTCATAAAGGATATAAGGAGCATTTTCAAATAAGACTTAAACAAAGATGAGCAGGCTACGGCTTCATAACCCAGCGCCGTGGTGCTGACCCTGTTAGAGTTGTGTGATCCAAATTCTAAGAGATTGCTTGCAAGTCAAGTTAAATAAAAATATATTTTCTTTCTAGAAGATTTAGTATTTATTAGCATAGTTTATTTGACTTGCTAATTTAGCCTATAAATAGGCTCTTTTACAACCTTAGAAAATACACCCATTAGAGATTAGAACTCATAACACATTTAGAGAATTTTGTGTTTACGTTTTGAAAGTTCTTTATTTTTGGGTTTTCGGGGTTTAGTTTTTATCTCCATCTTTTGTACTATTCGTTCTTTTTCCATTATAGTAAAATTATCTTTGCCCGTGATTTTTTATCCTCTTTGGAGGAGTTTTTCCACGTTAAATTTGTGTGTTCAATTTCTCAATTTATTCTGTTATTTTTACTTGTTTGTTACTTAAATCGAGTTAATCCTAACAAGTGGTATCAGAGCTAGTTTAATTTTTTATAAATCAGCCCATTTAGAGATGACAACAACAATGTTTGAAATTAAGAAGTTCGATGGTGAGACAAATTTCAATCTATGATAAGTTCGGATGATGGCAATTCTAGTTCAAACAGGCTTGAAAAAGGTTGTTACCGGGAAAAAGCCTAAGAATCTAAATCAAACAGAATGGGAAGAGCTTGATAAAAAGGCCTTGTCTATAATCTAGTTGTGCCTCGCGAATACAGTGTTGCAGGAGGTATTGATGGAGAAGACCTCATCCACATTGTGGAAAAGGTTAGAAACTCTTTATGCGACTAAGTCTCCGGCTAACCATTTAGTGTTGAAACAACGTCTATTTACGTTTCGCATGAACGAATGTGAGCTTTTTAGAGATCACATCAGTCAATTCATTACTCTTTTAAATGATTTAAAGAATGTTGAGGTTCATATTGACGATGAAGATCAGGCTATGCTATTATTGTGCTCTTTACCCCCTTTATACAAGTCTTTCAGGGAGACATTGATTTCTGGTAGAGACAAACTCTCATTTGAAGATTTGAAGGGTCATTTGTTTAGTAGAGACAAACTCGACAATGAGTTTGGTTTGGATAGCAAGGCAGATAGGCAAGCTTCCGTTTTGGTAGCATCAAAGAAACGAGACAAAAGGTGTCGCTATTGTAAAAAGTTAAGTCACGTTAAAGCAGATTGTTATAAACTGCGAAATAAAAGAGCTGCTGAGAGTAACGAAGAAGATGTAGCTGGTGCTAATTTGGCCGATGAAGATGGTGATGATTTCTTGTTAGTGTCAACGAGTGATAACTCTAAGCTCACGTCCGAGTGGATCTTAGATTCGGGATGTTCTTTCCACATGTGTCCTAATAGAGAATGGTTTTCCACATACAGTTCAGTTGAAGGTGGAGTTGTGTGCATAGGAAATGATTCATCCAATAAGGTAATTGGTATTAGGACGATTAGGACACTTTCAGATGTCAAGTATGTACCTGATTTACGAAAGAATCTCATCTCTTTGAGTATTTTAGACTTGAAAGGATGCAGAATCAACATCGAGTCAAGCGGTATTAAAGTATCTCGTGGAGCTCTCGTTTTGTTACAAGATAAAAGAACTTGCAGTCTTTATATTCTAGAAGGATCTACAGTGACCTGTGAAATCGGACATCCCTCGTCCGTTACGGAGTCGAAGTCAATTCATCTGGAGCGAAGGCAACTTGGTCATAGGAGGGAAAAATATATGATCGTTTCGTTGAAGAGAGGTTCTCTTTTGGATACAGGTTTTGAAAAGTTAGGGCATTATGCTTGTGAAAATCAGACCCGGGTTAGTTTTGATTTGGCAGTGTGTAATATCCCATTTTGGGCTTAGTCGGAACATTGGTTTCGGGACCACAAATTCGATGAGGAAAATTTCATTTTTATTATATTTTTATGGTCTACGATTTCACGAAATGATTTTGTGAAAATTTCATTCGAAAATTTCGATGTTTGGGCACTCAATTTCGTAAAATGGACTAAATTGTAAAAAGTACAAAAGTTAATTTTTTATATGTTAGAGGTGTCTAATTGTCGTGAAATTTTACATAGGAGGTCCTTAAATGATAATTAAACCATTGTATAACTTTTTTGGACAAAAATGACCTTGTTTGGGTAAAAATTTAAAGAATAATAAAAAGGACATTTTGGTTATTTAGGAGTAAAATGAATTAAAAGACAAATTTTAAACCCCAAATGTGTCGCTTTCTTCTTGCTCCAGCAGAATGTACCAAGAGTAGCCATGGTTAGGGTTTGGCCAAGCTTCCAAGCTTAATAAGCAAGGAAAATCGAAATTCGGGCTAAAATCGGCAAAATACCAAGTTGTGGACAAAATGGTAAAAATGACCATTTTCGCATACGAGGTAAGTTCATATGATTTTAATAATGCAATGTGTATTTTAATGTTAATGTTATGATATTATATGAATAGTAAGTATACATATATGTGAATAATTTGATATTATGTAAATGATGTAACATTATTATATGTTGTTGATGTATTTATAATGGTATGATGATTATTATTTACGAATTGTTGCATGTTATGATTATTGTTGAATTATTATACAAATTATGTAGAATACTTGAAAAATATGAGTTGCCACCGGAGTATCGATATTGACATCACGAGAAAGATGGCAAAGGCATATGATCAAGAAAAAATCTCGTTTGAACCTTAGGAATAGATTAGGATACAGGTGACATGTCACTAGGATATTTGAGTTCCGAACTCGTTGAGTTGAGTCTGAGTTCACTTATGGATGCGAACACCCGAGCTCATTGAGTTGAGTCCGAGTTCACTTATGGGTGGGTTACATGATAGCTTGGCTACACATATATTCCACAGGCTATTGAGTTTGTCTAGCTGTGGGCATGGCACTTATGTGCATGCATTCCGTGAATCCGATTATATTCCGAGTGTTCAACGAGTAATTTGACGGAGTATTCGATAATGGTCCCAATGAGACAAGCTATTGGTGAGTATGTTTTTAAGTTAAATTACAAGTTGTACAGGTATGTACACTAAACTTATGTGTGATGCCTTGATATATGATGTATATAGTATTGGTGAATATTATGAAAATGACATGATGAGGACATTGAGATTATGGATCTATGCCTATGAAGCAAAATTATGTGTTCTTTCCATGATGGATGAAATGATATTGTATGGATTTAGTGAATAATAGTTGTGATTGAGTAAATTTAGCCTTCGCAGTTTTGGGTTACGACAGTGATGCAACTTTGGAAATTCACCATAAATTGTGAAAATTGAGTTAGGGGTTGAATAAAATATGAGATAAAATCTTAATGAGTCTAGTTTCACATAAATGAAATGGTACATGCAATTGAATTTTATGTTATGAGATATTTAAATTGTTGTGAGACAGAGTCTGAATGACTTCGAGATCCCCTATTCCTATTTGAGAAACTAACTAAAAATTGTGAAAAAATAATTAGGAGTTATAATTTACATTTATAGATTCCTTATTGAGTCTATTTTTAAGATAAATAAACGGCATAGCTCTTTGAATTCTGTACAGAGAGAAAATTGATTCGTAGTAAACAGAGGTCAGAGTAGACAATCACTGAAACAGGGAAACTTTAATGAATAAACTGTACTAATTGGCTAAATAAAAAATTCTAGAAAAAAATTAATAGATAGATATATGAGTCTAGTTTCAGGAAAAATTTACAGATCTTAATTTCGAGTTTCGGAACTCGAGATATGAATTTTTAAGCGACTGTGACGCAGTTAGCCAGCTTGTCTAGAAATTTTAAAAATAAATTGTTTGAACTGTTTAATTAATGAATTAAGTTCGTTAACACCCCGTGCTCGACTCTAGCAACGGTCTCAAGTACGGGGGCATTACACAGTGCACAAGTCAAAAGCTAGTAATCTTCCAGCTTCTAAGCACAGATTCGATTCAATTAATTCCCTGCATAATTTAAAATAGGCCCGTGGCGGGCTTTGACAAAGATGGCGTTGAAAGAATTCATGTTAAGGTAGAGATTGTTAGAGTTGTGTGACCCAAATTCTAAGAGATTGCTTGAAAGTCAAGTTAAACAAAAATATATTCTTTCTAGAAGATTTAGTATTTATTAGTATAATATATTTAGCATAGTTTATTTGACTTGCTAATTTAGCCTATAAATAGGTTCTTTTACAACCTTAGAAAATACACCCATTAGAGATTAGAACTAATAACACATTTAGAGAATTTTGTATTTACGTTTTGAGGGTTCTTTGTTTTCGGGTTTTCGGGGTTTAATTTTTATATTCATCTTTTGCACTCTTCGTTCTTTTGCTATTATAGTAAAATTATCTTTGCTCGTGGTTTTTTATCCTCTTTGGAGGAGTTTTTCCACGTTAAATTTGTGTGTTTAATTTCTCAATTTATTTTGTTATTTTTAAATGTTCGTTGCTTAAATCGGGTCGATCCTAACAGACCCAAAATAGCAAGTGGTGCCCCAACCCAACAACCAACACCTCAAGCCCCGTGTCGCAATGCCATTTCACCAAGTTGCGATGTTGTTGTTCGTGTATTGTGGGTTCGTTTATTGTTTTAAAACTAAGATAGAAGGCTACTTCCGTACTTTTTGAGTATTTAAGTCTAAATTAAGTTTGTAACTTTAGTTGGAAGTCAACTAAAATTCCATAACTCTATAAATAAGATCTTAGAAAAGAGACGAATCATCTCCGCTCTCAAATTTAATTCTATTTATGTTTTATTTTCCCATGGATTATTGAACTCCTCTTTTCTAATTGAAGTAATATTCAAAATTCGATTCTATAAGCTTGTGAGATTAAATTGCTCTTAATATTTCTTTGTTCTTTAGTATTTGTGTGTCTAGTTTAATTATAATCGTTCAAGTTTGTTAAATATTCAATTGGTATTTTATAACTTAGAATGATTACTTTGTCAATTAGATAATTAATCGATCAATTGATTTCTAATATTTCTTACGAATGCATGATTATATGTAGTGTAGGCATGCGATCTAACTTAAATAAATTTTAATTATGCATTTGCTAGTTAGAATTGTGTTTCTTTCATTCTCAAGGCTACGATAAATTAAGTTCCAGAGCGATTGTTGTAGGATTGTTTTATAATAAGAAAAGCAATTAATGGCAGCTGTCTTGATTATCGAGAAAATAAGAGATTAGGTTAATTACCATGTGATCATCAGTAACTATAATTGATTTATTAAAAAAATATTGAAATTCATCTTTGCATCAATTAAGTTCTAGAGTTTTCCTCATTTTATTTTTTATATTTTTTATTATTTTTACATTGTTTTACTTCTAATTTTAGTTTTTTAATTCTAAATCCATTATTTATTTTAATTTTACTTATTTGTTAAATAAATAAAATTATCATCGATCTCTCTGAATACGACCTTGTGTGTCGTTTTCTACTAATTCATCTTTTTCAAGTAGGTTTTATTTTTGACGACTTCAATAATCTTACATTAAAACACTATATGTAACACAATCTAAGATTATATCATGTCTTTAACTAAAAATTTATATAAAATTTTTAATTTTCAAGTGATAATGTGATACAATTTATATTTTTCAAGTTCAAGGATTAAAATGAATTAACTTGTCAAGTTCAGGTGTCAACGTAAATAAAAAAATATATAAGTATCAAATTAGACCTAATTGCTAAATTCAGGACCAAAACTCATATTATCCCTTAAAATAAATTTAATTTCAAATAAAAAATTATGTTAAAATTTATTTTAGTACAAATTAAAAACTAAAAGCTTATTTAAACAGGTTAAAAAGAACAACATTTTTTTTTTTTGCTTAAATATGCTCAATTATAATCACTCATCGGGCATCCAGACATCAAGGCTCGTAAGTCAACCGAACCCGAACAAAGATCATTGTCAACCGAGCCCGCGGTTTAATGGAAGGAGATAGGGTCCTGGTACTCTCATAGAGTGCCAATCCCACCTCAAATCTACCCCATTTAATAATCTTATCATAAAATCCGAGTCAATTTAATTCAATTCTAAGTCAGCAACTGCAAGTACCTCTGCATGTTTTCTTTTTACCATCATGATTCATGCATGAGTCATTTTACATGCAAGGTTCATATAAAAATCTAGGTTTTTACCTCTGGTTTTGGTTGTTGTTGTCAACTTTTCTGTAGATCAACAACTATGACGCTGATGTTATCCAAGCTTTTTCGTCCAAGAGCCAACCGAGTAAGCAGTGCAGCGGCAAGTACACTGCGAGAAGGGTATAATGCTTCAGTCCCGTCGTCTTTTTGGTTTGATCGTCCTGCGTTGAATACACTGTTGTTTCCTTCTTTAAGACATTCATGTGCAACCTCGCAAGCCAAGTCGCTAGATAGAACATCCCATAAACCATCACTTGCAAGGATTAAGCACTCGTCTTCTGGTTGTCTCTTTGTGAATGTTATCTCAGGTTCCGATGATACAACCGGTTTTAGGTATTTGTCACCTGCTCAGAATCATAAAAGGTTAAAAAGAGAAAGCATCCATGGTATTTGATGCCAGAGCACGGGCAAATAAAATCCAATGGTGCTTTCGTCTTTTGTGTTAAACAAATCGCCTTGAACTTTGGGATCGAAAAATTAGCCACCTCCAACATGGTTAGGGCTATGACCTAATGTGTTTCTTATGGAAGTACGAGGACATTATCATCATCAACTCTCAACAACAACGCATTACAGAAACAAATTTGAATGCAAATCCAGTAATGACTTCACAATTGTAAGATCATTAGAAAGATCTTTTATTTGAAAATGGAACCTATATCGTATGCTTTGGTTGGTTTTAAGGCATATAACAAGTTTGACACTCTCCAGCAGTGAGAACAGAGAAAAAGTGAAGCAAATACATGACAAAAGAAAACAATACTGCAATGCCTTCCACAACAATTAATGGTGATAGAACGTACCCGGATGAGGAAGAAATCCAATAACACATAAAGATATATTGCAATGCAATACCCCATTTTTATAGAAGCCATAGCTTCCGCAACAATTAATGTTAATACGAGTAAAGCATAAATCAGAATGATAATAAATGGAGAATTTGGCAGGTACTTTTATTATAGAGACTGGATCAAGTCAGTCCCTAAACGATTAAATGGATAAATTTAATCATTATACTATTAAAAAGAATCAACTAAGACCAAGTTTCAATACTGTTAACAATTACTGTTCAAAAATATGGATTACTGTTTAAGAGAGTTAGTATTTTGAAAGCCATTTATGATTCTACAAATTGATTCTGTTGTTTGGAATTGAATGGTAAATGAAGAAATAAATTTCATGTCATTTTTTAAACCATAAATGTTAGCCTTTATTAGATTTTTTTTAATAGTATTAAATTAGGGCTTAATTTGATATAATCTGTATAACATAGATTTCAAGGATAATAAACTGTTAAAGCTAGAGAGAAAAAAGGTTACCTATTGCCCTGGACATCGCAAGAATGCCTTCAACTCGTGCTCCATTAACAAAGATAACCCGACCTCCAGCAGCTTCAATCCGTGCAAGTTCATCTGGTCTGTCAGGCTGAAAAAGTGAAACCAATGTAGAAAATATGATCAAATAGTACTTCATTTTATTGGAAGAGAAAAAAAAGAATACGAAAACAATAGTTTTATGTTTAAAAATGTCAATAAAGAATTTCATCAATTGAAAAGACAGACACCTGTTCAGAGAATATCTTATTAATTAGTATTATCGACTACAGCTAGTTAATATCTTTTAGTTATAACTTTATAAAAGAATCAATAAACTAAAGATTTCTTAATATAAATCACAAATTTAAAAAAGTTAAAATTATATATAACATTCCAATAAGATTATAAAAAAAGGTCAAAAGTGATAACTTATTTGGCAGTTTATAATATTTGATTATTTTTCTAAGTACCAGATGTCAGCGAAATGTTGGGGATTGCCCACACACCATCAAAGCTCGAAGACAATGGCAAAAAAACAAAAAGCGAACCTTATGATCGAAACTTAGGGGTATTGCCTTCCCGCCGCGATAGAGGACGGCACGTGAATCACCGCAATTGGCGACGACGATGTGCTCCGGCGTTAACAAGACTACCACGGCGGTTGATCCACCGAGGGCCACCTCCATCGAGTGGCATCCACAATGGTGTCCCACGCTCCCGCACGCGCACGTGTTTGTCGCCACCGCATCCATTCTCTCAAAGCTCCTTTTCATCGAGCTTCGCCACCTCTTTTCACGCTCCTCCTCCCCCGCCGCCGCAGCCTCTTGTGAGCTGCCGTCTCTCCCGCGCTCGCTCTCTCTCGTGCAACCCACTCGCATCAATTCTTCCTCTACGAACACGTGCATCTTTTCCCTGCACAGTGCTGCCACCTGCAGAGGGAAAAAAAGATTTTAGAAAGCTATACTCAGAAATCAGATTGTAAACTGACAAATTTACCCCTACGATAAACCTGCCCATCTCTGCTGCTATGGACAAAAAAGAGCAAGCGAGCGCCATTTTTTTAATCTGGAACCTTCTTTTTATTTTCAAAATTCTTTAATTTAAAAAATTAAATATTAATACATTAAAGCTTTACATGAGGGCCACCATGACCGTCATAAACAGCGAAGAAATGAACAGGTCTCCGACGATTAATATCAGGCCGGCAGAGTTCAGTCCGAACAGAAATAGCATCCTCCATCTCACGTGATCTCCCGGAAATCGACATAGTTCCGTAAACCGGCCCGTTATTCAATTCCGCTCTCGACTTCCGGGCCATAGATTCCTCCTCGCCAGAAGAACTATGCATACTGTTAGTCACTAACAGATCACCGGCTTCCAGCACATGTAGCCGCTTCCCTTCACGACCGCAATCTGAACTCTCCGCAGGATCCTCCGTTGGGCCCAGACTCCGTAACGCTCCCGATGCCGAGACAGCAGCATGCCTCCTCATCTCAATCCTTCTTCGCCGTCGTTGCCGGCACTTCGCCGGCGTATCTTCATCTTCATCGCTCAGCATTCTCCTATAAACCTCCGTCATTGAAAATCTCCTCCGCCTAACATTATTCAATAAAAATCCCCCTTAATTTCTCAATCATCACAAAACCAAAAAAAAAAAATACAAAGGAAACGAGAAGGACAACACAGTGTATATTTTCATTTGTTCAAAACTTATTTGAAACGTATAATAAAAAAAAATGGCAACGTGTAACGTTACGTTCTATTTCTCGTGTAACTTGTAAGCCTTCTACTGGGTAAAGCCAGCATCATGCGAAACTGCCCCTGTTGCCCGAAACACTACCCGTTACCAACCACTATTTGTTTCACTCATGACACGTGCATAACCCAGAAGGACTTTATCTTCCCGTTGAAACGTTAATTTCATGTCTCGTCAATTTCGCGTATCGCGATATATTTGTGGGAAAAAAACGTTTGCTTGGATACTGGAGAGGGTGACACGTATAGGGGAAGCTCCTATAAGTGGCGGCCCCGACCTGTTCGAAATGAAGCAAGTAGGGATGCTGAAAATTTGACACGTGTATATTAATAAAAGTTAGCAGGATGGGCCCTCATGGAATACGTTTTCACTTTCAAATGTTCTTTTCTTTTTTCTCTCTCCTGAAATTGCGCGACCTCGACACACGTGGCGGAATGTGAAGTAACCAGCGCCGCGCAGGTGGTCTGGTGTGGTCCATCCTTGACAGGTTGAGAAAAAGGAAGTGTTGTCCCTTAAACAAAGCTAAGCGTCACAGGCGACTGCGGTCGGCAAAGCTATTTCCGGCGAGGGATTTTTTTTTTCATTTGTATTTGTTTATCGAATTTAAAATATTAATAAATTATATGATTCAACCTTTCGACTAATAAGCGAATTTTAGTACTTATATTTTTTATTCATTTTAACAATTAAATTTAATAATTAAGTAAATATTAATCTTTAAGCTTTAAAAATATAAAAGTTAGCATTATAAAATCGTGTCACAATATCATTTAAAAATAAAATTATATAAACTTTTAAGTGATAACCAGATACAATCTTAAAGTATTATATTTAATGTTTTAATAATTAAATTGTGGGTTGAACATGTCTGACCATCAATTTTTGATACATCATGTGTAATTATATGCATAAGCCTTTGACTCTTATCATATGCATTGCCATGTTTAAGGTATAATTCAGTTCGTTAACTTTAGTCTAGATCGTAGTAGTTCTCAATTCATTTATGCTGTAATAATTTAATTTTATTTTGTGATTATTCAGACATTTTATTTGTGCTGAACTAATTTAATATTTATGATTACTTTCACATATATTTGTACTTTAATTACAGTATACTTGTAACACTTTAAACATCATATAAAATTCATTTTTTTTTTGAAAAAAAAGTTTGTTTATTATCTAGTTGTTATATAATTATTTTTTGAGAAATTTTATATAATTATGATATTCATATTGTTTGTGTTTATTTTATCTACAATATAATAATTAATATTTATTTTACTTACTTTGTATTTAAAAATATGTTTTTATTTTGTTATTAATAATTAAATTTATAATTATTTTTTACTATGTAGAATTATATCTACACAATATTTCAATTATATTTTTATAAATATGCTTAAAAATATGGTTTAATATTTGTGAATAAAGTCATGAAACATTTAGGAATAAGTTAATTTAATTAAAAAATAATTCAAATACACTTAAAGTTTTCGTAATTTTCATTGCTCAATATTTATTTCAAAGAATTTAATTTATATATTATTCGAATTTAAAAAGACGATTTTAAGGGTTAATATTTTAAAAAGTCAAAAAAGCTACAAAGTATTTTTTTTAAATGCCAAATTTAATCAAAGAATTTAAATAATTTAATAAAAAAGAAGGGAAAATCTCAACATAGACACCCCATTCAATCAAATTTAGTTGATTTACTGTCACATTTTCAACCAGAAATTGCATGTGACTTTTCTCCTATACGGTTTGCAAGATTTTCAACATTGTCGAGACGCTCGAAGTTGGAAGTACATAAAAACCGGGGCGGGATTGGGGACACGTGTTAGCCATGTGGGAGTGCTGTCAGACATAAATCGGTGACCAATGGGTCCACTGATTATGTCGTTAGTGCCTTTTTTCTTACCCATTCGATGAAAGCATGAGCTGTAAATTGGACACGTGATAACTTGAGGTTTATTTTTTCTTTGATCGAAGTGGTAGCGTGAGTTGGAGTGGGAAATTGGTCAATAAAATTCGGCATGTGGGGATACGTCATACGTCCCTTATTTCATTTCAAATCAATTCAACATGATCAATTTATCTAAAATTTAAGAAATTTAATTTTAACGTTTTTTAATTAAAATGTGATTTAATCCAAAATTAAAACATCATCTATTTTTAAGTAAGCTCTAAATTAGTGGTAAATTTATATTTTTAATTTAAAAATTATAAAATAATTATTCAACTACTTAAATTTTTTTATTTAAGTTACTTAAAATTTTTTATTTAAGTTACTTGGCTGTTATGTTTTTTTAAGTTTAATTAGTAACCTCTAATTGATGATTTGAAAATCAATATAGTGGATCAGTACCTATCGATGAGTAAGAGAGCATTATTTAGATTTAAGTTAATCTAACAGTCAATGTCGAAAATTTAAGAAGAAAGTTTTTTGGATTTTTATTCGCAGATTCGTGACGTTCAAAACTATTTCATGTAAAAAAAGAATCGAATTGTAGAAGAGAAGAGAAAAAAAAATTTCAATTGGTGTAAGCGATGTATACAAAAAAAAATCATATAACAACTATTTTTACAATTCAATAACTTAAACAAACTAATAGTTGACATTCGAAAATAACCTTAATCATTAAACACATTAATTAAAAATATGCGATGGAATTTAAATTTGAAATATTTACTTGCTAATAAGATTTTAGCACGATTTAGCAAATTTTAATTATTAAAGTTTTAACATCATTGTTTTTAGTATTTAAAATTTTATTTTTTTCTATATTTAAAATCAATTTTAATAGGAATGAAGTAAATAAACTTAAACAGGTTTTATTATAAAAATATAGCAAATTAAATAATTATTTAAAAGAATAACGTGGTTTTTTAATTTTTAAAAAAGTATGGTGTTGTTTTCTCTTAAAGAGTGATATCGCCATGTCAGATAAATAATTTTTGTCACACTTTAAATTAAGAAAATTTCAAATTGTCTCGTATAACACTTATAATAAATATGTTATGATGATAGAATCTCAATAAAATCTATTTATTTTTATAACTTAAAAATCACAATTTTTTAATAATTATTTAATTTACTATAAGTATATTAATAAAACCAAACAATCAAACTTTTTTT
The DNA here is from genome assembly GCF_007990345.1 of Gossypium hirsutum. Taxonomy (NCBI): domain Eukaryota; kingdom Viridiplantae; phylum Streptophyta; class Magnoliopsida; order Malvales; family Malvaceae; genus Gossypium; species Gossypium hirsutum. The sequence goes on from NC_053435.1 coordinate 107,992,214, forward strand.
ATTGAAAAATATTAGAAAAAGAAATGTATTAATACATTGATGATAATGTCAAATTCTGTGGTTCTTGTTCTTGCTTTTTTGCCAATGGGATTTCTTGAATGTTAATGTCACAACAATCATAATTCAAATCAATGAATCTTAAAAAAAAAAGTAAACCAATCAAAATTCAATGACTCAATTTTGGATTGAGTGGTCCGATGGATTGAGTTGAGGTTCTAATGTATTATTCATTGGTCTAATAAAATATTATTGAATTAGATTTTCAATACACCAATCGAAAATCAACTAAATTGAGACAAAAAAAAAACCCAATAATTCAACATGTGGCCATTCATGTTATCTTGTATGGTATGAACCTCAAAAAAGAAAAATCAACAATAATGTTAATGGAAAGTGGTCTAAATACGTATACTTTTGTGATAAAAGTATAGCATGAGTTGGAATGTAATAAGCTATGTGTTGTTAATAGAAGAAAATTTTGCCCATAAATAATAGATATGAAAAGTTCTAATTAAAATTAAATTAGAATTTTATGAGCTATTTGCTTAGTTTTCTTTATTTTATTTTGTGGTATTCATTGTGCCTTCTCTCTTTTCAATTTTTAAATCTATTTTGTGGTATCTTTATTGTATTCACGAGCTGTGATGGATAGATGGCGGTACTTGTTGTTGCTGAACCTCCATTAGCCACCAATAGTTTCTTTTGAAAAGTGGGTTGGTTGTAGATATTCAAATGCTGGCATTTCATCGACTTCTTAACATGTTTTTGTTTTGAGAGTATTTCGGAATAATAAGTACTTTCACGAGCCGATTTAGACCTGTGTTATCTTATGTTTTATATTGTTTTTGTTTGTTTGTTTTTCATTAAGTCTTCGCTTTTGGAGATTTTTGTCTTGTGTTGTAAAAGTTTTTTAGTTTCGCTTTTGCAAATTATTTGAGGGATGGTTTTATTATTGTCCTCTCCTATTTGGTTGATTTTTGGTTCTTTTGTCGATTATATCCGCCGCTTTGGACCATCTGAGATCATTTTTTTTATGTTGATGGGTGCTTGCAATCACTCTAGATATGTCGTTCTTGAGTTGTGGCAAAGTCTACTGTCAATGTGCCGTAATATTCTATTGAGCTAAGGCCGAAGCCTTTGTCATGTTGATAGAGTTTGTCCTTCATCACCAACATCAAGATCTAAAATTGAAAAAATATATGAATTTAAATTTAAATATAACACTAGAGCAATGAATTATCAAAGAGTAATCACTTTCACTAATTTTTATAGAGTTAATTTCATCAAACATTCCTAAATTATGATTTTCGTTTTTGTTTGGTTCTCAAATTTTAAAATATTCTAATTACATCTTTAAACTATCAATGTTATATCAAATTGGTCCTTCTATTGTTGAAATCATTAGTTTCACCATTAAATATGATATAATTTAAAATAAAATTTTTAAAGAAAATTAAAATGTTACCGCATAACTTTTAAAATTAAAAAGTAAAAATAAAATAAAATGGAAAAAAAAACAAAGAGTGAACAATAGTTTATGCAAATGCTTCGAAAACCACGAAATCAAAAAATTTAATATTCATTTTTCTTTATTAAGTTATGTCATGTAAAATCAGACATTTCATTTAACGATTAATTTAACAATTTTAGTAACAAAATGACTTTATTAATATAACATTAATAGTTTAAGGACCAAATTAAAACGAAAATTATAAATTGGAGATGTTTGGTGCAATTAATTCATTTTCATAATAGCTTATTTTGTTAAACAAATTAATTTTATATTTTTCATCTCATAAAAAAAAATAAAAGAAGACGCGCACCGGAGTTCATTAAAACTTTCTAGGGGGAGTGGCATGACAAGTCTTCTAAGTAATCCGAGACCGAATCCTTTATGAGGCCCAAAATCTTATGCCTATAGAAAAATAACCCAACAGCCTTTCCTTTATACACATACTTGTGCTTGAAGGTTGATAACAGATTTTAAAGAGTTCAGGCAAAATTAGGTTTTCACATTCTATTTAAAATATGAGTAAACATTCAATGTCTAAGTTCGACTTCATCTAACTCATTTCTAAATTTGTAATATTTTATGTTATTATCTTTGTGTTGGTGTTTTGTCTCTTTTTTATCGAAAGAGCTGTACAGGAACCGAACTTGAATAAACAAACTTTTGTTCATGTTCATTTGTTTATTTTTAAGTTTGTTTGTGTTCGTTAAAAATTTCAAAATATTTGTTCATTTTTATTTATTTAAAATTATGCGTGTTTATATTCGTCTATTTAATGCTCATGAACATGTTCATTTAAACAATGTTCAAGAACAATATTCATGAACGATAAACAAACAAATAATAAACAAACATATATATATTTAGATATAAAATAGTCAAATATAAATATTAATAATAATATTATAAATAAAAAAATACAAACCAAAATTATTTTATTGATATATGCTAATGGAACAATAAATATGCTTTAAACGAACATAAACGAACTTGTTCATAAACATAAGTGAATTAAACAAGCTTTTTTCATGTTTATGTTTGGTTTATTTAACAAACGAGCTTCAAAACCTTGTTTATGTTCATTTATTTAACTTAATGAACAAACAAAAATCGAACTATTAATGAACTGTTCATCGAACCCTCTGTTCGTTTACAGCCCTATCTATTGAGAGCCATGTTTGGTTCACATAGGAGGTGCCTCGATTGGTTCAAGTGGTACCATACTCCAAGTATGTTGCCTATAAGTCTTAGGTTGGTGGTTCAAGTCTCCCTGTGCACAAGTTAGGTTATCTGCATAATTGTTATTACGCCTTACACTAACACCTCTCCTGTAAGTCTTGCAGTTCAAATCTTCGTAGCTCCACCAACCAAGATGCTCCTCCTTTGTGAACTATACATGGATCTCGACATTGTTAAAGCTCAACTACTAACCCGACAGATGATAAATCAAAGATTGGACCTCTCAATAAATATATTAACATCATACATAAGCCCAACCCGAATTTAACTTAACCCAACTCATAACTACGCGAGGATTACTATGGAATAAAACGGGCTGCCCACACCACCAGCAAGGCCCCGTCTCCCCTCATTCTCTAATATTCCCTAATTAGGTCAAGATGACACATAAGCTTACATATTTTTAAAGAAGATCTCATTATTATGGTATGAAATATTATGAATTACACGTGCCTTGTTCAACTTCATACAAATTGAGAAGGACAATGCAACCCGTGAATGCTGTCACTAAATTCTTTAAAGAAAAAGAACAAAAGCTTTCTTCTTTCTTCTTTCTTCTTTCTTTCATGCTTCACTTTTTTGCTTGTCATCGAATCTGCCATACCCTCTTTTTGTTTGGTCCCATCCATTACCGTCTTATCATCTTATGCTTTTTCTCGTTTCACCACTTCATTATTAGCAAACAACCAAGACCATAAACTTTATGGCTAAGTTTTGGTATTTGGTATGCATGATCACATTCCTCGAGCTGTCAAAATTGGCTATTTCCCGGCCTGAACAAGTTCCAACACCACCACTACCAGTGCTACCACTTCCAACATTTTCACAACTCAAATGGCAACGAAGAGAACTCATAATGTTCCTTCATTTCGGTGTCAACACATTCACAGACTCCGAACGGGGCACCGGCAAAGAAAACCCATCAATATTCAACCCCGTCGGTCTCGATACCAAACAATGGGTCACCGTAGCTGCCGAGGCAGGGATTTCTCTAATGATCCTCACCGCAAAACACCACGATGGCTTCTGCTTATGGCCTTCTAAATACACCCACCACTCCGTTATATCGTCTCCTTGGAGAAACGGCCACGGCGACGTTGTACAAGAGTTCATCGACTCTGTCAAGACCCATGGCGGCGGCGGCATCGATGCTGGGCTCTACCTTTCGCCATGGGATCGTCATGATAAAAGATACGGCCATGATTTGCAGTACAACGAGTATTATTTAGCTCAGTTACAAGAACTGCTTACTAAGTAAGATTCAAAAACCAACACCCATTTTTTTTTCTTTAAATTATATTGATCTTTCTATATATTCTGATCATTGAAACATTTTGACATACATTTGGCAGATATGGGAGTGTGAAGGAGATATGGTTTGATGGATTCAAGGGTAAAGATGCTAAGAACATGTCTTACTACTTCTCTGATTGGTTTGCAATGGTGAGAGAGTTGCAGAGTTCGATCAACATATTTTCCGATGCCGGTCCTGATGTACGGTGGGTCGGGAACGAAAAAGGATTCGCCGGAAACACGAGCTGGTCTACCATAAATAGTACCTTGCTGTCGATCGGAAACGCAAGCATTGGCGAGTAATTTTCTAAACTTTGGAAAAAAATTTATCTTGTATAGATAGAGTAATGATAACATGGTAAGTTATTTTTTATTCGTTTAGTTAAAATAATCATTAATTTTATTTTTTAGGAGATAATTATAATTTTTAAAATTGACAAAATAATAAAATGACTAAATTTAGGCGTTACATATGTAAAATTTGACCAATCTAAAATATGGGTGTTAATTTTAATGTAGGTTAAGTGGATATAGTGCTCATTAACGAAAGCCCTTTCCTTTTTCCCTTATCCCAATCACTTTTTTAGCTTTTCTTGATTAATGATTATTAAAACATGTAATTTAGACTTTCCACCTCTAATTAAACTCCAAGTTTAATTTAGTTGATTTATAAAATTATTTTTAAAATTATGTGAATTTAATTATTTTTTTTGTCCTCGTAACTTATTTGATTAATAGTTGTATCCCATTATATTGCACTACTTTATTAACATTAAATCTATTTATATGCGAATTTTTCGAATATCAAAATCTACAATTATTTTGATGCTCGCAATTTATTTGATTAGTAGCTGCATGCCATTAGTTGGCACTACTTTATTAACATTAAATCTATCCATGTGTGAAATGTGTGATTAAAAGTTCCCCAACTAACTTTTGTATTTTAATAATGCAAGCTATCTCAATACGGGAGATCCAAAAGGAACCAATTGGTTGCCTGCAGAATGTGATGTTTCAATCCGAGAAGGATGGTTCTGGCATAAATCGCAATCACCAAAGAAGTTAAGCCAGCTTCTAGACATCTACTACAACTCGGTCGGTAGGAACTGCGTCATGTTACTCAATGTACCGCCCAATTCAACCGGACTCATATCAGAATCTGATATTCATAGATTAAAAGAATTTCGAGCCGCGATCGATACGATATTCTCCACCAATTTGGCTGAAAAATGTATTGTTAAAGTTAGCAGCCAGAGAGGAGGAAAGGGTGGTGGGTTTGGTCCAGAGAACGTGTTGGATAATGACCATGTATGGACGTATTGGTCACCGAAGGAAAATAAAAACGAGCATTGGATCGAAATAAAGGTACCCAATGGCGAAGAAGGAATGAAATTCAATGTGGTGAGGATTCAAGAACCAATTGGACTAGGACAAAGGATCATAAAGCATGAAATATATGTGGATGGTAAGAAAGTGGTGCAAGGGACCACAGTGGGATATAAAAGGCTACATAGACTTGAAAAGGTACTTCATTGTAGGGCTGTGAGGATTATTGTAAAGGAATCAAAGGGATTGCCTTTGATATCTTCAATTGGTTTGCATTTAGATCCTTATTGGAAACCCTAGAAGCAATTGGGTTTTCAACATTAATATAGTTTAGTTTTTTCATTGGAATAAAGAAATGGTTTAATTGTGCTTTAAGTTCTTGTATTTTTCATACATTTCAAATTTAGTTTTTTTTTTAATTTTGAGAAATGTAATCCTGTTAAAATTCTCAATAATTCATGTTATTATAATGTTTGTTCTTTTATTACATGACTATTAAGTATTTTTACCATTTCAAAATATCACATCAATAAATTTAAGTATTACTAATTAGATCTAAAATTTTAAAAACAAAAAATATAGAAAAAATAAGAATATTTAAAATATATTTTAACCAAATAAATGCAGTATCAATATTTTTTTTCTTACGGGAAATACAGTTCTAAGTATTCTGCAATACAATTTTTTACTCTTGTGTCACACTATCAAACAAAACTTGCTCAATAATGCTTCAAGTTAAAACTTATGTGGTAAGCCCCAAATTACACACACTTCATAAATGTTAGATTGTTTGAGAAGAGTTTTTCGAACGGGTGGAGGAGAAATTATTATATAATTATAATTAAAATGACTTAACTCGGAGTCCAACTTGAAATCCGACTTGGTAATAAAAGACGACAGACATCCTAAAGGAGAATTTTTCTTCTTCTTTGGTCTAGAACACTATCCTCTCTCATTGTGAACCTCCATCTTGACTTCCGTTAATATATTGTATTAATAATTTTAAATCTTTTTTTTGAAATAATATGAAAGAGAAGATGATATTAATACCAATATTAAATTAGATTTGATAATAATAGTTGTTGTGCAATTTTAGTTGCCGGTTTTTTAAGTTTGTGATCTTTAAAGATGATTGGGATGTTGATGGATTTGTCCATAAAAATGGCTTAAAAAAATTAAAAAAAATTAGAAATAATGATTCTGCTATATAAAAATATTATCTTTCTTAAAGAAATAAGAAATATTCTTTGTAAAATCTGAAAATATTCTGCATATCGAATGAAATGAAGCTGGCTGTCAATTTATTATTTATTTAATAATAAAGTGTGGGGGTCCGTTTGAAAGTTTTGTTAATCTCCAAAAAATACGTGTCACAAATATATATATATGTATATTTAAGTCACTACACGTATCACAATGTAAAATTGGGTGCTGAAACCTTCGCTTCAAAGGTTGACTTGCTTATGTAAAATCATGGATTGTTAAATAAATATGAAAGATATATTGATTTTATATATTAATGAAAAAACTCCTAAGATTATTAAGGTGTTTTATGTTATAGTTTTAGGCTCCGTTTGTTTGGTAATAAAATGTTTTCCGGAAAATGATTTTTGAAAAATGATTTACTTTTCTGATGTTTGAATGAATCTATATAAAATATTTTCTGTTGTTTGGCAAATTCCCTGAAAATATTTTCCGAAAAAATTATTTTTACATATATTAATAAATTTATATATATTAATAAATTTATACTTTAAATTATTTTTACATATATTACAATAATTTATTTATAAATAAATAAATCAAATTTAATATATAATAATACTCAATTATTAAGCTAAAATATTAACCGTCATAAATTGAAAACAATCAAAGTCTATTTACACTTTTTCAGATAAACGTCAAACGCTTTTTCAGATAAACCACAATTAATATTACAAATTTTGATACCTGATCATAATTTTTGGACTAAAGTTCATACCAGACAATAATATACAAATAAAGTTCATACCAGACAATAATATACAAAGGAAAGAATTAACAAGTTCTTGGACTAAATTTCAATTGTTTTTTGATTAATAGCTTTATATCTTCATTTCTCTTTCTCTAAAAAATCAGCATCCAAGAACCTTGAAACAAATACCCAAAGCTTATAAATGTCTTCAAGACTAGTAAGGAACCCAATTGTAGCAGTAACATCTATCCCAGGCTGAAACTCATCTTTTTCCTTCATTTATTTATGTTTAACACTGAACCAAATGTGTTGTAAACACCCAATGCACAATGAAATATTGTTCCTATTAGTCAGTTTTTGCACTAATGCAGGATCAATCCTTTCCCCTTTCCAATCAAATACATTGAAAGCCACTGTTGGACCTCGATCAAACATTACTTTTGGACCATAATTTTGACAGCATGGATTCTAGTTTCTGAATGTGGATGTTGGAGACTCATCAATGCATTGACCAACTAGTTAATCAAGGTCCTTGTTCTGCTACTTTTATTAGTACAAGACCTAATGAATCTGCATGGTCCAAGGCCTTGCACTGTAAGGTGTTGCTGGTTCTTGAATCTACAACGGTGCCTTTCCTTTGAGTGCTTCAAGCTTCAATGGTGGAACAAGGCTCACGATCCTAACATTAGTGGTTGAACATTTCAAAACAGATAAACCAATGGATTTCTTGATAAACAAGCAGCAAAACTCTGATGGGTTTTCACAAAAAACTCTTAAAAATTAACAAATATGGAAATCAGGGTCAAACAATGAAAGTATTAAAGTCTCCATTTCTTTAACACCTAATGCAGTTGCATCAAGCAATACATGCCATCCATTTTCTTGAACTAAACTCATCCATGTATATGAATATCTAGACCCAGTAACATTTAATTGAAGTGGAATGACAAATAACCCTCCTTTTTTCATTATCTATTTCCTTAACTTCTCTGTTTGAATTTGCAAATTAGGCCATGAAAAACAAGCTGACATGTTTGGTATAAAATTTAATACAAAAACATATGAAAAAGGGGAGTGATTACCTAGGACACAAAATTAAACACTATTATTCAATTGAATCAAAATACATCTACAGACCAACAAACAAACGTAAACTTATGCTAAAATCAACGATTAAATTCTCTTTTTTTCTTAACAACCTCTTTCTTTTTGGACAAAAAAGATTTTCATAAAGGAGAAAAGAAATCTACTTAAACACTTGATTTCTGGGCTACCTCAATTAAGAATTTCGCTTATTCTTCAGAAACAGCAATTCTAAAAAAAAGTGTGATTGAAGAGAGGTGAACTAGTTATTTCCTTTGTTCTCCCCCTTTATAGCAGTATATTCTAGGAAATGAGGTTGTTATAAGAGGCCTTTGTTAAGCATAGAATTGAACAAACCTGCAACGTTTACTTTTTCCTTCTCAGCGTAGAAAGTCTTAGCCCTAATTACATCAAGGGTAGTGACGCCAAACAGCTTTTTTTCATCATATGTCCTTGCCTTCTTGAAAACCTCAGCTGCAATTGGAACAGTTGAATTGACAGGGTTGCTTATCATATTTACAAGTGCCTGTGTCATAAATTCAGTTCATCAAAGAAAAACTTAGCGAAAAAGAAAACATTATACTTAGAAAAAGGTATATATCTCTCTCTCACTCTTTCTCATATCAATTTTCTGTAATAGTCGAATTAAAGACTTGGTGCTAAAGGCCAGTGCTTTGCCAATTATTACATTGTTACTAACTTTGGGAATCCAGGTTGGGTCTTCACAGAATATTAGCAGAGCCAGTTTCCCAAAGGATTCATTTTTGGGACGGCCTCTTCTGCCTTCTAGGTTGGTTTTTTTTCTTTCATTTTTTTTCCAGTAAACTATCCATGAAAGTTTCAGTCTTTCTTACCTTCGAGAGATGAAGATAAATGCCATCGCCAACTGGTGCAGTGCAGATTTTGACAACGAAAGGTGAAAAGGGGTAAATCAAAGATCCACACCAGCGATTGGTGCTGAAAACTGTTGTTTGTTGGCGGCAAGCATTAAATCGGGGTGGGAATGAAGGGGATTCGTTTGCAGGTGAGGAGAAAATTTTTGGAAAATGTCTTACCAAATGAAAATGGTAAGACGTTTTCCTAAAATAAAGTGCTTTTTTTCCTGTGTTTTTGAAAAGATTTTACAATAGGAAGTCATTTTCCACCAAACAAACAGCGGAAAAGAATGAAAATGTTTATAAATTTATAATTACTCTTATACTAGTTAATGAGACTCTTAAGTAAAAAAAAAAAAACTTTGAGAATTTTAAGATTTGATTTTTATATTTCATCATATGAAAAAATGTATGAATTTTCTTTTAATTTTTTTAATTAATTAAATATTAAATTAATTATTTAATTTAATATTTGTAATGATTGATTTTTCTCTAAACTATTTTAATACCATTTTGTTTCACAACTATATAGCAATTCCAAGCAAGGAATTGTTATAGATTTATATATATACAATGTCTTTTTTATTTATTTATTTGTAATGTTATTCTAATCTTCAAAACAAAAGAAAAATATAGTTAGACATAATTAAATATTTTTATTGTTACAATAATGATATAGTAGTAATTAAATTAAAACTTAAACTACGTTATTATAAACATTTTATAATTTTCATTTGATCAAAACTTAGTGTGTAAAATAATGTAAAATCAAATTTGATAAATATATTTTGTCAGAAGATTTAGTATATCTTAAAATTTATTATTATGAAAATTTGAACTTCATTTTAAATTTTAAAAATATTATAATTGTATAACAAAATGTACGAATATAACCTTTATAACATTTAATGGATGATATTTTTGAATATTTGAATATTTAGGTTGAAATTTCATATTTTAATTCGTTATATTTTATTATGCATATTGATTTGATTCCATTTTTTAGGGTAAATTCTCAAAAAGTTTGTACATATATTTCGTCGGTTTATATTTCCAAAAGTATTAATTTTTTTTCCTTATGGTTTTTGTAGGCAAGGAATATACATATTTAGATGCAATTTTTTTACATCTTCACCAACATGGGGACTATGAAAAACAAAACCCCTTTGAGGAACACTGAATAATCAGATAAATAAAAAAAAATCCGTAGGCTCATTAAGAACATTTTCTTCATCTTCAGAAATAATTTTGCTTACAAAAAGCTTAAGCTATTTCCCTTTAATTTGATGACTGAAATCAAACCACAGATATATATATATTTTTTTAGTGAGCTCTCACCATTTCTTGCTATTGTAGCGACCTCGCCCACCACGCGAAAACCGATCGTTTACTCTATCAGAAAACCCGCCTCGGCCACTTCTGCCGCCAGAGAACTTACCACCACCACCACTTCCGCCGCCGCCGCTTCTATCACCTCTTCCACCACCACCACCAGCACCACCGAATCTCCCTCTTGACTGGTCTCTTTCTTGTAAACGTGGCAATTTTTTCTTCAACGTCTCTAATCTAACATTATTTGCATTTTCAGCCCCTGAAACCAGAATACCTAGACAGTAAAGTGTTGTCTACTAACCATGAGCAATGAATACCCACAATGCCTTACAGGACATAGGTCGAACCTCATGAAGCACAAGTATGAGTTCTCTTAGTGGGTGATTATGTGCAATGCGCATCATTCGACATCTCAAGCACCTCAACAAGGCACTCTTGTTTTGTAAATCTATTGCCTCTTTAAGCATTCAAGCTCTCAACAGAATTGAGAGGTAAAATTTTCGAACGTTTTGGGATGTACCGACTCTAAGACAGATGACATTTTGTAGGTTTCTCTGAAAAGAATCAGAAATCCTAACAACTAGCCGGTAAATAAAGGAAAACTAAAATGAAAAAAGAACTTGAACCAACACCAATCACATAACTTGAGGGAAACATATACACATTTTTATATAGTGAAATGAATGCGCAGGTCAGGCAACAACAAAGAAGCAGCATATCATAAAATCACAAATTCAATCATGAAAAGAAAAATACCAGCCAGAAATGTTCCGACATCATCTTCTGCAACATCAAATACTGCACCCATTCCATCAGCAGTAAGGGTCAGTCCCTGCACTGACTGAACCTTTTCCTCAGGCAAGAATCTTTTCAACACACCAAAAACAAATCTAAACATCAAAAAAGAAAAAAAAAATGAATCAATTTAGGAGAGTTCATCAACAAAAAAGAAAAAGAAGACGTGCGTGAAGAATTTCATCAATTACAAAAATACACAACTGAAAAAGGTTTCATGAACTTACGAAAGTGTGTAAATAGGTTTTCCAGCTTCAAGAAGTAATGTAACATGGTTCTCCATAGATGTTAGAAGGGATCTACTCTTTATTTCAGAATAACCCTGAAAAAATCAATCAATGGTTAGGTCCTTTCAATCAAATTGGAAAGTAAACCAGAGTTAAATTATCACTTAAATAATGCAAACACTAGAAAATATGATTTCATAATATGAAGAGAATCAAGAGGTCGGGTATGGACGAGGAAGAGAACTCACTGCGGCCTTGGCTAGTGCTTTGGCAAGTAGATCTTCCGCTGATAAACCAGAAGTCTCTAATAGCTCCTGAGCAATGGACTTGAAGGCAGGAATTACGCTGTAATCTCATATAGGGTAAGATTTGAGTTGAAAAGTTACAAAGAAGAGATAAAATAACATCATTTGCTAGTGTATACCTGTCAGAGACTTCGGCTATTATTTTGGCCGCTTCTACACCAGCAGATTTAGCAACATCAACTGGCTGAGGAGCAGATATGTGCTCAAATTTCACTCCAGATTCTCTTTCTATCTTAGATATGCTTGACCTTTTAGGATCATAAAGCATGACAGCAACTCCAGTATTGCCTGAAATTTTAGTTACTTTATCAGTATCACTTCAAATTTCAATAACAAAAAATATAAATAAATAGATAAAAAATCTTTTTAGTCCCTCTCAATTTCGAAATTGAGAAAATTGACTCCTCTCAAAAGAAATCAAAATAATTTAATCCATGTCAATTTCGAAAATGAGCAACTAAGTACAATTAATCACAACATTAATATTTTTCATCAACTGGACATGATTTTGATTGGTATAATAATAAATTTAGCCTTCAAAGTTTACATATTCTGTTAGCTAGTTTGGTCTTAATTTAGAAAAGTTATCCTGCAAAATTTGTTTAAATGTTTAAATGTTGATGTTGAATTTATTAGAGTTAAGGTCAGAATGACAAAATATGTGAACATGAAAGTTAAATTTGTTACTATACCAATAAAAAAATATATGACCAATTGATGAAAGACATTAACTCCATGCTTAATTATTCTTAATTGCTCACTTTCGAAATTGATAGGGATTAAATTGCTTTAATTTTTTTAGAGTGACAATTGGTTCAATTTCAAAACTAAGAGGAACTAAAGAGGTCTTTTTACTAAATAAATAAATATGAGCAGACTTATAATGCACCTGCTCTCCCTGTTCGTCCAGACCGATGAATATATGCTTCTACATCACGCGGTGGCTCACACTGCGACAGAATTTAATGCTATATAAACATAAAGGAATTGATAACACATTACGAGCTTTTGTAAAACATGTGTATCCAAATATACCTGGATAATTAACTGCACATCATTGATATCTAATCCTCTTGCCGCCACATTTGTAGCGACTAATGTCATGAACTTGCCTGACCGAAACCCATTTAAGGTTACCTGCAAGCATATATAAATGAGAATGGTAAAACAACAGAATTCATTTTGCTTTAAGGAAAGCATGAAAAATGATATATTCTACATAACACTTCACCTCACGTTGCGCTTGCTGTATGTCCCCATGCAAAGCTCGGGATCCAGGCAATAAGCCAGCCAGCTCCGAAGCAGAATCTTTTGTCTCAGTGAATATAATAGTACGTCCACTGCTGAATTATAGCCAAATCATCAACCGGAATCTAAATTTTCAATGTAAATTATTTTAAAACTACAAACTGACCTGCTATAACAACGAATAATATCTGGGATCAACTGTGATCTTGCAGACTTAGAACAGGGTAAGACAATATGCTTAACACTGGTACTAGCCTTCATCTTCTCTTTACCAACAAGATCAACAGTCTTCTTACTTGTTTTAAGAAATCTTGCTGCAATCTGGCAATGAAAAAGAATAAAATTCATGATAAAAACTGAAGAGGAAGAAATCCAAGTTAACATTTTTATTTCGGATAATAAAATACTACAACACATGAACGGTTAAGAAACATACACCCTTCACCCAGTCTGGCAAGGTGGCACTAAAAAGAAGTGTCTGAACCATACTTGCATCCTTTACCTTGCCTGGAAAATTAAATCATTACCATAAGTAGATCACAGTAGAGTGATGCGCACTGGGATAAGTGGTATCAATAATTGGAATAAAGGTACAAGCTGTGAAAAAAGTAAAACATCATTCACTCAAATGCATACCTAATATAAGTTCCACGTCATCAACAAATCCCATTCTCAGCATTTCATCCGCCTCATCAAGAACTCGAAATTTCAATGAACCTAAGTGAATATTCCCCCTCTCTATGTGATCCTGCAACACTTGCACTGGGACATTTAACATCCTCAAATAGTAAAAATATTTCAATAAAATAGATATAAAATTTAATGACATCTCTAAACTAACAAAAACTCTTGAACAGGTTACCTTTATGCGGCCGGGTGTCCCGATAACTATATCCACTCCTTTCTTCATTTTCATCTCTTGGGTGTGGTAGGGAGCTCCTCCATATAAACAACATGATGTCAACCCCACCACCTCGCCATAAACTTCAAAGTCCTCGAAAACCTATAAATGAAGGGGCTAATTTAACATAAACTTCACAAACAAAAAGACACCATTGAAGAATCAGATTAGTGGCACTATACCTGTTTAGCCAGTTCCCTAGTTGGTAAAAGTACCAGAACACTTGGTGCCCTGCCATATCCATTCTTCCTTGATGCTTTTAAAGTCCCGTTGGTTAAAGACTCCAATATTGGCAACACAAAGGCCAGTGTCTTACCCTGCACAATAGCAAACAACCATAAACCAGGCCAACAAAGCTTAACAGCCATAGTGCATCAATCACAGTTAAACATTAAAAGTAAGCAAATAGAGAACACAATTTAAACCGTAAATTTCATATGATATTTCTCTAAGAAAAGGTTCCTTCATAATTCAAATCAACAGATCAAATAAGTACATGCATATTTCAAAAAACGAAGATTAATACCTGACCGGTACGAGCACGGCCAACCAAATCAGTGCCATCAAGAATAACATCAAATGTCAAGGCCTGAATAGGAAACAAGGATTCAATCCCCTTCGATTTAAGTTTCTTCCTAACTGCTTCCGAGATCCGAAACCTCGATACCAAATTCGGATCCTCACTTTTACCTTCATCCTCGTCATCCTTCTCCAATTTCTCTTTGTTTTTCTTTTTCTTCTTCTCTGTCACTTTCACTTTTACCTTCACCTTCACATCTACCGGCTCGACGATCTCCGAGCTCGTCTCGCTCCTTTCGTCCTCTTCTAACTGAAGCTCCGATGCCTTCCGTTTCTTCTTACTCTTCTTTACCTCCAAATCGTTTTCATCTTCTTTAACCTTTGGATCCTTCAGTTTCTTCACTTTCTTATCGGTTTCTGGATTTTTTAAAGCGAGTTTATTCTTCATCTTTTTATCTTCTTTCTTGTGTTTATGATCGGATAAAGCTAATGAAGGCATTTTAGATTTTAGATTGTTAACAACTGAAAATTTAAAAAAAAATGAAAAAAAGAGATTGAAGATCTGTGTAGAAAACAAAAGAAATGCGAGAATGTCTCAGTGAAGGGAGTTTCTTTCTCTCACTGCAATAGTTTATGTGGCAGGTAAGCGCGGGAAGGAAACCGGAAGAGCAAATAACAATATTAATGCGGTGGATTGGATCTGGACCGTTGGATTTTGAGATTCTGCAGTTTTGGATGTTCGCCGTTAGATCTGGGTTGTTAGTTTTGACCGCCTTGAGTAGAATTTGCTTTTTCTGTTATTCTAGTGTAAATATTTACGTAATCCTATGGATAAAGGCCACGTCATCTCAAAAAAGCCATGTCATCTCTTTCGTTAAGAATTTAATAGAAACTTTTTATGATTGAATGGTTAAAACTGAAATATACTAATAATCAGGCCATCATTTGTATAATTTACCTATATATTATCATGATTGTAACCCCGCATGATGCACACTAATTCCAAATTGATCAAAACATCTCCCATACAAAACTTTGTGGAATAATATCTGATTTTAAGCTGTTTCATTTTATTATTTTTTACTGCTATTATTTATTAGAGTAAACTATCAAAATAATCACTTTTATTTATTTCAGATTACATTTTAGCTATTTGTGTTTAAAATGTTACATTTTAATTATTTACATTATCGCATTATAACATTTTAGTGATTAAACCATTAATTATCG
The DNA here is from genome assembly GCF_007990345.1 of Gossypium hirsutum. Taxonomy (NCBI): domain Eukaryota; kingdom Viridiplantae; phylum Streptophyta; class Magnoliopsida; order Malvales; family Malvaceae; genus Gossypium; species Gossypium hirsutum. The sequence continues at coordinate 108,008,051 of NC_053435.1, forward strand.
TTAACAGTATAACGATACACTAACGTGACATATTAAATCGTCATTTCAAACAAAAAATTTAAGTTAATTTATGTAATCTATCCCTATATTTTTTTTTGTTTTGAACAATTTAATTTTATTATTTATGTTTTTTAACTTTTTTTTTCATTCTTTTTTGCTTCTCTCTCCATTTTCCTCCCTTTTCCATTTCTTTTGACATAATTTTTTTTTTATGTTTTTCATTTATTAAAACCAGTCCCTATACTTTTATTTTTTGAACAATTTAATTTTTTTGAGAGAGACAAGCTTGTAGACTAATTTTAACAAATGAAAAAAAAAACTACAATAAAAAGGGAGAAAAACAAAGTGAAAAATAGAAAAGAATATAAAAAATTTTAATTGACTAAAATATAATCTGAATCAATCAAAAATGACTATTTTGATAATTTGCTCATTTATTATTCATTTTAAAATCGTCACATAATAATTCTTTTATCATATAACATCTTCATCAAACCCAAACTTAATATTAATTTTTAATTCATGAAAAAGATAATTTTACAAAAAAATTAAATAAAAATCAAATATTAATTATGCTGAGGTGGTTAATGCAATGATGTAAATGAAATATTTGTACTATTAAGTTTATTCAACTGCAACTTTTAAAAAAAAATTGATTCAATAATTATTGAATTTTTAACTCCAAACGAGCAAAACTCACACAAATTGAATAAATAATTGAGTTTAATTAAACTTTTTTTTTTAAATTTGGCCAAAAAACACTCTTTATTTTAATTAGTATTGATAATTTATTTTTACTCGTATCATTCTTGAATTGCACTCCAAAATTTGAACCAAATTCGCACTTAAAACCTAACTGCAAAATTTTATGAGCTTAATTAAGCTTTTTAGTTTTAATTAATAATTATCTCAAATCCAACTTGAACTAAAAAAAAAAAGCAATGGCAGTTATGGATACCAATGTCCTCAACCTTCTTTGGTCACCATCTTACTACTACTGACTAGGAGCAAAAAATTGTTTTAAGAGGTCAAAAATGAATAAAAATAATTTGAAAGGCCAAAATGCATTTTTACTATTACACTAACTTGTGATTTCCTAAAAACTAAAGGAACCATATAAGCAATTTTCCATTTTGAGGCCAAAGTTATTGCCTACCCCTCCCTCCACAGTCCACCCCTGCTATTGGCACCGATATATAGGTTCTGCAACGGTGATAAAAAATAATCCTGAATTTGATATGTAAAAAACTATGACCCCTCCCATTTTCTCTAAAAAGAAAATGATTCTACAACATTCAAAATATACACAGAGAATTTACTCTAAAGCTCTTGTTACAACTGAATCGCGTGAAGTGATAAAAAACTTGATTTTAAGTTTTCAATTGACATCAATCACGAGTTTGATCCCTAAACAACACCAGCACTTTTCATTTTTCAAAAAAAGAAAATATATATATATAGGTTCTACAACATTCAAAACATGCATGGAGAATGTACTCTAAAGCTCTCGTTACGACTGAATCACGGTGAAGAGATAAAGGACACATTTTCTAGAATTCAGTTGACCTCAATCCCGAGTTTGACCCCTAAACAACCCTTAACCTTTTCCCTTTTCAAAATAGGATATATGTAGATAGATTCTACAACAATCAAAATATGCATGGAGAATCAGAGTGAAGTAGTAAAGGACTTGATTTCTAGTATTCAGTTGACCTCAATCCCTAGTTTGATCCATATATAGGTAGATAAGTAGATAGATACTACAACGTTCATAATATGCATGGAGAACGGACTCTAAAGCCACACGGCTTATATGCAAACTAAGTTGAATACTATGCTCTCTAACATGCTCCTTCACAACAAGTTGGGGACTCCCATTACGATAAAGAGAAGATGTGCCACTATCCTACAGAAATCGCAATGAAACATAAAGATATGCAGTTCAACTACCGATATGCAACGGTCTGGAATTCTTAACAGGCATTAATTATGGTGCAAGTACCTAGAACCGAGAGAATAACAATGTTGATGCCAGCATGTACTTCATAGTTCATATCACATTCTACAAATCTTTTTGGATATAGGTATAAGGGATACTTTGACAAGCCATGGTTATATGAGTGCGTAGAGTACAAACCAAAGAACAACAAATAAGAACGATGTCTGGCCAATCCATCGATGCGAAGAAGAAGCGCTATTGCAATAATTAAATCCATACCAAGTGTCACCTGGAATGAAGGTGTCGTAGTAAAATGTAACAGCCCTTGAATTATAGCCATAAATCTTCACCGTCTCCAGCTTCCAACCATCTGGTCCGGAAACATAGCAGATCTGATACATGGTCCTTTAATCTCAAAGGTATCTGAAGAACATCGTTCAAATGCCCTAGAAGTTGGATCATCCAACCTCGGCGCATATATCTGATCATCAAAGAATAAAATCAATATCCTTAAGACAACATATTTTCCCTTACAATAAATCAACCTTGAGCCATAGCAAAATTCACCAGAAATATATTATGATATTTGATACACAACGTTTTCCCCCTTTTTTTCATCGAAATTTGAAAGTGAGCTATAAATCAGCTTAAAAAATAGACTAAGCAGCCATCATTATCACAAGAAGCTAATATCTAGTTCAGTAGGGAAAAAAACAAATTTCAAGGAAATTTATCATCTTTAAACCACTTGAAGTAATCCCTCAGGGATTTTACCATTAAATATACCATTTGATACCTAAGTTTAACTTTAATGTTCAATTTGGTACCGAGACGTTTGGTCTATGTGGCTCATTAAATGTTTGACATGTGTGCTATATTAAAAAAAAATCTTATGCTATAAATTAAACATTAAAGCCAAACACAGCCAAAAATAACTCAAGTATCATATTAAAAAATTGTACCAAAGTGAACATCAAGCAAAAAAAACTCAAATACCAAATTAAACATTGAAGCCAAATTCAAGTATCAAACCCTAGTTTTATAGTTCCAAAAATTAATCAAACTTAATTTCTCTCCTCAAGTAATTAAACTCTAACCCTATAATTGTAATAACTAAAATTTCCTATGGAGTTGAAACTAAACCCAGAAAAAAGGGGGAGGGGGCGCGGAAAGCATCTTAATTCACAGTAACATTGAAAACCACTAGCTGGTCAATTAACAGATTATTCTTAACCAATAAGCAACCATGGTAATGAAAAAATCAAATAGGGGAAAAGGGAAAAAAATTGAACCTGATTACCATAAGCATCACCGAAAGCAATACTGATTTGATCTCGAGTGTAAGTAGTTGAAGAACAGCTCGTTGTAAAAACCACCGAGTAAGAACAGCTCCCTAAATTCTGTATTCAATTTTTTTTTGTAGTTGCAATAAAAAATTGGGAAATTTATTTTCATTCATAAGAATTTAAAACACACACGCACACATAAATTACGAGAATTTCATTGACATGTAAAGATACCTGTATATAACTGACATTGAAGGACTCAAAAGCTTGAGGCTTTTCTCTGATCGATTTAGCATCACAATGGATGAATACGAAGCCAAAATAGAGAAAAACAATTGATGCTTTACTCATTTCCATCGAAAAATAAAACCCACTTTTTCTTTTTCCTGCACAAAAGGAAGAAGAAAGGTTGATAAATGATAACCAAAAATAACCAGCACATTTATGAGGGTAAAAACAAAGGAAAGGTTAAAGCGGAATGTACACTTGTCAGCTTAAAATTAAATTTGAATAAATTATTTTTGATAAATAAATAATAAATCAATTCACAAAGAGAAAGATAGCGCTCGGTGAGGGTAAATATGCCATTTAGTTTACATGATCGTTACGAACCTTCCTTTGAAGTTGAAAATTGGGGATTTGCTTCCATTTGTGGTGCCTACCAAAATGCACCTAAATCCAATCCAATCGAATTTTATTTTTATTTAATTTCATTTATATTTATATTTCGTAATTACGCATCATATATATTAGTTGTTTATATATGTTTTAATTAATTTAAAATCAATACATAGATAATACATGACGCTTTACGAATGATCAAAAATATTTCTTTAAATACCTACAAACATCAAGATATGAAGATATACACTTCCTCTTCTCAAATATTCTCTATTCTCTCTAGTCTCTCATTCTCTTCAATCCTCTTCACTAACCCACCTTCTAAACATTTTAGAATCTTATAGTTAATATTATTTGAATTAGGTAGGATTAGTCAGTTAAATCAACTGAACGGGAATCAATCACAATATTGATTCTAATAAAGACATTAAATCAGTCGATTTGACAATTGGTATGGGCAAGTTAAATCGGGTATTTTATAAATTTTTAATAATTTATTTAATTGAATTGGAATGATCAATTGGACTGACGAACTGATGACCTAACTGGTTCGATTCTAATAACATTGTCTCTAAATTTTCACCCTTTAAATGAATTATCATGAACATTTAAACTATCACGAACCACCACAATCTCCTTATTGTATTAACAAATTTACAATTAATTTAAATTTTTTAAGAGATAAAAATATTCAATATATGTTTCAATTCTTTAATATATAGAGAGTTTAATTTAATTAATATTATATCAACAAATCTTTTCAATCTTTAGTTTTTAATATATATAAAGATTAATTAAATTAGCAAATCTTGAATTTTAATTCTTTTGGTTTAGGATTTTATTTTCATATATGCATGGAATATACATTAGTTGCCAATTATTTAGCGAAATAATTGCATGTCTATAATATCAAGCTTGTACGTATCGGCTTAGGGTGGCTTTGGATGGACGGTGGGTTGTGGGATGCGTTTAACTTATATTTTGTTTTACATTACAATATTTAATCTCATCGCCACCGTTGTTTTTACTCTAACAGCAAGTAAAAGCACCTTTAAGCTTCAACTTTAAACCTGACACTATAGAAATACGTTTTTTATTAAATAATTAACAACTAAATTTATTTTGTTAAATATTTTGGTAAAAACAAAAAAAAAATGGAGTATTTTAATTCATATTAGTTTTGAAAGTAAGCAATTAAGGATAATTAGGGTCTGTTTGTTTACATTTAAAATGTTTTACGAGAAATGTTTTCTACATTTTCCTGTGTTTATTTCAAAGAAAATAGTTTGGTCAACGGAAAATGACTTACAGGTCAAGGTAAAATAAACACTTTTTCCTGTAAAATGGCTTACCATTTTGAAAAGCGTAATTCATTTTTTGGAAAAGAGCTCATTTATAGATAATTTTGTTTTTTTATAAAAATTAACTTAAATCAAGCTTAATATTATTATATTGATAATAAATTTTATTTTATTTTTAAATATATTTAAAATATTATATTTTTCAATATTATTAAACATAAATATTTAATTATTTATATTTAGTCATATAATAAATTATTAATATAATAAATATAATTGAATATTTTAATAAATTATTTAATATTTCAATTTTATTTTAAAAATAATAATTTTAAATAATATTATTCACATATTACTGAAAACATTTAATATTAATATTTTAATAATAAATGTTTTGTAGTGTAAATGTTAAAATACGTCAAAAGTCTATGTACAATTCACAAATTTATAATTTAGACTTTATATTTTTATTTTCAAGAATTTAGTCCCTTTACTTTTCAAATTTAAAAATCAAGTCCAATTGTTGACATAGTTAATTTTTTTGTCAATTTTGTTGATGTCACATTTTTAAATAAAAAATACTCACTTAGTAGTCATGTAATTAAAAAATTACGTTGTAATGAATCTGAATTTAACATAATATTTTTAATATATGCAAAAATAATGTAAAATAAAATATTATAGATAAAAATAAACTCAATTAAATAATGAAAAAATAAGAAAATCTCAAATGTATGTTTGTTTAATTGAAAACAACTTTTATGAAATATTTTTAAGAAATCTAACAAACAACAGAAAATATTTTATACAGATTCATCCAAATACAAAAAAATATTAGCTTTTCCAGAAGTCATTTTCAGTGAAACAAATGGAGCCTTAATCACAATATCAATGTATTCCTTCAATTGTATATAATTTTGATTAAGTATAATAACAAATTTAGCTTTCAATGTTTACATATGATCATTTTAACTTTAGTTCTAAAAAATTAACAAATTTTCCCTCAACGTTTACACAAATGTTGTGGATAAATTATTAAATTACGATTAAATTGATAAAATATATAAATTTTAAAAATTAAATTATTTTGGTTTTTTTAGAAGGATGATTTTATTTAATTTTAAAATTGAGAAAAACTGGAAAAAATCTTTTTCCCAATTATTTTCTAGATTTCATATATGGAAAAACGAAAACCTTCATTTTATGTGCATAATTTAGATCTAACGTACCATTCTGTGGAGAGAAACCCAACAAAAGCATTTGAGTGGGTCAGTCTCAGCTCAGGTTACTGTATCTTGGAACAAAAATTTCCCATGCCATTATTTAATTGTAGCTGTCTATTTCAACTTAAATAAAGAAAAAAATTTATCAACACTATTTTATATAGTACAACATAAATTTATAAAATAATTTATTTTACTACTTAAGTTAACTTTTCTCTTTTAATTTATAAATTTATATTGTTTATTAAATTATTTTAAAAAATTAATGCTTATATTATTGTTGATGTGATATATATATATTTTAAAATTAAAAAAATAATTTCATGTGTATGTTACATCAATAAAATTAAAAAATATTTTTTATTTATTTATTTTAAGTGATTTAACAAGTAATATAAATTTAATGACTAAAAAATATTTAAAAAATTAAATAAAAAATTAAAATCACATCTTATAAAATTGAAAGGCCAAATAAATTATTATCCCTTTTAAAAAAGTAAACATAAAACATATGGTTTTTTTTTTCTATAACACATTTTTACCTTTTAATTATACATATACGGTAAAATAATAATTTTATATAGTAAAACACGGTAACACAAACAATTATCATAGCTCCATACTCACTATTTAAAAAAAGGACTACATTCAATATTATTAAACTGTTAGTAACTTTACGTTTTTGTTACTCAACTTCAAATGATTACAAAATGGTTATTAAATTATTCGAAAGTTTTCATTTAAGTCACTAAAATATTCGAAAGATTTCTTTTAAGATTCAACTAATAAGCTCAGTGACAATTCGACAATCAGTACGGTGGATCAATACTCATCGACGAGTGGAAGATCATATATTAAATCCAAGTTGATCTGACGATCTAAGTTGTTTCATGAAAAAAAAATATTGAACCGTAGAAGAGAAGGAAAAGAAAAGCTTTCATTTGGTGCAGTAGGTACGGATGAAGAAGATCATATAGTAGCAACGGTAACTCTCTAATGACTTAAAATGAAAACTTTTAAATAATTTAATTACTATTTTATAATTTTTAAAATTAAATAAAATATTAATTTATTAATAATTTAATCACATTTGTTTTTTTGGGGGGTTAATTTAGGATATATTATTGATTACCCTACCAGGTAGAGAGGAACTTGTTCAAGAAGAATGATTCCTCCACTTGTTTAATGTTCTCTTTTTCCTTTTGGAAGGCCTTGAACAATTTTTTACTATATAAAATAAGTGGATTGCTGCGAATTCAGAAGAAAATAAAAAGTAACCAAAGGTTGAGTTTCCTTTATCATTTTAAAGCCTTTCTTTTTAAATGAGAAGCTAAGGCCACCACCTACCAAACACCATTTTATTTATCTTTATTTTTACTCTCAAAAAATGCTTGTAGAAATCAATGGTGCTGGTCGAGGATTCAATACTCATATTGAATATGTAGTAATTTTAAAGTTTGTAATCAATATTTATCTTTTTAATGAATTTATAGAAAGAAAAAAATTAATTATTAGATTTACTCTAATAGATATTTTGAGAAAAAAAAAATTAAACAATTAGAAATAATATTAAACACCCTTTTAAAATCAAGCTCCAAAAATACTGAAGTTAAAAAAAAAAATTCAAAAAAACTGAATACTCTCCCCTTCTTAATAGGGGTTGATACTGAAGTTATATTTTCTTTATTTTGAGATAATAGCTAGGTCTAATTTAAAATCTAACCTTAGATTCCATGAAAGTGCAATGAAGCAATATTAACTTAAACGACTATATTTACTTTGTTTTCTTTTTATTATTGAGAGAGGTAATAAGATTACTAAAAATCAAATACAAACTCACATCTATAAAATAATATTCTTGTCACTAAAATAAGAAGTTATCAACAACTATAAAATATTATTACCTAAACTTGAATTCCACTATATCACATAATCACATAAAATTTTAATTATTAAATTCCCATCTTCATAGTAATGGTTGAATACATGTAACAATCTAATATGAAGATCCAGGTGACTACAACAAATAAATATATATTATGACTTATTTGGGTTATGTGATATATTTTTATTTCTTTATCATCTCTAAAATTCCAAATCCAATCATAACCCAAATTGGGAAAAACAATACCTTTCTTCCAAAATCAACTACTTGGCTTTCATTGCCACTGAAACTGCAGACAAATTATGCCATCTGCACAAATATACACAGCCCCTGAAACTCAATCTACCAATTTTTTCAAGGAAAAAAACATATGTTTGATGAAATTTTCTTACCTGCTCTGCAACTCTGATATATTATCTTCCCCAACAAAAACTTTACATCTGTGTAATATATATTATTATTTAGTGGTATATATATTATTATCGTATATAGAGAAATACAAATACAATCATGTCTTCCCCTGCTCTGTTCTTCAAAAAATAAAAATGAAAAAGAAAGAATCTACGTACGTATGTATATAATCATTTCCATTTGAATCCAGGCTGCTCCTGTTCTTTAATTCTCTTCAAAACTCCATCCATGGCGATATCGAATGCATCTTTTATATTGTTTAAACCCTTTTCGGGTTTTGCATAAACTAATTTGGGAATGTATTGAATCACTTTCTCCCTCATTTGGTTTAGTTCTTGTTTGCTGTAACTTTGAAGAACGGTTTTAATGGAGGAGGTACCGTTTTTGATTAAGTCACGGTGGATGAAAACAGAGTATGATTTGGGGTCATCGGGTAAGAACCATTGGTATTGAAGGTAAGCTGTTCGATGCCAAAAAAAGACCGGGATCGAACCGGCGATCATACAGTCAAAGACGGACCGGCGGGTGAAGCTGTCGCCTCTGGGTTGGAGACAAAAATCGGAATCTAAAAATGTCTGCAGGATGACGGAGGTGCCATTGGAACAACGGCTGCCAGTGCAATCCACGGCTTTGCATGAACCCGAAGCGTTGTTGCAATGGTCCAGGAGTAACCCTCTGAAATCGTTCTTGATGGCGGCTCGGGGAGCTCCGGCGAAGCAAAAGAGGGTTTTACGGCGGCGGTTACGGACGAAGTTTTGCCATTGGACGATGTCGGAATCGGATCTTGGGTGGAATCCGGTTGGGTAAGGGACGCCGACGTCGAAATAGTCCCAAGGGTTCCGTTCAATTAAAAGCCGTGTGATGTTCCTTAAACCTGGCATGTAAATACAGCTGGAACCCCAATCTTCGTTTTTAGACCGCCGGAAATCCCACGTGATACGACCCATCGTCATGGAATGATCCCAGCCATCGGAGCGGTTCCAATACGGTTGATCCTTTATCCATTCCAACATCATCTCACAGTATCGATCACGATCTTTCGAACTATACCCAAGCCACAAGTATTTTCCGACAGCGAGTCCGGCATAAAACGGGATGTAAAACGCCGTCGCGGAATCCGGCTCCATCGTCCGGCACTCGTGGCTCAAGACACGGTTGTGGTAAATAACTTCCATGGCGAACTGGTCAGTCCAGTACCAAGCTGGAACCAAACCCTCCGGTACAACGCCGGATAATCCGGCGGCTTCCCTCCCGAACCCACCGTTTGACAAAGCCTCACAACGCGAGTGCCATGGGTCTAAATCCGCACAATTATCCAACAACTCCCTGTTGAAAACAGCCGGCAAGTCGTAAACAAATATCCGACCCGACGAACACCGGTCGGGTGGAGAAGAAACGGTGGAGGAAATCGAAATGTCGGCGGATTTTAAACGATGAGTCGAAAAGTTAGCACGATTTTGAACGGGTTTATGATCGTAAGACAAAGGGGAAGGAAAATGGGTACGGCGGTGAGAAAGAGGGAGGCCACGAGCCATAAGGAGGATGATTATTTGTAACGACACGATGACCAGAAGAAGCCATAAGCGATTACTGTTGGGGAAAACGAAAGAATTTTGTGACTGGAAAGAACTCGACGAGTTTTTGCGTTTGATTGAGTTCAATTCAGGTGTTTTTGTGGCTTTCGTCGGAGAAGAAGGGGGTTTTGGGGAGTGTATCGGAAGCATGAAGATCACTTATCGGAGCAGCCGTTTTGGAAAAGTTCCGGCGGAGGTAAGTGACAGAAAAAAAGTGATAGTGAGCTGAGTAGCGGGATTTGCGGCGGCGATGGCGGTTATAAAAGTGGCTAAATGAAGTCTCCACAATCGAGACCTTGGAGGAAGTTCGTATTTGTCTTTGTATAGGCAGTAGCCACAATGTTAATGGCACGTGGCTTGGGTTACTCACTGTGAGGGCAACCGACAATGTGTGATGCTTTCACTAATTTACATAAACCATTTAATTATTAGGGTAAATTCATAATGGGTTAATATAGTAATTAGTACTTTAATTTTACTCTAATATTTAATTTGGTATTATTGACAAAGATTGAGACCCCACATCTTGAAGGTTAAGATTTAAATCCTATCACTTACAGTTATGATGAGTGGTTTTTTTTTTCTATATGCGCATATGTCGTGTGCGTTTTATCTGTTTTTTTTTTAAATTATTTTTTATCCCATTTTTTAATCTATTCTACATTGTATTCACAAATTCTACGTTACAGTCAGTTCATCATGTATTTATCCTTACCATATCTATATCAAGTTTATTATCAACAATTGTCGGTGATTCAATTTAACAGCACCATGCCCCACTATTCTCTATTCAATTCCTTTTTTTTACCCCTCTTGATTAAGCTATATCCACTTGATAATTCAATTTCTAATTAAGCATAAAGTTAATTTCTAATTGTAATCTTTGTTTGATATTTTGGGGATGGGTATAAATACAATTATATTGACTAACAATAATAAAGATATTACAACAAAATTATTATGAACTAGAATTAAATATTACAAAGTATAAATCGAACATAATTTACCTAATATTAAAATTATTCTGAATATGATCCACATGTGGTTAGAGGTATAAATGAGACATTGATGCTTGTAATTTACACGAGTTCAATAAAAATTTTTGAATTTGATTTGATAATTATCAAGCTAAGCTTGAGCTATCGATCGAACTAAATTTTAGCTTAGTGTTACTTGACTTGAACAAGTAGCAAGACTTATCAAGTTTTTCATATATTTATATTATAAAATTATGTCATTACCATTATGAATAAATTTAATCGAGCTGAAGCTCAAACAACTCTATTATTTATTATATTTTTAAAATATTTATTTATTATTATTTTTTAAAGTATTTACACAATTATCGAGCTTCTCCTTGTCAAAATAATAAATTATTTTTTAACCAATTTCAAGTTTTTCTATTAATTGACTATCAAAACTAAATCAACCATTTTAGAGGATTATTTTTTTTAAAAAAGTTTACCAATTTAAAGCAATTTATTTTAAGGAACAATCTTAATTTTTATTTTTATTTTTTACAATTTGCAGTGAAATATTGCATCTTTATATGCATATTGCAATTTAATATAGAATAACACATTCTTAAAAAGATATGAAAAATTATTTGAAAAGCAACTCTTTTAGAAAATAATCTATTGCAAAGTAATTAAGATTTATAAAATAAATTAGTTTTAAGAAGAATAAATTTCAAATTTTTAAAATCAAACACATTTTGTTCAAATATATTGATCAGATAATAAATTATCCATAAATATATAGGTAAAAAAATTTTATTACATATCGATTCCACGAAATTTTCTTTGTATTTTATATTAAAATTAATTTTATTTTATAAAATTAGTTTAGCTTACGATAATTATATACATGAAATGATATTTTTAAATAATAAAAAGGGATAAAAATTAAACCTATATATATACACATGACTATTGATCCAATATATAATATTATATATGAATTTTAATTTTGTATAATTTTATAAAAAAAATATTGATTTCATTCAATTACGGTAAAATCATTTTATGTTTACGTATGCATATCCAAATATTTATGCTTATATAATATAAAAATAAATTGATTTATTTATTTCTTTAAACATATGTATAATAACATATACCATAATTAAATTTTTATGTATATAATTATATTGTACCAAATCAAGATTCATACGTGAAATTAAAATTCATATATAACTTTAATATTTATCTTATATAATTAGGTTTTTAAAGTGTGTTTTAAGAATAATAATTACAAATTTTTAAAGTGGTAGCACGAAAATATAATTTTTAAATGGCACGGTTTTTTTTTTGAAAGTGTGATAAGTACAATTAAAATATAAATATATGACGAAATAATCACAAGTACTAAATTATTTGATCGACTAAATAAAATTAATAAATTAAATTAATTAAATTAAACTCACACATAATTAGAACCCACATATAATATTATTAATAATATATATTAGAACTCAATATTTAAAATTTATGGATCAAAACCGTTGACTCATGACGCAAGCTACGCCACGTGACAAACAATGGCTCTAATGAAATAGACACCTGTTAGGTTCAATCGTTTACTACATGATATAATCGAACGGCCTTGAAATTATTTATTTTATTTTATTTTATGGATAAATCTCAAATTTATATACAAATTTTAGTTTAATGTGTAATTTTATACATAAATTTTGATTTTGTATAAATTTATACATAAAAATTTAATTTGATCAAATTTTCATAAATTATTAACACAATTATTGACATAGCATCATCTTAAGTTTATATATTATGTACACAAATAATTTAGCGCCTGAGTTTAAGATTTTATTTATTTATTCGTGGTGGGATCTTAAAAGAAAATTATTATTAGTGCTAACTAGCTTTGCTTTATTACTTTATTATTATTATTATTATTTTATTTTCATATTAATTTAAGATTAGACATTAGTTGCTTGCTAAGGATATTGGTAGGGGTTTCGATCCTTTTAAAATGAATTTTTTTATTTAGATTTATTTATAAATTTATAAAATTTTAATTAATAATGGTAAAATTATATTTTTACTCCTAAAAATGATAATAATTCGATTTAATTTTTTTAAAATTTTAAAAATGTAAACTATTAAAATAATGAAATTATATTTTTATTTATTTTTGTCTCAAAAAATTTCCGACTTCATCCTTGCATGCGTATATTTTATTTGATTATATTTTGAATATTGTTTATTCGAACTTTGCATGACTTTCATTCTAGTTCATAATTAAAGTTGTGAAGTTAAGAATAATTCAAAGTTGATTGTTCTTTTTCTTCTTTAATTTGGTGGAAAAATTGAAAGGTGTCGTCGGTGGCTTAATGTAAGGAAAAGAATAATTAAAAAGTGATAACGTTGTATCCATCTCTGTTTTTGTCTACTCTATAATTAATTAACCCTAACGTGAATTGCATTAATTCAAAATAAACAAATACTGTATTTTTTAAATTTTTTAATAATTTTATTATAAATTTTGGCTAGATTTGTTCTTTTTAATTTAATACCTAAAACTACTCATAATTTCTTTACAATTCATAAATAGAAAAATAATACATTTCAGCACACTCAAATTTACGTCTTTTTACATTGATAATAATACTCATCATATCGGTCGAGTTAAAATACAATCAATTATTATAGTTAAAAAAAAAGTTAATACTATGTTGGTAATGATTGAAAGTGAACTAAAATCAATATAATATATGCCCATCGATTTCTCCAATGCCACGTGCACTTGGTGAAATATTAATATTACAAACCAAAATGTCTATATTCAATGTGGTACTGCCACAACACAAATTTCTTTTTTCCTTTTAAATTAAAATAATAATAATGGAAGTCAAATATTTGAAATGTGCAGGCCTCCCATTTAAACATGCATGTATGCTATAAAATTTACCCCCAATTTATATCTGTCTCTAAATTTAGTTTTTATTCTAATTAAATTCAACTCTCAATCTTAAAAAAAATTGAATTTGATCACTAATCTTTTAAAAAAATATAAAATTCTTATTTTTAAATAGAAATATCGACTAAAATATTAAAATTTTAAAAATAACAACCTACCCGGCAATTCACATGTATTTTATATTTTTTTAAAAATAATCTTCTACTGTTAAATGAATTTTCACGTCAAAATTATTAAAAAATTAATGTTTTATTAATATTCTACTAAAAAATACTTTCATGAATTGATATTGGGCCTTGTGGTGGTGGCGATTTTAGGCTTAGAGAGACCCATTTAGGTGTCAACTTTTGGGCCGATAATTGGGCCGAACTCTTTCGTCGATGTAATACTTGTATTTCGGGTGAAATCACTTCCTTTGATGGAGGATAATTGATACCCATAAATAAATCTCAGTGAAAACCATTGAGATGTTTCATCAAACTACCCAGATAAATTTCACCGCCTTCCTTCGCATAATATATATTTACAAAATTAAACATAATATTTTTAATATCTAAATTTGGTACTTATTTATTCTGTATATTAATTCATCGTTTGAGTTTGACATCAAGTTAATTGATGAAAATACAAAAATCCTAATTCATTAAAATAAAATAAACATATAATGATAATTATGTATTTTAATTTTTTTATAAAAAAATATTTATTTTTAGTTTATCCAATTCTCAAACTTAAAAAAAAAACTATTTTCTAAAAACAACTACTTAAAAATCAAATTATTAAGGGTAAATTGCACAGATAGTCACTCAATTATAATTTTTTATTTATTTTAGGCACTCAAAAAAATTTACAATTTAGACACGCACGTTACATAATTCAGTCATTTGATCACCCCATTAAAATCACAAATGGCAAGTTGATATGAATTTTTCTTTTAAATTTTGATTTTCCACGTAATTAAAGTAAATCCAATGTCATTGTTATTCATTAAAAATTTATCATTTTAGTCCCCAAACTTTTAATTTAATTTAAATGAGGTATAACGCTAAAAAATTAACATTGTTAACATTTGGACTTAAATTTTGAAATATGAAAAGTAGAATGACTAAATTTCTGAAAATTAAAGTACAAGGACTAAATTTTAAATTTTCAAAAAATATACGGGCTTATGACATATTTTAACCCAAATGAAAAATATTTATATATAGGGTAAACTACACCATTATCCACTAAATTATGGGTAAGTTTTAGTTTTGGTCATTTAATTAAAAAATGTTACAATTTGGTCATTGAATTATTCAAAAAAAATTATTTAAGTCTAGGTTGTTAAGTTTATTTTTAAAAAAAGTTCCACCAACGAACTCCAAGTGACGATTCAACAAATTAATACGGTGGATCAATATTCATTGATGAGTAAAAGAGCATACCTTAGATCCAAATTGGTTTGAAGGTCAGAGTTGGAGATTGGAAAAAAAAGCTCTTTAAATTTTGATTCACAGATTCATGACGTCAAAATCTGTTTCATAAAAATAAATTAAACTACAGAAGATAAGAAAAAAAAAAGCTTTTGATTGGTGCAGGCAGTGTGAACAGAAAAAGCTTATAGCATTAATTTTAACAGCCAGTGACTTAAATAAAAACTTTTAAATAGTTAAATGATCAAAATAAAAATATACCCATAATTTAGTGATTAATGATTAATTTACCCTAATTAGACAGGGGAATACAGTTTTGTGATTAACAAAAATTAAAATGAAATAGTTGTTGTACACGTAAACCAAACCAACAAAATCACAATGTAAAAACAGCTAGCAAATACCAAATATAACGGCAAACCGTCAATTAATTATATTAACATCTTTTTTAATTTCTCTTCGAATAATTTTTTTTTCTAGGGCAGCTCGTTAGCTGCTGAATTTTTATATTTCCATCGTCGCCGGCGTCAACAACATGAACGCCTCCGACGATCACTATATCATAAAGAAAACAGATGATATCATCGAAGCATGTTATTTCATAAAAAAGAACGGCCATGATCCTTTATGGCGAGATCATAGCTCTTTGAATACTTCCCTTCCTTTCTTGTTAACCCAACTTTTTGTTGTCCTTTTTGTTGATCGGATTCTCTTGCTCATCCTCAAATCCTTACGTCAGCCTCCGATCGTGGCTCACATCCTCGTAAGTATAATATATATCAAATCCGGTTGAAATTGAATTATAATTTTTTTTGGGTTAAAGGGAAATTTTATTTTATGTTAGATTTATTATTTTCATCGTTGTTAAAGGGATTAAATTGAAATCTTTTCATTTTTGAAGGGTTTAAAACTATGATTTTTTCGTATATTAATTTTTAATTCTATTATATATAAGAGTACTAAAATGTGATTTTCACATTTGAAGTGCCCTCCCCTCTGGATTTGTCTCTGGATATAGGGGCGAAGACCAACCTCCCAAATGGAAAATTGTCTACATAATCCCTTCAACTTTTATGAAACCATAAGTTAGTATAATGTTATATAGAAATCTTTTCATTTGAAGCAGGTTAAATTGTAATTTTGCTAAATTAATTTTAAATTTTATCATGTTTTAGGGGATCAAAAGGTAATTTTTCCTTTTGGGGCCCTGTCGAGTGTCTACCCCTCTGGATTTGGCTCTCTATATAGGGGTGAAGACGGACCCTTTCAAATGAAAATTTCTCTATATAACCCCTGTTTACCCCTCTGAATTCCCTATACAAGGGCCAAGATAGGGGTCTTTACCCTCAAAGAAAATGGAAATTTCTCTTCGTGATTCCTTCAATTTTTATGAGATCATATGTTAGTATACAGGGCATAAATTGGGGCTGGTAGTTGATCCCTAAAATAGAAAATTTTCTCTTTTAGTTTCTTTATAATTTATAAATTTTTAAATTAGTAATAGTAAAATTATATTTATACCAAAAAAATATAAAATTTTGATTTAATCATTTTAAAAATTATAAAAACATAAATTATTAAAATGGTATTGTAAAGATATATAACTTAATTACAACCTCTTGGATAAATTTTCTTACTTTACCCCTATTTACCCTTTTAAAAAATTAGTATTATTTCTCACCCTAAAAACAATTTTCTGGCTTTCCGCCTGTCAGTATATACATAATTATGCATGCATGCATCTATGTATAATGTACTAATTATGGTGGTTTCCATGCAGTGTGGGGTGTTGTTAGGCCCCACGATGCTTGCCGATACCTCATTCTCGAGAAAGTACATCTTCCCTCACAAAACAACATTGGTGTTAGAGACATTTGCTAACTTGGCTTTGACATATTACATGTTTTTGGTTGGATTAGAGATGGAATTTACGCTTATCATGCAAGCTGGATCTCAAGTAGTAAGTATCGCTGCCGCCGGGATTATTTTCCCACTTCTTTTCGGCTTCGGCTTATATTTTATGGCCGTAACAAAATCCGACCATTTCGACAGTAGGGGTTCAATGTTTTGGGCCATCGCGTTAACATCAACCAACTTCCCGGACCTAACAAAAATCCTCGCCGATCTCAAGCTCCTCCGTACAAACATCGGCAAAATAGCCATGTGTTCCGCCATTATCAGCGATTTATTCACATGGTTCCTCCTTATAATGGCAATATCAATCTTCAACGGCCAAAAATACAACGCTGTACTCTCTACAGGCATTTTCATCCTCATATCTATATTCGCTCTCCGTCCCACCGTTGCTTGGCTAATCGATCGTACCTCGAGAGGCGAAATCATTAGTGACACCCATGTTTGGTTCATTATGGCCGGGATTTTGTTCTGTGGGTTGACAACCGATGCTTGTGGCTCACATTCTATTGTGGGTGCTTTCATGTTTGGAGCTATTTTGCCACACGATGACACTGTTAGAACCAAGATTTTAGAGAGGCTTCAGGATGTTGTCACTGGAATATTGATGCCTTTGTTCTTTTTGATCAGTGGATTACGGTCTGACTTGTGGTATATGTTTCAAAATACACCATGGGAAATGGTAGTGATTGTTGTTGTCATGTCTTGGGTTGCAAAGGTTGCTAGTGTGTTCTTTATTTCATTGCATTACAAGATGTCGACAATGGACAGTCTGGTTCTGGGTTTGCTTATGAATACTAAAGGTGTGTTGGCTCTCATCGTCCTCAATACAGGCCGAGACATAAAGGTACTCTCTTCTTTTTCATCGCCAATAGTTTTTGGATTGGTGAAATTATAGTTTTGATCACCTATTAAATTTAAATCTAGACTTTAGTCCTTATATATATTTACGATAAGGGGTAGGGGTGAGTGTTCGATCGAATCAAATGAAAAAATTTCAAGATAATCGAGTTTACGAATCCTATTTTATCATCCTAACTCGATTTGAAATTTTCTCAAATCGAGTTGAGTGAAATGGAATTGAAATCTAATCGAATATATTTGTTCGAGTTAAATTAAAAAATGGCTTTGGTGTTTTTTATTTTTATGTAATTTTTAAAAATATTTTTCTTTAAAGTTTTTAAAAATAATCATACGAAGAAAGATTGAAGTGAACAAATAAAAATATCTAATTAAAAAAGAATAAGAGGATTTTGATTTTTGGGGTAAAGGGGGAGAAATAAAAGATTCTTGGAAGATTTTGATTTTTGGGAGTAAAAGGGGAGGGAAAGTTAAAAAAAAAAGTTGAAGAGAAAGGGAGGGGGGTTGTGGGGGTAGAGGTGGGGTAGTTTAATATTAGGTTTATTCAAATTATTTGAATTTGAAAACTCAACTTGATTCTAATTAGAAATTCGAAAAACAATTCTAATTGACTCAATTAACTCAATTCGAATAATTCAAAAATCGATTTTTTTTCGATTTTTTTGAATTGAATCGAATCGAATTTTGCTCATCCCTATCAAGGGGTTTTCCCAATTTGAACCTTGGTATAAGTATTCTAACTAAAATCAGTTTTTTATTTTGGAGTTATTGTTGTTGGGAGTATGCCCATTCTTAACATTTTTGAAGTCCTAGGCGAAATAATAAATTAAGCCCCTTTTTAAAAAAATTATAAAATGTAATACAATAGAAGCTGAAATTTTGTTGGGGCCACAGGAAATGAAGCATTAATGGTAAAATTTGAAAAGCCTAGGTATTTCATTAATTTTTTTTAGTCTGAAATTTTTTTTACATAAAAAGTTGAAAAAAATATTTTTTGGGGGCCTCTTTCAACCTTGGGCCTTGGGCGGCTAGTCTCTTAAACAGCCCCCAGAGCTAAGCTTGATTGGGAGGGCTTTATTTGAATATCATTTCAGCTCAAACACAATTAGATTCATTTCATAAAATAGATGAGGTCATTTGTGACTATAAAAAAAAGCCAGACAAAAAAAAAATTTATATGGTATTATGAGTTAGAAATGGTGTTTTTAAGTAAAATATGTATTAACATTTTAATAAAATATTTAGAAATATTTAACTATTTGAATTAATTAATAACATTATAAAATTAGAGGAATCAAATTACTTACAATCTTCGTATTTTTAAAATTTAATATCTTACTTTTATTCTGAGAATTTAGTCCTTTTACTTTATATACCCTACTCTTAAATTTAAGTCTAACATCATTTTTTATTACGTAACTATTAAACGAGTGTCATATCAATGAATTTAGTAGAAAAAATTTAACCATGCTAACAATTAAACTAAAATTTTTAAATGAAAGTATAATGATTAAATCCATAATGTAAGTGTAGTAGAGGGATCATGACAGTAATTTAACCTTATTGAACAAAAACAAATATTTACATTTGTGACTTCATCTTTCTTATCAGGCTCTAAACAACCAGTCATTTCCATTGATGGTTCTTACGCTACTGGTAATGTCATGTTTAATAGAACCCATAATCGCATTAGCCAACAAGTCGACGAAGAAAATCACGAGACACATGAATCGGAGCATCAAAGGATCGGAACCAGACACGGAGATACGTATCCTTGCATGTGTCCATTCCATGCGTAATGTAATGGGAACCATTAGTGTCCTTCACCTTTCAAATGGCACCAATGATTCACCACTCTCCGTCTTTGCTATCCATCTAATTGAACTATCGAAACGATCCACAACCACGATGCTCATCGTGCATGACGATAATAACAATGACGAAGGTCGGTATAATAACCACTCGAAAAACGAAACGGCAAATATCATCCGTGCGTTCGAGAATTTGGAGAAAACCAACAACGCGGTGGCGGTCCAAACGATGTCGGTTATATCGCCTTACGCTACCATGCATGTTGATATATGTAGCTTAGCTGAGGATAAAAGTGTTAACCTTATAATATTACCGTTCCATAAGGAAGTGAAAGGTGATGGTAGGATGGGGAATGGGAACTCGAATTTTTCTAATGTTAACATGAACGTGTTGACGAACGCGCCATGTTCGGTAGCGATGATAGTCGACCGTGGCATAGGGTCGAAAATGTTCGACTCACAAGAGAAATTCCCCCGCAACTTTGCTCGACAAATCGCGATGTTATTTATCGGTGGACCTGACGACCGAGAGGCATTGGCTTACGCATGGAGGATGGCTGGTCACCCTGATGTTTGTTTAACGGTGGCTAGGTTTGTCCCGGGTGAAAAAGCAATGGATTTAAGCCATGACGTTAGTGTCAACCGTGAACGACGGGTCGACGATGAACATATAGAAGATTTCAAAGACAAATTGATGAGCAATATCGGTATAAATTATACAGAAATGGTCGTTCACAATGGAGAAGAAATAATAGCAGCTATCAGATCATTGGGTGAAGACTTTTTTGATTTGTACATAATAGGAAGACGACAAGGGGAAATATCTCCGGTGACTGAAGGACTGTCGGACTGGGGAAGTTGCCCGGAATTAGGGGCAATCGGCGATACTTTAGTATCGTCGAACTTTGCGTTGCATTCATCGGTGTTGGTGGTGCAACACTACGTTTCTACAGATGCGATTCATGAGATGGCCGATTGTTCTTCGACTTGTTCTTTAGGGGTGGGGACGAAGCATGATGTTCAAAGATATGATTTTTAAGGTCAACGATATATATTTTTTCTTTATTTATTTGCTTCGAATGAAATGAACTGCCAAAGTTTTCATTAACATTGTTTTATGGTTGCATTTATGGATTTAGAGTTGCTCATCTGTTTGGGTTGAATTCCACTATGCTTTTAAATATGATATTAATATGTATTTTTATTTACGTTATTTTATATCAATTCATATTTCTTTTTCAAATTTTTTGAAATATTTGTATTATTTTTAATTTAATATTTAATAATTTTATATATTTTTCATTTATTAAAATTTTAGCTAATTAACTTTTTTTTAATGTTCATTTTATAGTATTATATATTATTGTAGACTTAATTTTATGTATTATCCATTTCATAATTTATTTACTTTAGTCTTTACATACAAAAATTAACAATTAAACATTATAATCTTATCCTTTTTCACATTTAAGTTTAAAAGTTATCAATTTAACACCAATTTCTTCAATAAATTAACAATGACAACTTTTAAAAAAATTTATCAATTTTACAAATTGGTACATAGACCGGCCAAATCAAACTCTCATGATTTTAAAAATATAAAATTTACAAGAAAATAACTTGAATTACCTTAAGGACAAAGTTTTGAAGCTTCAAAAATGGTTTTCTTAGGTTTTCTGTATGCTAGTTCAATGGATGAAGAAAGAAAGAGATGACAATATTGCATTAACACACCTTTATATACTTGATTTAAAATTTAATTAATCAAAACTTAATCATACCCGATCAAAGTCAATGGATGATACATCATCCTCCACTATTGGATGAGACAAAATGGTCTAATTACTATTTTGAATCATTAACAAATTAAAAATCTATAAATATAAGATTTTTACGATTTAATTCCTATACCTTAATTAAGCAATTAATAGGTAAAATTGAAGGATTAAACTTTAATATTATTTTATACTAACTTAAATATTTTAATTTAATATCTATAGATCCAATTTATAGAAAGGGGGATTTAAAACTGTATTTTCTGACACAATTGAAAATCGAATTGTTACACTTTTGGTAATCCATGTGTATTTCATGCTTTTTTTTTGAATTTTTATAATTTTTTTTGAATTTTTCCTTTTTAAAGATATTTTTATAATTTATAATGTGAGATATGAGGTAAATAGTGACATGTCAACATAAAGCGCATGGATTGTCATGCGGATTGCTACGTTAATGTTGCTAGAAATTAATGTTTTAGTCAATATTTTCATTAAAAAAATGTCTAATTCTTTTTTAAAAGATTATTGGCTAAATTAACTAAAAAAGAACCAAATTGATAAAAGATGTAAACGTTGAGGGCAAAATTTAATATTATGCTTATTATAATTATGTTTTAATTAGATATTATGTTGGAATGTGCCACTTAATTTTAGTTTTTGGTCTGTTAATTTAGATATAAGATTAATTTGAGTTTGGATTGTGAGTTTGAGATTATTTAAAGTTGTCTCTAGGATTAATTTGAATTTAATTAGTTAATTTTTAAAATCGAATCAAATTGAATATATTTAATTTTTAATAATATTGATCACATTATTAAATTTTGACAGAATTTAAATTTATAGATAAAATTAGATTTAATTGACAAATTCAAGGACTAAAGTCAATTTTAACCACCAACTCGGTGCAAATCTTCTTTCACTCTATCATATCTTATCAAAATATCATATGTCCAAAGACACACTTGTCCTTCCCGCTGGGTCATGACCCTGCCCCGCTCGTCGTTCAAACCAGAAAGCCAGTTAGAGCCGCCGCCATGCGCCTCATCGTACCTCTCCAAGGCGTTGTCCAAGGCAGAGGAGGCCTAATCTTCGGCTCTCTTATTCCGTGCGCTTTATTCTACTTCCTCCAACTCTACCTCAAACGACATCGTTCCCCCAAACCTCAGTCCAATCCTCCTTCTCCCACCACCTCGTCACCGAAGCTGGCGGAGATGACAAGAACCTCTTCCCGCTCCAATTTGTTCTCTCGCTCGATCGGACAGGTTCGTATATCTTCCCGAGCAATTTCCATTGCCAAGCCGAACGAATCGCCGTATTATATCGGGTTGGATAAGGCCTCGGAGGATCCGTACGATAGATTAAGTAACCCGGATGGAGTTATCCAGCTCGGTTTGTCAGAGAATAGGGTAAGCATTGCTTTTTAAACATGGTTTCATTGCATTTTCGTTTCTTAATCCTAGCCGTTAATTTTTATTAAAAAATTTCTCCAGTTGTGTTTTGATTTGATTGAGAAATGGATGTCGGAGAACCTGGGCCACTCGATTACCGGAAGAGATAATGGTGAATTGAATATTAACGGGATTGCCACTTACCAGCCTTTTGATGGAACAATGGAACTCAAGCTAGTAAATTCAAATCTCTCCTATTCTTTAACATTTTTATTGCTTTATTGGATGTTTAATAAGCTTATGGAAGTGCTTTTGCAATGAACTTCTATAAGTTTGTATACTTATTCTATTTTAATCTTATGGTGGAACCTCTGTTAATATTACTTTACAAGTAAATTATAAATGCATAAGTCTTGCTATGCAGAATTATTATGAAATCCTAACTTTTAATCTTCTTTCTGAATAATCACCTGAATGAGAATGGATTTGATTTGGGATACTGTGACATTTGTTGTTAATCTGTAGGAGAAAATATACATTATCAATAAGAAGTCGAAATATTCTTAGATTTTTTTTTTTTTTTGTGTGTGTATCAGCATAGGTGGAACAGTGAGGTTAAACTATTCAGTGGTATAGAAATTTGGATATTTTTTTGTGTGATTACAATCATATAAGAGCATGCATGGAAATGAATAAGTTTAATTGGTTTAGAAGCTTAAGAATCAGATAAATGGTAGCAAACTGAATATTTGCGTTTATATTTACACACCGCATTCACTGTTGAGATTTTTTATAGTGGAGCTTTCATACCATTTTCTGCACATTCATTCATAGTGGTAGTAGAGATCGAGAGACGTGAAGCTATAATGGAAGCGTTATGCTTTTGTAGTTTATCCTTTCGATGGTTACATTTAACAACGATCATCTTATGTTATAAAGAATTAGACAGTAATGCAAATTGGGATGCTTTTTGGGACTGTTTGGTGTTGTTTCTATTTATTCATTTGTTTGGTGCTTTTGAAGGCTATGGCAGGTTTTATGTCTCATATTATGGGAGGAGCTGTCACATTTGAACCATCACAGATGGTTTTAACTGCTGGTGCGACTCCAGCAATCGAGACCTTATGCTTCTGCTTGGCAGATCAGGGGAATGCATTTCTAGTTCCTACACCTTATTATCCTGGGTAACTATTTGTCCCTCTTTTCAGAAAAACACTCTCCCCAAATCACACACAAAAGGGTAAATGGCTTTATTGGATTAATTAGAAAATCTGTCTGCAGATTTGACAGGGACGTGAAATTTCGAACTGGAGTGGAGCTAATACCTGTCCATTGTCGCAGCACTGACAACTTCGCGTTAAGTATCACAGCACTCGATCAAGCATTCAACCAGACAAGAAAACATGGAACAAAAATCCGGGGAATTCTCCTTTCGAACCCTGCAAATCCTGTTGGCAATCTTCTTTCTCGGGAGATGCTTTATGCTATTTTGGACTTTGCTCGAGAAAAGAACATCCATGTCATATCGGATGAAATATTTGCAGGGTCTATGTATGGGAATGAAGAGTTTGTTAGCATGGCTGAAGTTCTTGATTCGGAGGGTTTTGATAAAAACAGGGTTCATATAGTTTACGGGCTATCAAAGGACCTTTCTCTTCCAGGATTTAGGGTTGGAGTGATCTATTCATTTAATGAGAATGTTTTGGCTGCTGCTAGAAAGTTAACTAGGTTTTCTTCTGTTTCTGCTCCAACTCAAAGGTTACTAGTTTCAATGCTTTCGGATGCGAGATTCATCGAGGAATACATTAAGACCAATAAAAGGAGGCTACAAAATATGCATGCCTTATTTGTAGCTGGTCTGAAAGGATTAAATATTAGATGTGCAGATAGTAGTGCTGGCTTGTATTGTTGGGCTGATATGAGCAAATTAATCTCCTCATACAGTGAGAAAGGAGAACTTGAGCTATGGGATAAGCTATTAAATGTGGGTAAGATCAATGTAACTCCTGGTTCAGCTTGCCATTGCATTGAACCGGGATGGTTCCGTTGTTGTTTTACAACCTTAGCCGAGGAGGATATTCCTGTAGTTCTGGAAAGAATTCGAAAAGCAGTTGAAAACACTACAGATCTCTTAAATTCAAGTTAATTGCATCAATCACTAGTAGGATTTTACTGTCGTAGATATTCCTTTTATAGCTAAACAAGAGGATGTGGGTAATGCACAATATCTAAGTCGGACACAGATGACTTCTTCAAGTAACTGCAGCTTAATTATAACATTTTACATTCCAGGCCTGTAAAATCATATAGATCCTAATTTTCTGAAGCTTCTTGATGAATGGTGAAGCAGTCCTAGAAGAACTTCAGTCTTTTTTGGAACTTCTTCAATTGCGATCCTTCAATAATTTTGATGCCAGTTCCAAAGATGCAGCATCCCGGAGCTCTTCTTTCCTTCAGAAATTCCTGTCATAGTGTTTCATTCAGTCAAGAGTAGAATGTCAATTTGCAGATCTTTAGCAAGTTAGCAGCTAGCTAGAATTACAACTTCTTTATTTCTAAACTATTGACAAAAAGTGATTATGTGGTATTTGGACAAAAGAAATGCATAAATTTTGCTCCTTTTTTCCTTTAATGAAAGAACAGTTATGTTCTAGAGTTTTAGACTATAAGCAATGGCTGAATTACCATAGATATATTCTTTTCTCTTATTTGAGCAGCTTTTCTTTGATAACTTCTCCTCCTGCTCATCATTATCAACTCTCCAAGTGTTGGTGGCTTCCTTATGATTACGGTGTTATTACTCTCACGATCGAAATTGTTTTGAGCTGTTTGAGACTCCTCGTCAGGGTACCTGACCTTTTCAAGGAATCCAGCATTAGGTGGAAGCAGTGGAAAAAGGCATTCCAAGAAAGAAGCCCCTACAAGGCTTGAAGCGCCGGTTGCATAGCTGCTTGTACTATCAGTTTCCGAAGTTGGTGAGGAAGGTATTTCCGGATGGTCACTATCGTTGTCTATCTGGTAAGTTTTCTGCTCTGGAACAATAGTGGAAACCACCGTTGATGCTGCCAGGCTGCTATTTTCCAAGATCGATGAAGCTGAGCTAAAGGAATCATCTGTTTCAAAACCAAATGCTTCAATATTGTCACCTTGGTCATCATTGCTGTTGCAGCCATTAAAATAGGCTGGAGAGTACACTGGTGGTGGAGGCAGAGTTATGAGCGTTGCTGACAGTTGCACACCCATCGGTTCCACTGCAGGCTGGAGAAAGCTAGGTAACGGTGTACCTGGCTTTTCCTCCCAATTAAAAGGAATCGAGGCTATAAACTTGATCGGAGTTGGAGGTGGTAACACCCTACTAATCGAAGAAGCCTCTGGTTTCCAATCTTTCTTTGCTATTCCAGGCCTCACCTCCCATAGGAATGGGACCGAGGGTGGCAGCCTGATTGTCCTTTTCTTCGCATGTCCTTCGGCTTTCATCTCTGCCATCCCAAAACAGCTCCAAAGGTCAGTTCTTCGTTCTGTCTTTGAATGCAATATTTTTCCTATATATTGATAGTGCTAAGTGGGTTAGAAGAGTTGCTAAAATACCAAATCTCCCAACTGCACCATTTCTGAGCTTCAATAAGGTAGGCTCACCTTTGAGCAACAAAGATTAATTATAGGAAAAAACGGTAGGCTGACCTGCACTTAAATAGGGGAATTTATCACTTTGCTTTTGGATTTGGTAGGTCAAACCACCTTTAAAGTGGTCGTGTGACCAACTTTATTAGGCATTACTACGACTAAATTGTCATTAGCAATCAGTTTCAGTTTCGTGGATTATCGATAGGACGTAGGAACATAAAACGTAAATAAAACGGATATTATAACTTTTGGCCCCTGAACTAGGCAATTTGGTCTACTTTTGTAACTGTATTTTTCTTTTGTTCAGTTTGGTACTTGATCTTGGCAATTAGATTCATTTTGGTCCATGAATTGATGATATGGCTAGTATTCTTGGAACATGATTGGATTGACTGGACCGAGAACCAATCGGTATACTGGTCCAAGCAAAGGGTTGAACCAGTTGAATAATAAATTGCTCAAAACCGGTAAAATTGGAAACTGAGAAAAAAAACCAATAGTTGAATATGTTGAACTGGTTTAATGAATTTTTTATGTTTTTTTAAATTTTTATGAATTTTTAATTAATTATTTAGTTATTATTGGTATCAAACCAATTGTATCGGGAACCAGTAGTCTAATCGGTTCAACCATTGGTTTAGTTATTAGAATATTATATGTGACACTTTAATATTGTTGTCAAATTTAGATACTAAAGTAAAAAAAAAAAAAAGAAAAAGTAATTAAAGTGGATTTAGTTGCAAAGTTCAGGGGTTAAAAATTATATTATGAAAAGAAATGGTTAATTGTAGCTAATATTTTCAAAACTATGACCTAGATCTTAAATTAATTTTCGAACATCAGAATATTCTAATCGAGTTTTTATTAGTATCAATCTTTATTTTTTTTGTGAGCTTGAGAGTTAAATGCTAGCTCAATTTAGATTTTAGCTTCGTCTAATGAACTTGATGTGTTAAAAAATATAGCTTTCTTAAATTGTATTAAAATTGTTTTTTTTTAACACATCATATTCAGGTTGTCTATTAGTTAATACACGTGTTTACAATCTAATGCACATGCTTTAAATGTGTTCTGCATCAGATTAAATTTGTCAATTTGACACCTAAATTAATAGTTTCATCAATGAAAAAAAATGTGATTAATATAATATTAGTATTTTAAAAACTCAACTAAAATTTTGAAATTAAAGATCGAAATAAAATCTCAATAAAAGTGAGTTTCGAGAAATGGGCTATTTACAATGAATAAACCCGGTGTTTTACAAGTTTTTTTAGTTTTATTATTATTATTATTATAACATTAGTGATTATAAGTACAAAATTAATAATTAAATGATTAATTCAAATCAAGCTATCTAATTAAAATAAAATCTTAAAAAAAAATTCAAGGTAAGACTCAAATATCAATTTTACCAAATTAAAATTTTAGTCCCCATCTAATCAAAACAACATTTTGTAAAATTCATTAATGAAATAATTAAACTACACTATAGACTAATGAGTCTGGATCCAGTATTTTTGTTCTAATAACAACAAAAGCAGATAATATGTCCATTGTTCAACATCAAAACAAAAGGAATATTTTCACATGACTATATACATAATTCATGTAATTTACACAAAACTTGTTTCAAGTCTAAAATTACGAAAATTGGCAGAAAATCAAAATCAAAACCCCCCAAAAAACAACAACACAATACCATTAAATCCCCATTAAACTATTTTGCTACATTCAAACAAGGCCTTGGCTGTCATTTCTCTTTCAAATCTCCAAATATAATTCAAACCCACCAATAGTTCAGTAATGGCAGCTTCAGCTTTCTCTTTATTTGCAAAGAAAAGGGTTTCTAAAAGAAGAACATTTGTTTTAGGCAACAAATTGAAATCCCAATGCTCAAAGCTCCTTTCATTTTGCCATTTGATCATATTATGTGCTAATGGTGATAACCAGCTCAATATCTTCCCCATAGCTGATCTCCATTCAACAGCAAGCAATGGGTCATTTGCTATGAACCCTAATATTCCTTTTAATCTACCCCTTAATGATGACCTGATGGTGCTTGGTAATATTGAATAAAGCTCATCCCTTGTATCCAAGCCTATTAAATGTGGTAATCTTATCATTTTCTCTAATGTAATGATTAGATTTGCATAATGTAAGGCTAAAGCTGAAGCACCTAATGTATCCAGAGGGGGTTTCAAGAAATTTGAGTTTGATTTATAAAAACCTAGCCCGAAAACTAGCTTGAACCTTGCTAAAATGGTGAAAACCGATCTTACAAGGATGGAAACAACGTTGTCGAATGTTGTGTTCCATAAGGATTTTTGTTTCAAATGCTTAACCTCTTGTCTTTGACAGTAAAGCCTTTGCTGGTCTTTCATGGAGAAACAGTTACACTTTCTCAAATTGTTCTCCATTGTGGATAATTCTTCCATTTCTTTATATAAAGCTGCTGTAATGGCTATCAACGTTGCCATCTTCTTGTTCTTAGCTTCCATGTCATTGGAACTCAAGGCCCAGAGATGAAAATCATGACCTGAATCGGCGAATGAATCGAAACATTGGTCGAAACACCGAAGCTTGGCGTCTTGGCATCGGCTGCTTAGCCTTGAAATGGACTTGGCTACCAGGTTGATGTTTTCGGCTAGTTCTGCACACGATAGCTTCAAAAGGAAAAGCTCGTTGTTGGAGACGAGCTTCGTGACACCTTCGAAGCATATCGATTCATTACGAAGTCGGATTATGGCCCTGTCTGAAAGTGAGTTCCAAAGATGGAGGAGCTTTGTCATAAGGCTAGCAATCTCAAAGGATAATACGCCAACGTTGGATTTATGGTTTGGATGTTTGGATATAGTTCTTTTCACTTTGATCAACCAAGTTTCAAGAGCCATTTCAAAGGGGAAAAAAAGGATCAAATTAAAAGAAATGAAAAAGCAAAGGGACCCTTTTTGAAGGAAAATGGTTTAAAACAGAAAATGGAGGTTTGCAGAGAAAAAGGGTAAGTGAACGCTTTGAAAGGGTTAATGGTAGTGGTGTGGTTCATTGGATGCTGCCTAGGCCATTATACAAATGGCAGTACCATTTATATAAAGGAACAGTTTTAATTTTTTTAAAAAAAATTAAATTATTTAAAAATAAATAAATAGAATAAGAAGAGTTTAGAGATTAGAAAGCAGTTCAATTATTAAAAAATTATGTTAAAAATATTGTTTTATTGAGTTTAAATATGTTTTTTTAATAAATAACATGTTACTCAACATTATTAGACTTTTTTTAATGTCAATAATTTAATTAAATTAATTTTTTATCATTTATAAATATTATTTTTTTCTTTAAAATGCTTTGTCAGCGGCATCCTAAGAGAGAACATTTTCAAAGAAAAAAGAAATGATTGAGCAAAGAAGAAAAAAAAAATTGTACACATATATTCTGCCACGGTCAAATTTTTGGTTGGACCCTTTACACCTAAAATATTATGGGTTTTATCTTTAGATTTTGTTGAGATTTTAAATGAGTTCACAGAGTGACTCTGTCGAACAAGAGCGAGGTAGGCAAGCTTCTTGGTCTCTTCAATTAAAAAATTTGTGTTTTAATCCCTTTGAAATTTAAAAATGGTAAATTAATATATTCCAAAATTACATTTTGATCTTTCTAAAATGATAAAATTATGATTTGATCTTTCTAAAAATTACATAATTTTAAACTTACAATGAAGAAATTTACATTTTAGTTATCACAAAAAATTTTAATTAAATTTCAATCCCATCAAAAAGAATTTTCAACTCAAGAGTTAAAATACTTGAAAAAATAATTAATTCATAAAGTGAAAGTAAGTCATTGAATGCCTAAAAACATAAATCATACGTATCGTATATAATTAAACTCGAACCTATTCCTTACAGGTATAGTTTATAATCAATTAAAATTCAGATTAATATCTAATCAAATGTAAATTCAATGAAGCTTGTCAACATTCAATAAAACAATTGTAATCATATTCAATCAAACATTATTTACAATTTTCAATCACTTTAAACATCAATGCCATTCATCAATACATTAATTAAAACTAACCATGAATTGGTTTTTGACCCATTTCTCTTATAAATAAATAAATAGATTAATTAATTATTTATTTATTTTTAATGATTGCCTCTTAGGCCATGAGTTTAAGGATAAGTGCTATATGACAAAGAAATTAGAAAAAAAATACTAATTTAAAAAGATTTAATGAAGAAAATCTAACTTAAAGAGTTGACTAATTGGAAGAAGAGGGGATGATGATCATGATGAAGAATGGGAATATTGGATTGAACTTATATTAAATTATATGCATAAAGTTAAATAAAATTTAATAAGATAGAGGATTATATAGTACCAAAACAGGATAAAGTAACTTTTAGTCCCTAAATTTATATTTTTTTTTCAATTTGATTCCAAATTATTTTATCTATATTAGTTTTGGAATGTTTCAATTTAATCCTTAAATTTTGGATTCAGTAAAGATATGATGATGTCATAATTTGAGATTTTACCATGTAATCACTTGAATTTTTTTCAAAAAATTATATAATATCTAAAAAACCCAAAAAAATTAAAATTTAAGTGATGACATGATACATTCTCAAAGTGTCACATTATCATACTTAAATGTAATCCAAATTCAAGGACCAAAGTAAAAAATTATCAAATTTTGAGACTAATATAAATAAAAAAAATTCAAGGACCAAGATGAAAAAATTTGCCAAATTCAAAAATTAAATATTTTTTTATCTCTATCAAAATTAACATTTAATTTTGGGTTGTCCAATGTATATATATATATATATATATTAAAAAGAAAACCCCACTTACTCATTTCAGGTCACATGGGTAGAGGGAATATTTTTTGGGGTTGGTTAATTTTTATTTTTATTTTTATTTTTTACCTTTTTTTTTTTTTGGTGGACATCACTCAACTCAATTAATCATCATATACCATATTAACCTAGTCTAAATATTCGGTGTTATTGTTAAAAAAATTGTATTAAAAAAGTATATATATATATTGAAATTAAAAAAATATGATTTAAAATATTTAAATTATGGAACTTTTAATTTCAAAATTTGACATTTCTAAAAATGTTAATTTACAATGTTTTGTTCTGTTTTTTTTTTCTCCTTTTACTTTGGTCTTTAAAACATTAAAGGCTGATGCTTTCTTTCTTTATTCTTTGTTTTTTTTTCTTTACCTTTATTTTTTTGCCTAGCAATTGCATGGCAAACAAGACAATCCCTGGTTTACTTGTCTGTAAATAAATAGGCAAACCCTCCTACATATATGATTACTTTTTTTTCTTCAAATATTAATAATTATTTATTTTTATTGAGTAATTAACAATTGAGAAGAAGATAATATATATGATCTTATGCTGGATTGTTTTGTTTGTTTCTTTCAATGGATTGTTGGGAAGAGCAGCCTCCCCATAAAATCCTATTACATTTTTATTTTAAATTCCAAAATTTTATATTTATTAAAATTAATTAGGGGGTGTAATGATACATTTATTGCATTTATAGACGGAAAGTTTAGGTTCGAACTTTAAAATGAAGGAAAAAGAGAGTAAGTGAGTGATTGATCTCCTTAAAATGAAAATTTTTAGTTTTAACCCTTTCAAATTTTATAAAATTTTAAGTAAATAATGGTGAAATTATAGTTTAGTCCTAAAAATGATGTACTTTTGATTTAGTATTTCTAAAAATTATATAAATATGTGTATGTGTCTCATAAAAATATATAATTTAATCTCTCTTTCAGCTTCACCCTAACTCTGAAAATAACATTATTAGGAGGGACATTTATAAATCCGAAAAAAATATCTTCATAAATTATAAAATATGTATGAATAACACTTTAGTAAGATTTCGAGTTCAAATCATATAAATAGTAAAAATAACACTAGGAAAGTTTTAGTTTCTATTTTAAACTTCAATTCAATTTAACTTCAAATTTAATCAGAATTCGATGTAATTAGTGTAAACTAATAAAAAATAGTTAGATTTAAGTGTAGATTATAAAATAGTAAAAGGAAGTTAAAAGTGAAACACCTTATAGGATGGATGCAATGAACCAAATATTTGGGTATACGAAGTGTGGGAATATTTTAGATCCCATAAGATAATAAGACAAAATGTATCAAATATTAATAGACCAAGATCTAGCACCTCAAAATCTATGCCTTTAATCTATTCAATCCCTTTGACTTTCTACTATTTACATTTATTTGCTCTAACTCTATTTTTTTTTCTTCTAAATGAAGGATTAGCCACATTATCTTTAAAGCCTATTCTATATAAAGTTATATATAAAAACTCATATATTATGCTATTTATTAGAGTAAATTAAGTAATTAATCCTTCACATTTTGTAGGTTTATTAAAGAAGTAAATGTTTGTCACGAGTTTTAAAGCTGCTCCATACTCAGGGTGAGAATCAAACCCTCGACTACTGGTGAAGTTGTCATCTCATCTAACTCCCGTGGTTCATATATTTTGCATTTTTAATTATGTTTTTATAAAATGAGAATGTTGGTTTGAATCTTATAGATAATATTATTAAGAAATTTTATAAACTCTAAACATAAATTGTAAAATAGATATGAGTAATACTAAAATATGTTGTAAATCGAAATCTAAAAGTGGTAAATACATACAAATATTTAAATCTCATATGTATTGAAAGTTAAAAAGCAATAGAAAATGGAAGTGATCCAACACAAAGTTAAGATTTATAGATAAATTCAAAATTTTAGAGTTGATTGTTTTATGATATAGTGTTTAAGGTTTAGAATTAAGATTTAAGGGGTAAAGGTTTTAGAATTTTATAAAATTAGGTTTAATATAATATTTTGTATTTAAATTTGACTTTTTTTTTAAATTTGATATATATATATTTTAGTCCAATTTGGTATTCGAATTTGACAATTTTTCTTAAATTAAGTTTTTTTGTCCAATTTATTACTTGAATTTGATACTTTTTCTTAATTTGGTACCCAAACTTATTAAATGATATACAAATTTCTCCTAAAACACTAATGGTGTTAAAAAAAATTATGTTATGCTACAAAATATCGTTAGTATTAAAGAAAATTCATATTAAAAAATTACGCATTGAGCTATACTTAACAAATTAATATTGAATAAGAAAAAGAGTTCTAAAAACTCAATATAAAATAAATTCATTGTTTTAAATTAATAAAACTAAATA
This sequence comes from Gossypium hirsutum, assembly GCF_007990345.1. Taxonomy (NCBI): domain Eukaryota; kingdom Viridiplantae; phylum Streptophyta; class Magnoliopsida; order Malvales; family Malvaceae; genus Gossypium; species Gossypium hirsutum. The sequence goes on from NC_053435.1 coordinate 108,042,270, forward strand.
AATAAATAAATAAAACTAAAATTAATTGAACATTTAAATACAAAAAAAATCATATCTTTTGCCACTTATCGATCATATATTGATTATTTTTTTCTACCTTATAAAAAATAACATTAGTAATATATAGAAGTAATTTGTATAACGTTTGGCAAATTTAGGAACCAAATTGGACCCAACAAAATTAAGTACCAAATTAAAATAAAGTGTCAAGTCTAAGTACCAAATTAGGAAAAAAAATAAGTTGAAATACCAAAGGTTATATTAAGCTTAAAAAATAATAAATTAATTTTTAGGAATTATATTAATAATAATAAATAAATTATAACTAAATAATACTAATATTAAATCTTAAAAAAAAAAGAAACCAAAACAAAAGGCTTGGATTTGGCATGGTATCATTGCCCAAAAATAATTATATGAAGTAATTAAAATAAATCCAAATTATTTTTAAGTATATCTTCTTAAGTATACTTTAGCTATGCTAGGACTTAAAAAAATAAACAATGAAAAGGAATGTATTGGCCAAAAAATATCTTGAAATCACACTTTAATCTAGCGTCTATTTTTTTTTTCAATGCTTTGTGATGAGATTGTGGGCTAAAAGTCTTGAGAACCCCATGCGTAAGCCAACGTGCAGAATAGGATGCTAATGGTATGGCATGGCCGCAGCACGCTGGCTAGGTCGGGTGCAGCTACGCGGTCCGGTGGTGACTCCACATGAAATCATGAAATAAGGCCTGTATATGCTCACTAACTAATCAAAACTGGCCAAGTCTGTGTGTGTGAATGTGATGCTAAAAATCAACAAATTTATAGTGCCAAAGGTGATGATGCCACTTGCATCCATATAGAAGAAGCTTGGGTGATGACTATTCCACTTTCTTCCCCAAACCATTATTATATATGCACTTCTTACCAATAGATGGGATTTGGGTTTGGAATCATTGATTTAGATGGGAGATATTTAGATTTTAAAAATTTTGAGTTATTGGAATTTAGGTTTTATGTAATTTTAGGTTTAGAGTTGTATTAGATTTGGGTCATTTTTTATTGGGTTATTTTTGGTTTTGAGGCTCAATATTTTTGGAGTCGATTTTGATTGTAAGTTATTATAGGTTTAGATCATTTTGCATTATTTTTTCAAATTATTTCAAGTTTGTATGATTTTGATTTTGAATCAATTTATATTCGGATTAATTTAAGTTCGAATTAAATAAGTTCGTGTTTGCATCAAACTCTTCAAGTAGGCAGATGCATTGCCCCCCTAAAAAATGATAGATTTTTCATGTAACTGCTTAAATGTTTATGAAACTAAATGTTCGTATAATAATAAAATTATACTTTGACTCCTCAATAATTTACATTTCATCTTTAACTCCTAAAGCAATTTTCTAGCTTTATCCTCGTCTATATTGCACAATTGTTATCCAATAATTTTAATAAACATAGAACTAGAATGAAGGGGAACTGTCCTTAATTCTCCATATATTAACTACAAAAAGGAAAATGTTGAAGAATAATGATCTTAATGGGCAATGAAGGGAAGAACAGACACAAGGAAGTCTCTGGTTGAAGGAAACAGTTGTTTCATTTTGGCTGGACATTCCTACAAGAAAAAAATGGTCCCATAACCAAACACACTTTTAGAAACATCTGTTAAAGAATATAAGATGATGCTCTCTTTTCTGTTTATTTCTCTCATTTCCCCTTTTGGTTTTTGCTTTGCCTTTAATCCAAGAACTACGTGCACGTGTGATCATCATCATTCTACGTACCTTCATGAGGCCTAGCTAACATGCTTTATAATTTGCTGCATGCATTGAATTTGCTCAATAAAATTTTAAAAGTAAATTAGTAAAGAGTGGACTGACTGTGTCCACCCTTTTAATAAAACCTATCAATTATATTATTGGATTGTTTTTAATTTGTGTAAATTTGGATTAAGTTAATATCGGTGTTGTTTGGGTTTGATTCATTCGAATTTGAAGTTTGAGTCTTTCAAGTTAAGCCATTTCAAGTTCTTTGTTTAGGTCATTTGAAATTTCAATTATTTTGAGTCTAAGTTTTTTAGATTCAGATTGGACGAATTTGAATTATTGATTTTTCATGATCAAATCAATTTGAAACGAGTTTATTTTCAATTTGATAGGATTAAATTTTCATGTGTAAGTTAGAAGGGTTTTTTTTGTTTCAGGAAGGAAAGAATCGATAAAAGTATCATGGAGGCCAAGGTACTGGGAGTCAAATAGCATTTTATCTCCTCTACTAAAAAAATAAATAAATTAGTCTCTATACGTTTGATCAAAGAGAAAAATGGTCATCTCTGTTAAAAATTTCATCCATTTCTATTGTTAAAATTTGGTCCATGTACATCAGCATGAGGTACATGTGACACGTCATTGAAAAATCGGTCATTGAACTATTAGTAAATCAGTTATCATCTATAATTTATCTATATAATTAGTCATTGAACAATTCAAAAGTTTTCATTTAAGTCATTTTAACACTATATGTTTTTAGAACACTATATATGACCCTCTAAAATTGTATCACATCATCACTTAAAATTATATATATATTTTTAATTTTCAAGTGATGATATGGCATAATGTCAAAGTGCTATGTTAAACTTTTAAAATTTTAAAGCCCATGGATCAAAATAAATCTAATTGCCAAGTTTCGATACCAAAATGAATCTAGTTCTTAAGTTCAGGGGCCAAAAATTATATTATCCTAATTTAAACACATATCGGCAATAAAAAATTATAATATTCCTTTTCTTGTATTACCCGATCCCAAATTTTGATTTTCCCTCTATTAATCCGAGTCGATTTCGCTTTCCCTAAGATCCAGCTACAAAATTCCACAAGTCCATCCTTGCATTTTCCTTTGTATTTCACCAATTACTGTAAGTTCGAAGTTGAATTTCAGGTTTTTCTGTTTGTTTTTTTTTTAATTTCCATATCTGCAACATTCAAATCTAATTTAGTTTATTTAGTGATGTTTTTGGATATTGATTAACAGAGAACTTCTTTTAGATGTTTGATTTATTCTTAGTAATTTTACTTATAGTCAAAATAAAAAGTTTCTATTTCAGAACGAGCTTTGATAGATTTATACTAATTCCTTAATTATTGGAGATTTAAGATTTTCCTTTTTTGATGTTAATTTCCAAGTTTAATCAATGATTACTTTAATCACGGATTTTTTTCTCCTAAGATTTGTTTTGTTTTCTTTTTCCAGGAAATTTGATGTTCTTCTGAGATTCGTTAATAGGATTTACTAGATGGTTTCGTTGATGGAAGCATATGCAATGAACTTTAGAAAAGAAAATTTTGATTTAAATCGATTTGAATGCTTATAAATTATCGATTTAGAAGTTTACTGTGAAATTCTCAGATTCTTCGGGTATAAACAGTTGTTATTTAGTTAGTCGATCGATCTTCACTTCGTTTTAGTACTTAATAAGGAAACCATGACATTGGCTTCCCCAAAAGGCAATGGTAAAATGGTTGCTTTCCCTCGGGGCCTTACTTCCATTGCAGCCTCAGTTGTGATACTAGCAATGTTCTTGATTTTTGCTTCTTGGCTTCTAGTTTCGTTTCCGATCGGTTCAGCTATTAGAGGATATTTTTACAGTGTTGATAGGAAAATAGTTTTGCCTGCATCGAAGAATGTAGATTACAGCTATAGCAATTCGTCATCCGGGTTGAATTTAGAACTGCCCACGATGAGTTCAAATAGTTCTGTTGTTGTTAATAATGAAAAAGCACAAGTTTCCATTAGATCTGTTGAAAAGGATTCGATGGCATCTGAGTCTAATGTAGAACCGTCTTCTAGTGGCAAAGATTCAGTTGACTTGAAGAATAATGAGACTCTGGAGAAACCTACAGAGCTTCCAAAACTGTCGTCTAGAGCAACAGAAAAGAAGGCAGACATGTCCTGTTTTCCGTCTAGCAATACATCTGAGAGCAATTCTGTTGATTCAGGTAGTATTCCTTTTACACTTGTTTTGAATTAAAATCCGATTTTAGATCAACTTAACCGTGGCTGCCATTCTTTTTTGTTCGCTCGTTTTTGCTATAGTATAGGTGGAATCTTCCATCCGATTTTAGATCAACTTTACACTAGTTTATTATGTTTTATCACTAGGTTTATGCTAGATGTCTAACATGGTAGCTTGCTGATGTTGTTTAAGTCTCGAGTCCCGCATCATGAGTTCTTTTAGTCCCCTGTATTATTGTATAAAGTCTCTTCAAGCTCGGGGAGATTCTGATTTTCATTTCGATTGGTTACTCTCTAGGCTGTGACCTATACAACGGAAAGTGGTTCTATGATCCACAAGGACCATCATACACCAACAATTCTTGCCCTGTCATAACACAGATGCAGAATTGCCAGGGCAATGGGAGGCCCGACAAGGAATACGAGAATTGGCGTTGGAAACCCTCTAAATGTGACCTCCCCAGATTTGATGCCAAGAAGTTTCTCGAGTTGATGAGAGGAAAGACACTTGCTTTCATTGGTGATTCTGTCGCTCGAAATCAGATGGAATCGATGCTGTGCCTTCTCTGGCAGGCAAGTATCTACACTCTTAAACTGCCAGTTTCTTGGCTTAATCCGTTGTTTCACATCGAGCAGTTTCTTGGCTTTGAAATATTAGAACAATGGTATGTCCGGGAATGGATTGTTTGTAGCTTTGTGATAGGCTCATGCAGTCTGAAATATTATTTCCATTAGTTAATGTTAGTAATATGCATCTCTGTACCTTTAGGGTTCATCTTTCTTCATACAATAGATTGATCTTTCTTATATCTACTTTCGGGATCATTTTAGGTTGAAGTTCCACAAAATCGAGGGAACAAAAGAATGCAACGATGGCATTTCGTGTCAACATCTGTAATGATAGTCCGGATATGGTCTTCTTGGCTTGTTCGTGAAACCACTGAAAAAATTGACTTTGCTCCCGAGGGTGTTACCAAGCTTCATCTTGATGCTCCTGATGATAAATTAATGGAGTTCATCCCAAATTTTGATGTGACTGTTATTTCTTCCGGCCACTGGTTTGCCAAACAATCTGTCTATGTCTTGAACAATGAGATTGTGGGAGGACAATTATGGTGGCCAAATGGATCTCCTCCCATGAAAGTCAACAATGTCGACGCATTTGGAATATCTGTAGAGACAATTCTCTCCGCAATTCTTACACACCCTAATTACACCGGTCTGACTATCGTACGTTCCTTTTCTCCTGATCATTATGAGGGCGGGGCTTGGAATACGGGTGGATCATGTACTGGAAAGGAAAAACCTTTAGCCATCAGTGAGTTAGTGGAGAACGGTTTTACAAATATAATGCATGAGAAACAGGTCTCGGGTTTTGAACGTGCTGTTAAGAAGGCAACAAATAAGTCCAAGCTACAGTTGATGGACATTACCGAAGTCTTTTCGTATCGCCATGATGGCCATCCAGGCCCGTATAGGAATCCGGATCCAAATAAAATCACAAAACGTGGTCCAGACGGAAAGCCACCTCCTCAAGATTGCTTGCACTGGTGCATGCCAGGTCCTATTGATACCTGGAATGAACTCGTGCTTGAAATTATCAGAAGAGAATTCGATGGCAACCGAAACTTGTCGTCATAAGATTTGATTGCGTGCTTCTGTAATTGAAAGCAGTAACATATTCAGTTCAGTGAGATGTATGAGAAGAGGTAAGGAAAGTCCTTTGTGTTTATACCTGTTGTAGCAGATTGTAACATTGAGCTATTTTACTAGGGAAAATTCACTCTTTACAGGAAAGAAAACAAATCTTTCCAGAGAAATTTTTGTTTGGTATGTTTCTACTCTTCTTTTTCTTTTTCCTTCAGTTTCTTGCTATATGTGGCTGATGATTAAATTTAATTAACACTAATGCTTTTAGCAAAAGCATGTCCGGTATTTATATACTTTTGGAAGAGATCTAATCGTAATTTTAACAAAAAATTTTTAGTAATCGTTATGTTGACAATCTCGATATAATTGATAATGCATCTTCAATCTATAAAAGTATTATGGAAGCTTTTATACTTAGGGTTGAATTACATTTTATCTTTTATATTTAAAAAATGATCAAATTAATCTTTATACATTAGATTAAAAAGTAAATCGATCTTTTTGTTAGATGTTTCATCAATTTCTACTATTAAAATTTATTCTTTGTACATTAACATAAAATAAACATAGCACGTCACATATAATTATTTAATTATTTCATCAGTCATACTAATTTTTAATAGTGAATGAAATTTTTAATAAAAAAATTAATTTACTCTTTAATTTAATATATAAATACTAATTTATTTATTTTTAAATAAAATATAACCAAACTTTTTTTACAATCTCCTTCATATTACTTTTACCATTTTCAATACGCTTCTAGTGCTGCAAAAATTTATAACAGTGGCATTAACAGTAAATTCCTGAAAATAAGAGGGTATTTAGTTTAATTAACTTTAGTTAACTTTGGTTTAACTAAACAAACAAAAGAAGATTGTTAGTAGTTGGAAAATGCCATGGATGGCTCTTTACAGTTCATAATATACTATAAAAATACTATTTAATATAAATGATTAGATTAATATATATATAAAAAAAAAGAGAGAGATTATTTTTAGTTAACTTTTATGTGAGCCAGTGAAAAAATATGTGAAAAATTATTCTAAGAAGAAATTGGTAATCTTTTAAATTTAATTATATAAAAGTCTATAAATGTCATTAGAATTATTAATTTTAACTAAAATTTCGAATTACCCTTATTTTTAGAATTATATATTTCAAAATTTTTAGTAAACTAAATAATAGATTACATTGAGTTGATCGCAGATAAATTATCAAGAAAGTTATCTTCTTTCAAAATCGCTATAATCTTTAAAGTGTGATCCTCAAACATGCGTAAAGCTTCATCACTCGATAAAGTCATTTTTGTCAAAGCATCAACTATCCAAACATACTTCAAGGCTCATTTCTCTTCAAAGGCTAGGATTTATTGAATTCGTCTAATTATCTTGCTCTCACAAATAAAAATAACATTTACAAGATTATCCGATTGAATAATAACCTCATCATATCTTTATTTTATAAGGAGAAATAAATCATCCAATATACTGCACATCTCAGCAACCTCGACTGTATATTTCAATTTTTTTGAAACATTGTATTTTATATTGAATTAATTTTATTTTAATTCATCTAAGTAATATTATTTTTAATTTATGCCCACAAATTCTACTATTAAACTCCATCAAAGAAAATCACCTTTTAGTAAAATATTTTATTAAATTTCCAAGACGGACGTGAACCGTTTTATTAACCAAAATTCATACTTTGAATTTTGTAATTAAAATAATAAAAATTATTTAATTAACTATAAGAAGAATTTTTTTAGAAAAAAATCACAAATAAGAATAAAATACTGACATTTATCTTTAGATAATATTAAAAAAAATAAAATATCCATATAAATTTAACTTTATTTTAAAATAAAAATTCCCCTAGAACAATCCTTAAAATATTATTAATTATTAATTAATTTCACAATATTAAATGATTTATTACTATATTTTCTCTTTTTTTTTTCTAATTATTTTTACTTTATTCGTTTGTCTTCCTTTTCTCCTGCAAAACCCTAAATTCTTGTTTGCTGAACAAATTCTTACCTCATGCCAAAAAAATTGCATTTTTCTTCTCTGTAATTATTGCTATTTTTTTATTTTTTTAAAATCATTATCAAGCTTTGTGTCTTCTCAAAAATGAAGATTTAAGCCACGAAATTTTCATTGTAGAAAAAGTAAATCCAAATTTAATGCTCATAAAACTGAGTTCCTTTTGATCTTCGAATTTTTTATCAAAGTTATTATCTTATTTTTTTTTCAAACTCTTTTTTCTTCTATTTTATGCTTTTTTTACTCTGTAACTGAGCTCAAGTTGTGTTATTTTCTGATAAATTTTCTGTTTTTTTTTCGATTTAATCGCTCTAAATTTTTACAAATAGCTTCAATCTTCAATCGTAGGTTGCAGGGTTTTAGGGTTTTAGCCAGTTGCGATTTGTTTTTTTTTTTCACATATATGGAGGACAAAGAGGGACCTACGCTCGGTGTCACAGTGAAAGGAGATGAAGGTCTAGATGGCTTCCACGTGGCCTCATATGTGGGGCCTACAGTTCCGAGCATCGTTGCACCTCCGCCTAGCATGGTAGTGCCGCCGGGACATGGGACCGGTTCAGAGATGATGAAGAAGAAAAGAGGAAGACCGAGAAAGTACGCACCGGATGGATCTTTGGCCATAACATTGTCGCCGATGCCGATATCGGCGTCGATTCCGATGAACGGAGACTTTCCTGGTTGGAATCAGGGAAGAGCCCAACCAGTTGACACGTTCATCAAAAAGTCGCTTAACTATGAGCTCGAGACCAACCCAGGTATTCTGAAATTTTATTTTATAGCAATAAATTGTTTCTGTCCTTTTTTGTTCAAAATCTTGGGGTCTCAGAAAATGAAAATCTGGGCTAAAATGTTAAAAGAGTTTCAACAATTCAACTTTCAACTTACTATGTTATTAATAGGTAGCGAGCAAAACAAAAGCTATAGGTAAATTTTATGAAGCGTTTAAGAGAGGTATATAGCTCATTGATTTGAGAATTAGGAGTTATGATGAACTGGGCTTTCTTGAGTAAAAGTATGGATTGTATTTTATGGGTTAGATTCTGTTAAAATTTCATCCATTTATGGTTAAAATTTGGTCCCTATTTGTTAAAATGAGGTACACTTAACAGACATTGTGTAATTATTTGGTTATTCTGTTAGCCACCACGATGTTGATTTTTAACAGTACTAATTTGCCTATTATTTTGTGTAAGGAGGACAAACTACAATCTGAATTCTAATACAGAAGCTTCCATAACATTTTACCCCTTTTTTGTCTTTTAGGGCTTAGTCTGGACCGAGGTTTTCTACCGCTTTTTGTTCACTAGATCTATGGCTTTGTTGGCCTTTGTCTATCCGGGACTTTTTGCTTGTAACCTTAAAAAAAAAATCGTGAGGGGGACCAGTTTATCAGATTCTGGTCCATATCTGGAGGAATTAATGGTAGATACTGACTCAGACAAGCTGATTTACTAGGAGAATCTCTCTTGTCTCCAGAGTGCTATACTTGCCTTTAGACAGTGTAAAAATTGGCAGCAAAGTACCAGAATGTTGTTACTCAAGGTGCCAGTGCCACCTTTGCTTTTGTGCTTTAGTTGGTAAGGTAGAATAACTCAAGGTGCTTTAGTTCAGAATTAGTTCGACTTGAATTTACAAGCATTCCATCTTAAACATGAACCTCAATATGAAAACCGAATTATCTTTGCTAAGTTTTCATAAACACTCTATTGCTCGAGACGTGTAGCACAAGAGAAGCACTCATCTGAGTGAAGTAAAGATCATATGTTTATGTTGTGTTGTACGTAATATGTTTTAAGATACGTAGAGAGTTTGATGATATCCATTTTTGTGCTATTAGAGGTAAAGCTAATTACAAAGATGAAAATAAAAGAAATGCAAGGGAAATTCGATTTTTTCATGTTTATTGCCTTACAAGAGAGCATTACAAGAGAGCATGCCTAGGTGTACAAGTCTTGCGTTTTATTGAATGCTCCTCACCCAGAAACATCTAAGGTGCTTTTGTTGTCTAGTGAAACACGTAAAGTAGGTACAATTACCGTCTTAAATCCATTATGGAGCACCATAGTCAATGTATATATTTAGTTCGTGGGGTATGATTAAGCTTAACAGCACAATAGGGGTTGTGCAATACTTTTGGTGTGCTTTAGTGAGTAGCATGGAACTCGGATGTCAGCGATATGGGGTTTGTTTCTTGTCCCCTCATTGGACTTATGCATCGACTGGTGCATCAAGTTCTACTATGACTCTGCTTGGTTATTTGATCTTCTTAGTTCAGATGCAATCAACATGCTTATAAAAGATTTGCTGATTCATTTTTGTTTTACTAATTTGAGTACTTGTTTATATATAGGTGACAGAATCGCATATTTTGTCGGGACAAATTTCACACCTCATGTGATCACTGTGAATGCTGGTGAGGTATGCCCTCTTTGTCGATGAATCATAGGGGTAATCAATACAAGTGACTTTTTCTATAACTTTCAGCTATAATGTTTTTGTGTGTCTCTCACTTTCATTATGATTTCTGTAGGACGTTTCAATGAAGGTGATGTTTTTTTCTCAGCAAGGAGCTCATGCTATCTGCGTCCTCTCGGCAAATGGAACTATTTCAAATGTTACCCTTCGTCAGCCTACTTCATCCGGTGGTACTCTGACGTATGAGGTGTGTCCCTTCGTCCTCTAATACGAGTTTGAGTGCATAAGAATGCATGAAATATTAGTTACTAGTTTCCTAGTGTTATTAGGCCTATTCAACCAATTTAGAAAACTGGTTCCGATTTACTTCAAGTGTAAGCTTTTTGCTTTGTTCTTGTCTTTCCCGTTTAGTAAAATCTAGCTTCCCTATTATTTCGTCCAGGGACATTTCGAGATCCTTTCATTGTCTGGTTCATATATGCCTACTAACAATGGCGGAACGAAGAGTAGGTCGGGTGGGATGAGTATTTCTTTGGCAGGTCCAGATGGTCGTGTTCTAGGAGGGGGACTTGCTGGTCTGTTGGTAGCTGCCGGTCCTGTGCAGGTGAAACCATATTGTATGAAAGATATTAAGTAGTAAAAAACACTAACATATATACAAGGATCATTGTCACGATCTGAAACCTTATGAATTAACAGGTTGTTGTCGGCAGTTTCCTACCGAGTCACAAGCAGGAGCAGAAGCACAAGAAACAGAGAATTGAACCCACAGTGACTATCGTCAGTCCTACGGCTACAGATTCCATGCCTGCAGACATTAATGTGTCCTATGGTGGAATCAAGCCAATTCTCACCTATTCATTCCATGGAGACAATTCAGGTTCTTTAAACCCTATCCAGAGCTATAGAAATTCTAGTATTGACAATAACTCGCCTTCAGCTGAAAACGAATCAAACAGCCGTAGTCTATCACAGTGTCAAGTTTCGAGCTGATAGACCATGCACAATGGTCTATCTATACGGACATGAAATCCTTGTCCGAAACAAATATAAGCCCTTTAAAGCTAGGTATTAACATCATGAAGTTTTTAACCCCTAATTGTACTGTCTTGTTAGGTTTAGGTAGGATTCCTAATCGTTAGGAACCGTACTTGGCTTTCTTCACTCCGTATGGTGTATTTTCTAGTGTTGTATCACTCATTGATAGAAAATTTATGAATGATTGAAGACTGGTGTACCATTTCTTTCATTAAGTACCTTTGTATACACAATGATTTTAAGTTCTAAATGCATATTTGACTAATCACCATGACACAAACAATGTATTAAAAAGATAAGGATTAAACAACAATTTAGAGTTTAAACAAAAATGCTTAAAACAATCTATCACCTTTTCCTTTTCTTGTTACCTGCAATAGCCTTTAAGATCATTTGTTGTTTCAGCAGTGTTTTGCTTCTTAAAACCTATTCTACCTCTGAACCCGAACTCGGAATTCCAGAACTCCCTGTTGTATTTTCTTATTATTGCCCTTTTCACTGCTTTTCTTTGCCTTACCTCCAGATCAATCCCCCGGAGACACCTCTGGTCTTTTCTTGCTTGACCTCTCGAATGATTTACTGTCTTCGAAACCTAAGTCCGGTAAACCCTTTTTTCCGTCTCAAAAGCTATTCTGCTGCCTTTGTTTCCTCCACTTCTTAACGGCTTCAATCTCTTGTTTCTTTTGCTTAGCTCTTTCTTTCAACTTCTCAGCTTGAACTTCCTTAGCAATTCTCTTGGCTTCCTTGCTTTTCCCTCTTTTCGGCCTCTTTGATCCGACTCCGGCTCTTCTGCGCTTAAAGCTTGCCCTTCACTTTCTCCATGTAGGAATATTCGCGTAATAGTTTGGTGGCGCGTAATAGTTTGGTGGCCGAAGGAATTGCAACCCCATTGACTGGAACTTCTCGAATGCCAGCCTCGTCCCTTCCAATGCTTGAGTGTAAAACATGAGCTGTCTTGCTGAATCATCGTTCACCTCCACCTTTTTCTCTTGATCGGATCAAGGGGAAGTTCGTGCATCCAGTCGACGTTTTCTGGCCAGCTGATATATTAGAGCTTATTGATGAGGCCTTCCCTATTGTATACAGCGTTCTTTGACTACTCCGTTAACTTCATATCTGATATAGGCCCAGATTCAGACTCTTCCCCATTAAAATCCTCCATTACATCATCATCATCATCATCATCATCATCCACTGTATTCTCGGCTTGTAAGCTTGATTCTTTACTTTGAAACCCCATTTGCCTAAAAAAACCTACTATAAAAAATGGAAATCAAAAGGCATTAACTCGTAAGTATACAAATAGATTTGTTTTTTTTTTTAAACACCGTTTTTACTCCCACATAAAGCAATCAAAATCCATATGAGCGACAAAGCAAATAAATACCCAAAACTAGGTTTCAAATAGCGTTGTCGCAGTCGCTATTTCGCGGCGGCGGCTGAAAAGCCTCAGTAACGGCCTTCAAGCTTGAAGATGAAGCAGAATATAATAGAAATCAGCGAAGCTAAAGTCAAAGTTTAAAAATTTTACCTTATTTAACTTCCTGGTATGCCTTGCGCGGCCGAGATAGAGCGGTGGGAAGAGGCTAGCCTGGCGGCAAGGATGGTCAGAAAATTTTTGAAGGATTTTTTTTATAAAAACTTTTCTTTTCTTTATAGCATTTATAAAAACTTTTTATTTGAATAAAATTAAGAAGTTTACCAAAAGATAAATTACTATGATTTAGATATAATTATTATTTAAATATTTTTTATATAAATAGTTATTATATACTGATTTATAATTTTAATATCAAAATTCGAATAATGTTTTTATTTAATATTTATAGGAATAATAATATTTGGTTCAAATGAAATTTTTAAACTCTAAAAATATTCAGGAGATGAAAAATATTTTACAGAGATATAATAAAATATTTAAAAATAAAATTTAGACCTTATATTTAAAACTCAAATTTTATCACCAATAATCAAAAATAAAATAAAACTAAACAAAGCCTACTACATAGAGAATGAGACCCAAAGCGTCACTTTGATCTTAATTTTATTTGGGTTAGATTATTATTTGGAATCTAAATTTAATAATTATTTTTACATTAATGTCTGTACTAAATGAATGTTCATAATTTCAATGTAGAAACAATTGTCAAATTCAAGACCTACCTTGAACTAAGAAAAGGTTCAGGCCCAAAAAAATTATTTAACCCTTGTATTTTCTATACTTTTAATTAAAATTAATAAAAAATATATTTATTAACAAACATGAAAATAAATTTATGGTAATTAGTTATTTATATATTATTCATTACCAATTCACTTTCATTACTAATGAAAATTCTATTACACGCGTATACTTTAATCATAATCATATTATTATTTTAGTCTTTCTGTAAATTTGAGATTTAATTTCTATATTTTATTTTGACATAATTTAATTCATCTTCTATAATATAATTAGTAGGGTAAAGTATAATACTATTAATTATTCTGGTTGACAAGAAATTCTTTTATAAGCACTCATTTCAACATATATAAACAAAAAAAATCACATCTATAAGATGAGTTTTAAAAAATATTAAAAAAAATTGTGCCAATACTTTAAGGAAAAATAGTTAAAGCTAAAATTATTATAAAATTAAATAATTAAATTATATCGACCGATTCTTAAATATAGGCATAATAGAGGGAGAAAAGCTGGAATTTAGCCTTTAATCCATTAATATATTGTTTTATCGTTATATAAAAATAATAATAAATGAAATATATTAAAATATATGTAGTTGGTATTTTGTTTTTGTTTTTGTTTTTTATTTGGCCAATTCTCGTACATGGACTAGGAAAAAGATTGTCTTCTTCAAACTTTTTTCTATAGGATTTTAAATCACAAGTCAGACCAACTTAATTAAATAATTATTTAAAATAGTATATTTAATAACATATTTACCTTATTATTATTATTATTATTATTATTATTATTTGTGTAGGTAGAGTAGATACTAATTTGACAGGTAAATTATGTATGAGCTCATTCTTAAATAGACCATTAGTTCATATTTTATAGTTTTAAGGAATAAATCAAAATTTTATATTTTTGGGTTAAACTATAATTTTATAAATTTTAGAAGGTGTAAAGCATAATCTTCCCATTTTAGGGAGCCAAGCCCTGCCCAACAGTGAAGTTAGAAATTTTATTCTTTTGAGAGGTGGAAAATAAGTTATATATTTTTATGAGAATTAAAATTCAATTTTACTCTTGTATTGATTTATATATTTATGATTTTCAAAAGGACTAAACCAAAATTGTAGCATTTTGGGAGGGGTAAATTATAATTTTATCATATATTAATTTAATTTTTTTAATTTTTGAGGATCTAAAGTAGCAATATCCCATTTTAAGGGAGGCCCTACCAGCCCCTGCCTTTACCCTCTGACCATCATGTGAAATGAGACAATCATAGATTGTCCTTGAATTGTGAGAAGTTTTAGCAATAGCAATACAAGTATATTCATACGCAAGAACGTAGATAAGGGAGCAGACAATGGCTTTGTCTAAAAAATGGTAAATATATCTTTTAGTTCCTTAAAACTTTATGAAAATATAAATTAATGGTAAAATTGTACTTTAACCCTAAAAAATTATAATTCATCTTTGATCTCTCCTAAAACAATATTATGATTTTCCCCTATTCATACAATTCTGATTCATCAAAACCAGGACTATCGTTCACATGTCAAATATAAAGTAGAAATTTAGAACTAAAATTATACCAATTTTTATTTGTTTTATTTAAGTTTATATGTCAAAATAACCCTTAAGAAAATGCAAAAAAAAAAAAATCAATTAAACCTTTGTATTAGATTTGCACTCAATTAAGGCTCTCTCATTAATTAAAATTATTAATTAAACTCCTCCGTTAACAGATTCCATCATTGACAGTTAAAATAAATTGATGGACCAACTAGATGGTGACATGTGGCAATTTTGAATTAATCCAATATTTTTTTATAAAAATTATAAAAAATATAAAAGATCAAAAAAGATTTATAAAAATTAAAAATTATTAAAATTATTAAAATTAATATAAAATTTTTAAAATTATAAAAACTTATAAATATTATAAAACTATATAATATATAATAAATTCTAATAAATTACAAAAAAAATTATAAAATTAATAATAACTTGTTTAAAATTAAAAAAACATATTAGAATTCTTAAAATTTATAAATAATTATAAAAATATTAAAATTGATATTAACTTATAAAAGATATAAAAAAATCATAAAAAAAAAACTTAAATTGACTGGTCAACCTAAAATCGGTAAGAGTATCGATCCGAGGAAAGCCATTAGACAGGTTGACTTGGGAACCAATATTTCATTATTCAACTATTAGCATATGTCAAAATGAAATATTCTGATCAAGATTTTTAAAATCGGACAGGTGATTGAACTAGCTAGGCCACTGATTTGCTAGTTTGATTGATCTGTCCAGTTCAGTTAAATAAAATATTAAAAATATATATATTAAGAAATAAAAATTGATTCAATCGTCAAATTCCCAAGTTGATCAGTCTAATGGTTTTCTCTAGATCTATACCTAATGTGTCACGAAACTAATTAAAAATTAGACTAAGATAAATGCATCTATTAATTAATAGTATAGCTACAGTGAGTAAATATATTGTTCCCATAAGGACTACAAGTACTAGTAATTATAGTCTTTCTATTATTTAATCGAACAATTCTAGTGATTGATTAAAAACTAAAATTAACTAAATTAATTAACTAACAAACATAGTAAAGAACAAATCAGTAAAATAATTGAGTAACAACCAATAAGCGAAACAATACCCAATAATCTTTACTTAGCACATTGATCTATAGAAATTCTTAAATTATGCTAATATCTCTTTCAAACATAAGAGCAACTGAGTCTAGGTTAATTAATTAAAAACTCTTTTTAATTAAAATATTGTCGCATTAATTCGTGCTATGAGTTCTCCTATTAAATTTGAATTTAATCTGGTAGATTTATGTTGTCCTATTTTTAGGATTGCATGCAATTCCACCAAATTACGCGATATTTACTCTTAAATAGGGTCTATTCAATCATTGATTTAAACACGTTAAATAATGATTAATAATATAAAAATATCAAATTAAAAATTAAGCACACATAACTGAGAATAAGAAACTAAGTATTTATTGCGTAAAATAAAAATCAAATGACAATATCCATTATATGATTCATCTCCCTAAGTATTTTAGAAAACTAGTTCATGCTTGAAAATAAAAATGTCCAATATACAGTATAACCACAATAAACAAAGAAACTCGTGATAAATTTCTAAGAAATCAACTAGGAATCTTCAATCTTGACAACAAATTGCTTCACAATCGGATTCAATGATATTTTTTGAGTTGTTTTCTTGAATATTATCTGACGGCTCACTCATATTTTATTATTTTTGACATATATACATCTTAGAATGTCTGAAAAAACTTAAAATCGTGATTTTTTACTGTTCGGTGCGTAATTCCATAAAACCGACACAGCCGTGTGGAATGATCCAGCCTGTGTGGCTCCTGTAGTTTGCTCCGACACTTAAGTTTTCGCTCATTTTTTGCTCATTTTGCTCCAAAGTGCTCTATTAAGCATTAACAATGAATTTAAAGATTTAGAAGTATAAAATTCACAATTAACATCGAATAATCACCTAAAAGCACATTAAGATCGAGGTCAAAACATGTTACTTTTAGCACTTATTGATACCATTGTCGATTTCGGTGTAACCGGTCCAACCGACTGATCTGGTCTCATCCAAGTTTTTATGATTTTTTATAATTTTTATAAGTTTATATCAAATTTAACACTTTCAAATTTTTTTATATTTTTATAAATTTTATAGAACTTTAATATGTATTTATAAAATTTTAAATATGTACTATTAATTTTATAATTTTTATAAAATATTAAAATTTATTAGAAATTATATATTTTTTGATAATGTTTATTATTTTTATAAGTTCATATTTTTGTATTTTTAATATTTTTTATGAAAAAAATATTAGATTAAACTAGAATGTATCATGTGTCATCATTTGGTTAGTCTATCAATTTATTTTAACAGTCAGCATGATCAATTATAAAAATCGTTAATAGAAGAAATTAATCAATTATTTTAATTAACGGCAGGAAATTAATTTTTTTTTTACATTTTTCTTAAAACTTTTTTTAACCTATCATACTTTTATTTATTAGTTGTAATAGAAATTATACTATTTTGTTTTCTTCTAGAAATAACATTTTAATTTCAAACTTAAATAACGTAAAGGTTAAGCCAGTCCAAAAAGTACTGTTTAATATTTCATATATAACCAAAAAAAAAAAATCAGATTCAGTGGTTGGATTTCTCCCTACAAAAAGATAAATACATAATAATATATAATAATAATAAGTTGAAAATTAAAAACATGTGTTGTTTTTTATATATATATATACCTAAAAACTAGTAGTGATTCAACTATTAATCAATTTCTTTTTTATTATTTAACTACATAATTGTTTTTTTTGGTCATCTAATTATCTTAAATTTTTTGGTGTTTCTATTCTATGTTAGCTAGCTAGTGACAAAAAAAAATTAAATAATTATGTAATCATTTAGTAATTTTTCATAATTTTTTTTTTAAATTACTTATAGTTGGATAACCACTCGTATAATTTATCTTAATTTTTAAATAATAAAATAAATCAAACTGAATTGAAAATAAAATATAAACCCAAACCCGATCCAAATTATTTGCTGTAATTCTGCTTCATGACCTTGTTTATTTTTCTTGGCATGTTTCTTTACTCACAAAAATGATAATGAATTAATTTCATGCAAACTAGTTAATTGAATATCCCCTAATCTTTATCAAAATTCTGTTGTTAATTATCTTTGTATTATTCAATATAATTATCTTTTTTATGATTATTTTCCTAGCCGTTATCACCACTACTCATTGATTACTTCATGTTCTTGTACTTCTTTTTAGTTGTAGTATTCCTTTCAAAGTAATCCTTTTTTTCTTTTTCTTTTTTTTTTTAAATTTTATGATTTGAGGTTTCAGTCGCACTCTATATAAATGTATGAGTTTTCTTTAGATTTTTTTTATATTTTAGGTTTATTGTAATTAGTTTAATTAATTGTACTGAATTAATTATTTAGTTATGTAATTATAATGATTGATTATAACAAATTTACAATTTTAGATTTAAGAATCATGGTTTGTGGAATTGGACTAGACCAGTCGGTCATATTAAGAATCAATTGGTATATCAATATGGACAAAAAAATTAATCGAATTTTGAGCGAAACGTTCGGAATCAAAACAAAAAATTGATTGAACTTGAATTTGAACTAGTTGAATTGGCTATATATATTAACAATTTTTAATATAAATTTTATTATTTTTTTAATAATTTATTTTATTAAAATTAAACCACCAATTAAATTGAATCGAACAAAGAAACTGATAATTTAACCGATTCGAATTTTTAATATTAGAGTCTTTAATATGATGAGAAGGCAAATGTTCAAAATATAATGGGTCCATTGTGTCCAAAGTGACTTAAAGTTTTATTTGATAAGAGAACATATCGTAAATTTTGAATTTGTTAATTTTTAGAAAATTTTGAATTATATAATTTACTTTATATATATATTAAAAAAAAAGGCATAAAAGTCATTGATTTGAGAGGATGTGGTGCCATTTGCTTCTTTAAGGTGAAAATGAGCCATCACCCTCTCACATATCCAACCAAATATACTACTTTTTCCTTTGACTTTTTTTTCTCATCCACATAGACCTACCATAGCTCTTTGATTTGTCTTTTTATGGTACAATTTAAAATTTAATCCTTAATATTTATCTTTTTTACTGTCATTTTGACATTTTTTTTTATTTTTTTACTCTGGTCCTTGATTTTCAAGTTTTAGTTGAATTATATTTTTAGACGAAAAATTGATTAGATTATTAAAATATTAACTACACTAATATGACAACTTACACAATGCTTCATTGCTAGTATTAAATATTACATGGATTAAAAATGCCATATTTTAGTTTTTTTCTATATTAACAATAAATTAGTTTTTTTTATTTGCACGAAGTGTATAATCTAGAGTATAAAATACAATGATTATATAAAACAATGAGAAATTATTCGATAGATTAGTGTAGTGATTAATTTCACAAGTGGAATAAAAAATAATTAAGTACCCTTAATTAAATTTTTAAAAAATAAATAAATGATAATATTTTAATCTGTAGATTTTAAAATATATATATATGTATTTAATCCCATCAAATAATAATCCTGAATAACTTTGTAAAAGCAAATGAGTTTTATTTTTATATATTAGGTAAATAAAATGAACAAAAAATTCTAACCACTAATTAAAAAAATAAAGAAGAAGCCTATTGTGCTTGTGAAGTTAGAAGCGTCAAAGGAGGTGGCTTCGTAAAGTGGAGGACATTTTCCATTGAGTGTTTTAATATGAAATCATTGATTCACGACCCTCCCCCAATAGTCTTACAAGTGAATTTTACCATCAACCTATAATCATGAATTTATTTTTTCAAACTCTATTTTTTTGTCATTTTGAATTTATTTTAAAAAAAATTATTTTGGTCATCAGTTTATAAATTTAAGTTAAAATTATTTATTAAGATAAAAAAAATGATTAGATTATTAAAAATTTACTTGTATTAACGTAGTAGCTTGTACGACAATCTATGTGATAATCAGGATGAGAATGAAATATTAATAAAAATTATGGATAGTTAATATAATTTTAAAATATTACGGGTAAAAGGGTAAAAGTATTAGGGAAGTCATTGTATTTTAGGAGTAGATTGCATTTCGACCCTTTTACTGAAAAAATGGGCAAACTAACCATTATACATTTTTGAAATGTGCAAATTAGCCCCTCCGTTAAATTTTATCTGTTAATGGTTAATTATTAGTTTGGTCCCTGAAACTATAGCTAAAAGATTATTTTGATTTTTTAAATTTTTTCTTAACAATAATTCTAAAAAATTAAATCAATCTTAAAAATTGATATAAATTATTAAAAATATTAAAAATTATATTAAAACAAAATTAAACCCAAAACTTACATTCGAAGAAGCTCTGTTTTGGTGAATCATGGTGTTTTTATTATTTTATTTTATTTTTTTGGAAAAATTGAGTTCTCTTTCCATAAAATTCTCAATTTGATGAGAACTATATAATATAATGAGACAATAATCTTACCTATTAAAGATGCTCCCCAGTGCACCAATTTTAATAAAATAATAATTTTATTACTATTAAAATACAATCAAACTAAATAAACAAAATCTTTCGATTTTACATCTCTTTGGTGACGAAGAAGACAATGAGCTTCTTTCGCTTCTTCTTTACTTTTGGAGACATGTTGGTGACTTTAGAGTTTTATTTTAAATTAAAATTTCACTTTTATCTTTTATTTCTTCCCATAAATTAAAAACATTAAATTTTAAAATTTCAAAACTCATAAACTCATTGTTCAAGTCCTAGAAATTTATTTTGAAAATTCAAAACTCAAAAATTGTTAAACCTAATAACTTAAAGATTAAAGCTTATTGAAATTAAACAATAAGATCTACAAATGCGAAAACTAGTAATCGAAATTTTATAACACTGATAAGTTCAAGAGATGTGAAAATAAATATTCACTAAAGTAGACAAAAATAAACATTAAATAAAATTTTATGTACCTTTTAATTGTAAGCATTAGTGATAAAGATGAAATTGAACATTAACAAAAGCGTGAAAAATTTGAAAGTGAGTAATCAAAACTTTTATTTTTTTATTTTTTTGGCTTCAATCAAGTATTTATTTATTTATTTACGGTTTTAATCAAGCATGTGAAATCTTTTTTATTTTTACGGGTTCTGTAGAATAGGAAAGAAAGTCTTGTAAAACAATTATGGTTTTTGGGTTCCGACCTAAAAGTTAGATAATAAAAAAATTTGTAATTTTTTAAAATCTTTTTACATATATTTTTAAAATTTTTTATTTAAAAAAAGATTAATTTTAATATTTTAATATATTTTCAATCTTTTTAACAAATTATATTTATTTTAATTTAAAAAATCAAAATGATATTTTAGCTATAGTTTAAGGACCAAATTAGTAATTAACTGTTTAAATTAACGTTTCACGTCATCATTTAACAAATAAAATTTAACGGAGGGGCTAATTTTACATGTTTCAAAATATATAAAGACTAATTTATTTAGTTTTTTAGTAAATAGGCCGAAATGCAATCCATCCCTAAATACAGGGACCTCCCTGCTACTTCTACCTAGGTAAAAGTTAATGGATGGGAATAAAAGTATTAATAGAGATTTTTGGATGAAAATGAAATATTAATAATAAAAGGTTAACAGTAATAAATGTAAATTTAAAAGTAGTGGATGAGAATGAAATATTTTGTGAATAGTTAATACAACTTTTAAAGACCATAGATAAAAAGTATATTATTTTTATTTCAAAATTGACAAAAAAATAACGTAGCAAATATAAACAAATTTAGAACAATAATAAAATACTTAAAAACAATGTTTTTTCTTTTAAATAAAAGATTAGAAATACATTTTTGATAAAAAATTAAAACATCTTTAATAGAAACTTTTAATTAAAGTTTTCTATAATATATATTATTAAGTATAAGATCCTCCTTTCATTTGTGGTTGAATTTTGAGTTAAAAAGCGGAATTAAATTATAAAATGTGAGTAAAATTCTTTGAATACTATTAGAATTGTAATTCAGTCGAATTGAATTTTATTTGAAATTTAGTATTTGATATTTGATTTGAGCTCAATTCGATACATAATCGAGTCATTTAAGTTCGTTCATAACTGAATTTTTTATCTATATAATAAAGGTAAAAATGTAATTTCAAAAAATAAAATTATATTAAAAAAAGTTTATTTATGTTCAAGAATTCTTCGAATTGAATATTATAATGCTCGAATTTAATTTAATCATAGCTAAATTATTTAAATTTGACTCCATATTTAATCGAATTTAAATTCGATTTTTAAAAAGTTAAACCCAAATAATTTATGAATATCTATATCTCATTTATAGTCTTAAACACTACTTTAAAATACATCTTAATTAAAAATTATCAAATTCTTTGCGATTTAATCCAATATGGGTTCATTTTAAAGTAATGAATGAATAGTTTGACATTACAACTATAATCATAAGCATAGAAAACACCCCCCCCCCCTCTTTTTTTCTTTCTTTCTGCATTTATACCCCTTCCTAGTGTTTCTTTATTCTTCAATCTCTCTCCCGCTCCTATTTTCAATCAAAACCATTTTCAAAGCTGTGTGTGTGTGTGTGTGTGTAATTCAGTTATGACTATGGCTTTAAAAGTGACCCAGTAAACCATAGCAGTTTCCCTTCACAAACCCCATCATCACTTTGTATAGCTCAAAAACAAATATGGCTTCCACCATCTCTATGCCACCAACTGACCCTTCTTCTTCATCTACAGAAGACCCAGCAGCTAAAGCCGTCAACAAACGGTACGAAGGGCTCATCACGGTTCGAACCAAGGCTACTAAAGGCAAAGGAGCTTGGTATTGGGCACATCTCGAACCGATCCTTGTTCGGAACCCAGAGAGTAGACTACCGAAAGCGGTGAAACTCAAGTGTTCCTTATGCGACGCCGTTTTCTCGGCCTCGAACCCGTCCAGGACCGCCGCCGAGCACTTGAAACGCGGCACTTGCCCCAATTTCAGCTCTGTTTTAAGACCAAATCCTTCGTTATCCCCTTTGCCTATATCTTCATTAGCTTCACCTTCGGTTTCGTATCATCATAATCATCGTAAACGAAGTCCTTCAGCTGCTGTTTCTCTTTTACGAAACCAAGTAAGTAACAATAATAGTCATGATACCAATAATAATAGCAATAGTAACTCGTTGGCTATAGTTGAGTCTACTCGTTTACTGAGTTACACGAGTCATACTAATAACAACAACAACAATGTTGGGTTGACTCAACATCATTTGGTTTTATCTGGTGGAAAAGAAGATTTAGGCGCTTTAGCAATGTTGGAAGATAGTGTTAAGAAGCTTAAGAGTCCTAAAATTTCCCCTGGTCCAGCTTTAAGTAAGGGTCAAATAGATTCTGCGTTTGATTTATTAGCTGATTGGTTCTATGAGTCTTGTGGGTCGGTTTCGTTTTCTAGCCTTGAACACCCAAAGTTTAGAGCTTTCCTTAACCAAGTTGGGATGCCGGCTATTTCAAGAAGGGACCTTTCCGGTGCTCGGCTCGATAATAAGTTTTACGAGGCCAAGGACGAATCCGAGGCTCGAATTAGGGATGCAATGTTCTTTCAAGTTGCTTCTGATGGATGGAAGAGGAAAAGTTGTTGTTGCAGTAGTTATACAAGTAGTAGTAGTGGTGGTAGTAACTTTGGATGCGTGGAGGAGAATTTTGTTAAATTTAGTGTTAATCTTCCGAATGGGAGTAGCTTGTACCAGAAGGCAGTCTTCACCGGTGGACCGGTGAGTACCAAGCAAGCTGAGGAGGTTTTGTGGGAGACGGTAATGGGGATACCGGGAAATGGTGTTCAGAAATGTGTAGGAATTGTTTCAGATCATAAGGTGAAGGCATTGAAGAATTTGGAGATTCAGAATAATTGGATGGTTAATCTTTCTTGTCAGCTTCAAGGTTTCATTAGTTTGATAAAGGATTTTAGCAAAGAGCTTCTTCTTTTCAGGACTGTCACTGAGAATTCCTTAAAGCTAGCGAATTTTGTAAATAATAATTTGCAAGCTAGGAACAGCTTTCGAAAGTATAAGATGCAGGAGCTTGATTGTGCTGGGGTGATACGAGTTCCTTTCAACGAATGCCATTGCAGCAGTAACATTGCACATGTTTTTGCAATGTTGGAGGACATATTGAACTGTTCACAAGTGCTTCAGATGGTTGTATTGGACGATTCTTACAAGGGGATCTGTATTGAGGATCCAGTTGCGAGGGAAGTTGCCAGTATTGTTCAAAATGAAGGGTTTTGGAATGATTTAGGGGCCGTTTATGCACTGGTGAAGTTGATCAGAGGTATGGCTCATGAGATTGAGGTGGAGAGGCCGTTAATCGGGCAATGCCTCCCTCTTTGGGAGGAGTTGAGGGTCAAAGTGAAGGAATGGTGCGCCAAGTTCAACATTGCCGAAGCGCCTGTTGAGAAAACCGTTGAAAAGAGATTTAGAAAGAACTACCACCCCGCATGGTCAGCTGCATTTATTCTCGATCCGCTTTACTTGATACGGGATACCAGCGGAAAATACCTTCCACCATTCAAGTGTTTGACTCACGAGCAAGAAAAAGATGTTGATAAACTCATAACTCGTTTGGTTACCAAGGAAGAAGCACATGTTGCACTGATGGAGCTCATGAAATGGAGATCAGAAGGGTTAGAACCACTTTATGCTCAAGCCGTTCAAGTTAAACAACGGGACTCTGTGACCGGAAAACTGAAGATCGCTAACCCCCAAAGCAGTAGGCTGGTATGGGAAACTTGTCTTAGCGAATACAAATCATTAGGAAAGGTTGCAGTGAGGCTTATCTTCTTACATGCAACATCATGCGGGTTTAAACGTAACTGGTCTTTGATGAAGTGGATTTGTGTACACAGACACTCACGGATAGGCCTCGAAAGGGCTCAAAAAATGATATTCATTGCAGCTCATTCGAAGCTCGGCAGGAGGGATTTCTCCAACGAGGAAGAAAAAGACGCGGATCTATTTATGATCGGCAGTGAGGATGACATCCTCAATGGAGTCTTTACAGATGCACCATAAGTGTAATGCTTTTTTTCTTTTAACTCTTTGTAGAATTGTAAACTTTAGGATTTGATCGAATTCTTTCTTCAATTGTCTTTTATTTTTGTCCATCTTCACTTCTGTTCCAATTTAAAAATCAGGAAAAAAACATATAGATAGTGATGTAGTAGCTAGAGAATGTTTGTTAGAAATTTCAATGATTGCATGATTTGAATGAAAATAACCACTTTATTGTCCTACTGTGATTTCATTTTCTTTTGTCCATAGTGACTGAATGAATACAGTATCATCTTCTTCGATATATTTATAAAAAAATTGATTTTGTAAGAGAAGAATGGGGATTATCTGCAGAACAATGGCTGAAGTTATACAATGGTAGGCTATGTATTTGCATGTCAAATACATCAATGTAAATTTTTTTATCAATTATTATGTAAGGGAATTGTACTAGAATCTGTTGCATAAACCTGGCACATGTATGCCTTTTTTCCTATCATCATATTTTAAATGCTTGAAGGACAGTTACTATATCTATAGTTTCATGTGAAGAAGTCTTTATCTGAAAAAAGTTGAAAAATAAGTGGACTATATGAATATTTTATAATTTTAAAATTCTCATAAAGATATGAAGTTTCCTCCTAAAGGTGCTTCTCTTATTCTAAATGTGGTATGCTCCAAGTTTTTGGGGTCTAAAACCAATATTCTGTCATCCCAAGCCCCAACATGCTCTTTCAATGAAGATGCAAAAAATTTGAGGGATTTTCATGAGTTTTTGAAGATGGTAAGCTTCAGTTTTACTTTTACTGGCCGAATTCAACTGAGCTGTATGTTATATATGGTTTGTTTTACTTTTCCTACATTCATCTTCTGTATGAACTTTCATGATCTAGTAATCCAAACTGGAATCAGTACAAGGATGATCTAGCCATATTCGTGTTGTTATGATACATCAGTAAGTTCCTAGAACGATGCTGATCCGTTTTACTGCCTCATATCTTGAAAACTTAGTATGCCAGTGCCTATTTGGTGTCTTTGTTGTATATCTAATCCAAAAAGGATAAGGAATCTTGTAAAGACCGACTCTTGATTGGAGCATCGGTTTGTAATACTATTGCATTTGTGAAAAATCATTGATTATCGGAACTAATGTCTGCATATTAACTGTTTGTTGAAGAAGAAGAAGTGAAAAACAAGTTTGGACTATGCTTTACAGCCAAAATAGGCCTTGGAATTTAATAGTATCATTGTTGGTGCTGCAGATATGCAAAAACCAGTTGAAGCTTGTGGTGAACCAGATTTTTAGTTTCCACTTGAAAAAGGGTCAACCTCGGATGAACTTGGAAACATATCTTTGTTGCTGTAAGGCACTTACTTGCTGATATGACTCAACTGTGTAACCAAGGTTGTCTGGTTTTGCTAATGTGGAGGAGCCCCCACCTTGAGGAGAGTGGATGTCTGTCTTGTCACAGTCAAGGAAAAAAAAAGTAAGAAGTAACGGCTTTTTCCTCCTCTCTCTCTATTCGATTTTTTTATCATTTACTGGCGAGCTTAATCTCCATCATTTTCGGTAGCTTGTCTTTCAAACATTCCAATTATGGTGACATTGCTGCTTTCTAGCTGGGACCCTTTTTATTTCAAACTTTTTGATGTTAAGATTGAATATTGAAATTTTTTCACAGGGTTATCGGTAAGATAGCTGCTACAAAGTTTTTGGGCAAAGTGGAAGCAAAGAGAGGACTGTCGGCTTTAGGAGGTACACGATGGCTGATAGAGATATCGCAACGAACTTGACCTGATTTTGCTGGTTCTTAAATTTCTGTGAGCTTTATTGACTGGTATTAGTGGTATGTATCCATGCACGTTGCAATGGATTATGAATATTGTTAGGGACTATGAAAATGTCAAAATCTCAAATCTAATACATGTATATAAACTTACATATAAAAATTAAGACTGGCTCATAGGGTATCCTGGTGCCATATTTGACTTAAAACTATATTACTCCGATTTTGAAGTGTTTGTGTGTTAAACACGCGGTTAAACGCATATTGGGGCATGGATATGTGGGTACGAGCCTTGGAATATATGAAAGAACTTTGAAAAAATCAAGTATAACCATGTTAGAAGTCTAGAAAAAGGAGAAACGAAGGAAACGTGTGCATGTTGGACTAAGATTTTATTCATTTTTAACGAAGAGACTTTTTGCAGGAACTTCAAAGTGGAATCACTGGACGTCCATTCCGGCATGTTTAAGCATTCAAACGGACTGCTAATGCACGTATATATACATCCGAGGTGATGACAACAGTGCCACTGCAAAAAAGGTAAGTCAATAACGAACCCCAAATGTACATACATGCATACGAGAAAATTAGTCTGTTATGGCTTCAGTTTCTTAAGTAATTACTGTATCACTCCATGATACACCATTGATTGACAATACGATAAAAATTTTTGCTAAAAACTCGAAAACCATTTCCTCTTTTGATGGTAAAATTGTATAAAATCGAACTTCATACATAGTTACCAGCATGTTAATAACAAAAATACTGAAGAAATTACATATTTTGGATCAACCCTTTTTATGTTTTGGTCATTACTACTTGAATTTTTAGGGAGGGATAAGGGGAGCTGTCGGCAAGGCCAAGTAATGTTGACTGCTCACCAACCATAGAGGCGGCTCTTTTTTCTTTCTTTTTTTTTTGTTATACCCCTATGGTATGGCCTTTTTATTGTTCATTCCACTAATTTATTTATTTTTTCTTTAATAAAAAGGGGAAGAAAAGTATAATCATTAAGTATAGGACAAAGAGGAGGACCCTCTTTCTTATACAAAGAATCTTGACACTTTCATGTTACGCCATGATTAACTTTTTTTTCTCTTTTTCGGTATAATCACAGGTGTTTTTCATCTGTTTTACTATTTAACAGTAAAAACTGTATGAGTTAAGGATGATATTCAGTTAAAGACTTCCCAATAATGTTAACTGTAATATCTGAACTTGGTTCAAATACCTAGTAAAGAATTCCATTACCATTTCTTTTCTTGATTACTATATTATTGTTGGTAAAAGTACCATGGAGTTTCTTGTATTAAGGGTCAGATTGTATTTTGTCCCCTCTACTAAAAAAAAGGGGCAAATTAACTCTTGTATATTAGATTAAAGAACAAATTGATTATTCGTATTAAAAATTTCATTTATTTGTACTATTTAAAAAAAAAACCCAATGTTGTACGTGAGGCATGCCATACCTTGTACTAATGTACATGACTAGTTTTTAACAGCATAAATAGATGGAAATTTTAACAAAATATCCTGTTTGCTTTTTAGTCTAACACACATGAATTAATTTGCTCATTTTTTAAGCAGAAGGAGAAAATGTAATCCGACTTTTAATATAAGGGTTTCCATGGAAATTTTACCAATTTACTTCTCCTTTTTCTTCTTACCCACTTATATGGTTGTCGATTGTTTTTGAAATTGAAGCAGAATCAGATCCATATAATTGTAATGTGAGATGATGTTGAGTTGTATTCCCACTGGTAGTCATAATTTTGTGGACCTTGCCCCCCTTTTTTTTGTTGCTTTAAAGTATAGTCTTTCTCTCTATGCTCTAATTTTCAAAATGACTGTTATTATGCAAATCCGGTTTGAGTCCTAGGAATAGGAATGGCAGAGGTTAGAGATTTGTAATTTTGAATTATCTAAATTTAAATCTGTTTATTATCTATAAAATTTTCAAGGTTACTATTCATGTTCAAATTTAAATAAAATATTATTTCTATCCGTAAAAAAATCAATTTTAAATTTTTTAATATTTTTTAGGGTATCTAAATTTACAAAAAATTAAATATGAAACCATTAGTTTTTTTATTATACATAAAATCAAAATTATAAATATTTTGTAATCAATAAATTCGATTATATGAATTTGTTCAGATCTACATTTATTATTAAGTAATACTAATATTTATTATCCTGTCATTGTTGTCAAACTGAGGTTTTTTCTTTTATTTTTTTTTTGGTTTTTTTAATATTAATTTCACTATAAATTTTTATCATATTTATTCTTTTTTATATAATGTCTAAAATTACTTATAGTTCTTCTCTAATTTTTAAATAGGAGGATAATGTTCATTAATATACTTAAATTCAAGTCCTCCTCTACTAATAATAGTATTAATGTAAATTGAATTAAAATTTTTTAATCTGATATAGGAAAAGGGAAATAAAAGTTAAAAACTTTAAAACACCCATCGATTTTGGGAGATTTGAAATTAAAGAAAGATAGGTGGGTGTTAGGCCTAGAAGGGGTTTTCATTCCCCCTAGGTTTTAGGAATATAGTATTATTATTATTTGACAAAACATTTTGTAATATCTCGTAAATATATTAAAGTTAGAAGATTTGGTGAAAGGGTCAAAATTAAATTAAAATTTTTATGAAAAATAAAATATAAATTTTTTGAGTTTAAAATTTTATATTTATAAAAAATTAAATCATGTCAAATATTAATTTAGAGTTAAAATACAAAATTTTCATTTTTTGAAACAAGTGTTGAAACTTAGATTTAAACTTAAAATCTTACTTAAAATATAGAAAGTCGTTAATAAAAATATGTGTTGCGGATAATTATTTTTATTAAATTGAAAAAAAGGGAAATTCATTGATTTTATATAATAGAAACCTCAATTAATATTAGTGTAGATCCTACCAATCTCCCAACTATATTTACCTACTAATAGTAATAATGATGATTCGTACTCATTACAAAACAAAATAATTTATATTCTCCTAATTTCATGATTACACTCTTTTTTTTCCCTTTCAAAACGCCTAAACCTTTCTTAATTATTTTATTGAAATTTTCCAAAAGTAGAGACAGTTTTTCACTTTGGTCCACATTTTATGGGCCAAAAAGCCCTTTTTACTTTGACTTTGTGAGGTTAAAAATAACTTTATAAAGCTTTGATTGAACTTCCATATCTTGCTTTTGCCGGACCTAAACCTAATTTCCGCTTAACGGTTAAAAGGGAAATCTCATTTTACCCCCAACCTTTTTTATACCCTACAGGAAAGTAGGTTCAAATGCGGACTACAATTTTAATTTACAATTAAAATAATTGAAAAATAAGAAAATAATATTAAACATGAATAGTTCATTTTATAAATTATAACATCAAATTTAAATATTTAAATTAGCTTAAATTCGATTCAAATGATTTTTAATTGGCCTTATAATATTGGTTGAACCAATTGGATCATCAATCAAATCAATTTTGATAGTCATAACTGATTGAGTATTAATTTGGTTAACATCTTTATTATTGTAACAATTTAAAAGATGCGGGTTTGAAAGTGTAGCACATAATATCATCACAAATTCGGAGTTATGGCCAAAATAAAAATAAATTAGATTGTTTACTTATTTATTTAAATGCGTATTATTAAATCAAAACTAAATTTTCATGAACCACAATCAAAGTTTAAATATATAATTATACTAAATTAAAATTTATGTATCATATTACACATCAAATCAAAGTTTATGTATAATTTTAAGATTTATCTAAAAAAATATATAAACTATTGTTTTTTTCCTTAGATATAAATCTTAATATTTTCATTACATTTAAATGAAGTATAATTTTTTATTTTATACTTAAACATTTTTTTTAATTTAGACCTAAAAAGTTTTAATTACATCCCTACAACAAAGCTTACATGAATTTATTTCAGAAACAATTTTACATTTAATTTATTATTATAACAAAATACAATAAAAATAATGTATTAGTTAATAAAATATTGAAATATCATTTTTAACATATAATTAACAAATTTAGCAATATTTTATAGGTTACAAGTACAAATTCACGTAATTATAATTAAAATCAAGCATTAAAAAAAACAAAAAATTATAATAAAAATATATTAAAATCTAAACTAAAATAAATTTAAACAAAACATAGTGAAATTTAAACCATAAAAAAAAAGATATACAAATAATTTACGTAAATGATGCACCCCAAATTATGAAAACTATTAGCAGTGGGGACATTTTGGTTACCAGCTTCTTGAAAAGCTAAAACAAAATGGAATATTATTATTGTAGAGATTATTATTATTTATTTTAGGGCTTAACCACCTTGGATTGTCGTCTTCTACCTTTATATCTTTTAGGTTGGTCATTGTTTCTAACTACTAACCAAAATTTGTTGCTTTTTACTTGTCATATGGAATAATAAAATTTTCAATTTAATTAAGTTGGTGAAATGGATTTGAATTTCAAAAGTTTGACAACATTTTTCATTTGACTCACAGATAAACAGTTTCATACTTATGAAGACAAAAACAAAACAAATAAAATGTTGGTCCAACATATTATTTGATAATTTAAAAAAAAAAAAATAGAATTGCGGGGGATAAACTAAAATAATCTATCGTAATTATTTTAATGTTAGTATAGATAAATTTTTAAAAAGGCGGATAAACTTTTAACTCTTACCTCATTATTTATTCTCTTTTTTTGGAATTTTTTTCCCATGTAAGTATGTCATGCTGCTTAGGATTTCATTAAATTTGCAGATTAAAAAGAATTTACTCAAAACTTTTTGTTCAATCTAATAGGTCTTGCTCATATTGGACCACTATTGGATAGAATCTTTTGTAATTTAGACAGCCCAACTCAACCGGAATTATTTTGTAAATAATAAATATTTTTAATTAAATATAATCAAAAATATAAATATTATAAAAAATAATATTTTGATATTAGAAAATTATTTAGTATTATATAAATGGATATTTTAGACTCTACAAGATAGGGTTCTAGAGATCACACATGTTTTATTTAAGATATAAAATAAAAAATAAAAATTTAGGAATTACACAAACATGGGACCGTATTTAAACCCTACTCGAGAAATTAAAATATTTCACTAGTAGTATACCGATTAGGGTTGCAATCGAGCCAAGCCGAGCTCGAATAGTAGCAAGCGTGAGCTTGACTTAAAATTCAAGGCTCAATACTTGGCTTGAGTTTGATCAACATCAATTTCTAAACTCAATCTTAGCTCGAGACTTAATGGAGCTACCCGAGCTCGATTAAACTCATTCTTTATAGTAAGATTAAAAATATAATTTCATAATAAAAATAATATTAAAATGGAAAGCTCAATTAAATTTACGAATAGTTCAAATCGAGTATTACAGTGCTCAAATTCGTCTTGATCAATAATTTGAGATGTATAAATTGGGAGAAAATATTTTTGTTTTAATATTTTGCAAAAGAAAGTGAGAATTTTTCTTTTCCCCTACTATGGACAAAAACGATTTTATTTCATTTCTAGTTACATACATCACATAAAATTAATTCAATCAGTCATAGAATATTACATAAAAATATTTGTGGCCATGCTTTTTTCTTGGTATAATTAAAAGCTATGCGTTTAGCTCTAAAAGCCAATATTAGCCATTGGCCCAAGACACTGAAATGCATGAAACGTACCTGCAACTGCAGCCGACAACCAATGGTAAGAAAAGTTGGGTCACTACGGCCTGCAAAGACTGAGCCGAAGGTCCATCAAAAGCAATTGCAATGTACACGCAATGTATATAACAAATATAAACACAAATACGAACCTATTAGATTGTTTTGTCTTGATATTCATTCAACATTTATTTGAGCAGTTGATGCCTCCATCAGCCCATTCCGGATCTGCTCACCAATGTCCCTAACGTGACCAGGTCCATGGGG
Organism: Gossypium hirsutum; assembly: GCF_007990345.1. Classification (NCBI taxonomy): domain Eukaryota; kingdom Viridiplantae; phylum Streptophyta; class Magnoliopsida; order Malvales; family Malvaceae; genus Gossypium; species Gossypium hirsutum. The sequence continues at coordinate 108,075,063 of NC_053435.1, forward strand.
AATAAACACGGTAGTGTTCGTTGAGGAGTTGCCGAGGTCCTTGATCGTGTCGAAATATTGTGTGATCATAATAAGATCCATCACCTCCTTGGCTGAGGTGCCTTCCACCTTGTGAGAGAAGTCCAAAATGTTTTCCCTCAACCCATCTGTGATTGCCTGACGCTGCCTGGCCACACCGACTCCACCCAGGTACTTGGATTCGGCTTCAGCTTCTGCTCTTTTGACTTGGAGCACTTTCTCAGCTTCACCTTTGTACACACTGGCAAGCTGAAGTCTTTGAGCTGGTAAAAGACAAAATCATTGCAAAGTTTTAAAGTCTTTGTTTAACTTACAGATGAATGGCTCATGGTCGTTGAATTTACTCGGTACCATGCATGTTCTAGTTTGCATCATTTACATTCATAGCTTAGGCAGACATGATTCTCACAAAAACTGGTGTTTAGGGGGTAATTCCTATGTTTTAACAAGATTTTAATTTTTCAATGCTTGTAGCAAAAACAGAAAGAACCATAATTGATGATGGAGTGCGAACATTATTCATTGTTAAACGATAGATTACCTGCATTTATCTCATTCATTGCCGTGCGCACAGCAGGATCAGGTATAATGTCAACCATCAGTATGTGCTCAATGCTATATCCATAATCTCCTATCACCTAATACATAATTTCAGATTCCGTACATGCGTGAAAAGCCTCATAGAAGATAGATAGCAAGCACAAAGATGGAGAAAAGTTTTAAAAAATAATAATAATTCGGATGGAAACATAATTGTTCGTTCAAGTGCAATTAGATAGGAAGTAGTCATAATTTTTATCATGTAGCATCCGAAATCTCATAGTTTACAAAAGAAAAATGCATGTTCCCCTTCTCGGCTTCCTCCTTAGGCGTTCATACTCTGAGAAAATGCAAGCCAAAAGGACCGGTATAATGCAGGGTATGTATGTATTTCATTAACCATCTATTTTTTGACACATACAAATTGAAAGAACAAGTAGGCCACTGACATATTAGAGGATCTTTTCCACCAGCTCAGCTGTTTCTAAACCAAAATGTGTCTATCATACAAATGTCTTATGCACATAATTTGAGGACACTTGAATAATTAACTAAATGAGGGTGAATTTGAGAAAAAGAATGCACCATATTACCTTTCCAAGTTCCTCAAGAACAGCTTTAGCAACCTCACCCTTTTGTTCAAAGAGATCATCCAAATTCATTCTAGGAACTAGAGCTCGAACAACTACCCCAAGGAATGAAACGTTTTAGTCACAGAAATAAATAGAAGGGAGAGAACGGGGAAGGATAAATTACAAATGAATAGCATAATATATTTATAAGCTGATATGAGAAAAGAAGAGCAAAGAAAATTACCATCAAACACATAGGCCCGGATCTGTTCATCGGGATTTTGCAGCTCGTAAAATGCATCATCAGCATGTGCCTTCACCACTCTGTACTGAATCGAGCAAAGCAATTGCACAAACACATTGTCCTGCAAATATGTAACATTTTCATCTTCATACTCATTGATCCTTCTGAAAAGAGTAACAGAACTCAGGGAGGGAGGGACGGGTATGTGTCTATGTGTGTGTATTAAACATATTTAAATATTTTCTGAAACTAAAATTGTTAATTTCATGACATGTTTTCTTTGTTTAACTTTATTCATAGAATTTATTGTGATTAAATCATATTGCAATTTGTTTATTTACTGTACTAATAAATCAGAATTCACAAATTAAAACTAAAAAGGTTTGATTAGACGAATATTTTGTCTCAAGAAGAACAATAGATCTTGCTTTACCTAGAGAACAAATTCAAGTTACAAATTATTAGCTAAACTAATTTTAGTTAAAAAAAAGGAGTTACAGACTTTTGATCTTTCTCCGATGGTGATTCTAGATATCCTTAAAATTGATAAGTCAAAAGAGTGTTTTTTTTTTTAAGAATGTTCCTATATAATTAGCTTAGTTATGTTATTTAAAAAAAAAACCAAAAAGGTTTACCATAAATGATAAATTATGTAAATTTAACAAAAGCTAAATCAACTTTCTAGCTTTTCCAATAGCACTTTAAGTCTCCAACCAAATATCAAACGATTTCCTTTCCCTTTTTGTAGCTGACTATAACTTTTTTTTTTCTTTTCATATGATTTTTCAGTAAGATTGCATTTCCTTTTTAATTTTCAATGCATATCTTAGCTAGTTACTGCAGGAGCCAACTTCTATAGAAAAATCATATACAAATCCAAAATTTAACCGATGTGACGGCGACACCATTTCAATCTCCATCTCGTGTAGACAAAGACAAAAGAGTCGACAAACTCGAATATAGTATTAGACAAAAGAAGATCAAATCAAATGTCAAGATCTGCCACTGACAAATCCAACGAAAATATTATTTCAATTATAGCAAATCACTCTTAAAAAGCCAGATTCAATACATTTGGAGTTCGAATCAATAAAATAAAAATAAAAATTCCTAAAATTCAAAAATTTCTTTCCACACACACATAAATATCCATTCCTTTTTCTTCTCCTACAAGAAGTAAAACCGTCAAACGAAATCGTGGCATAACCAAACCAAAAAATAAATCTGATCAAAACACAAATTTAAGATCAATTGAATTCAAATTCTTCTAGCTACGAATAATCTTATAGGATAAAAGGAATCATGTATGTAATCGAAATAGCTGGTGAATTAAACAATTTACCTTGGTTTTGGTTTCGATGCGAACATCGAGGGAGGAGATTCTGGTTGAAAGGATGCCGGCGAGATACTGACCGGCGAAAGGATTAAATATGTGGAGGCCAGGCTCCGCCAATTTCTCGAACCGGCCAAACCGCTCCACCACGCCGATATTCCCCTGTTCAACGCAGGTACAAAACATGCAAGACGTATTCCCCATTATTTTCTTTTCTCTCGATCGAAAAATAGATCAAAATAAAATTCAGTTTATTTAGCGGTAATTTAGAAAACGACCTTTTTTTTCTTTAATTGCACCAAACATCCCAAACTATACCCATTATTTTAAATTAGTACCTAAACTTTAAATTATTTTAATTACATCCTAAACTTTTGAAGTTATATTAATTAGGTCCTTTTATTATTAAAATAAATAATTTAACTATTAAATTACACATCAAATCTTATATTAAAATGAAAGTTTTAAATAATTAAAACATTGCGGCATAACTAAGATTTTTAAAACATATTATAATCATATTTATTTTTCTTAAATTTTTCATTTTAAATTTAGCTATATAAAATTTGATGTATCATTTAACGATTACATTAACAATTTTACTAATAACAAAACCTGATTTATATAATATCAAATGTCTAATAGATCACGAATATAAGTGAGAGATTTAGTATGAACAGGACTATGGTAAGAATTGAATATACGTTAATTCCCGTATGATATTCTCTCGAGTTTGTGTAACACAATTCGTACCAAATAAAAATAATTTTAATGATCTTTACAAAGTAGAAAGACCCAGACTTTAGCCTTTGCTAATAATATCATCTCTTTATTGGCAGGGCCATGTGGCTCAAATATCCAAATTTTACTTTTTCAAAGTATTTTAGTTTTTTTTTAAAGAAATTTATTGATTTAGTTTTTTTAATTTTAAAAGTGAGTAATTAAGGATAGTTATTTACTGTGTTTAATTTTTCATCAATTTATCTTATTTTTATTAATACAATAATAAATTTAGCTTTTAATATTTACACATTCTGTTAAATTGGACTTAATTTTATAGAATAATATATTTTGCCATTAATATTTACACATGTTAACAACTTGGTCTTGATTTTAAATTTATTGATACCTAATGAGGACTAAATTTGTTACCAATTTGATAGAATGTGTAAACATTGAGGACTAAATTTATTATTATACTAATAAAAAAATACGATAAAATGACAAAAAAAAGTAAACAATGTAATTTATTCTTAATTACTCACTTAAAATTCACGGACTAAATTTTTCTATTTTAAACAAAAAAAATTAATTTACTCAATATCAAAATTAAAAAAAAATTAGCAAAGATTTTTCATATACTCATCCAGGATTACAATTTATTTAAAGAATTCATATAAATCTCTTCTTTTAACACAAATTTAGAGATAAATAATAAAATATGATTTTTAAAGATATTAAAAATATTAAAAGAATTCATACTTGGATATATGTTGAATATCAAATAGAATATTGTTAAATTTCTCTGTTAAGAAAAAAAAAAAAAAAGAAGCCAACATTCTACTTCATGACATTCCCCATTTTAAGGACAGACCGGCAAACATTGTATGATTGATATATAATTTTGTCCCTCTAGGCCCCATGGCTTTTAAGTAGAGATATTGATGAGTCATTTGGTCCGGTTTAAGTCTGTTCGAGTTTAAATTATTTAACTTTAGCTTAATTCGACTAATTTTATAGTTTAAAACAGATCATTTAGACACGTTAAGTTGGGATAAATTCATACCTAATTTTTTTTTTTAGATTCAAATATTGGCTTCATTTAGTCTATGAACACTTCTACTTTCAAGTGTCAAGAAAGGATTATATCGATCATAATAAATAACGTAGATTCAAGAGACCTAAAGGTGTAAATGAGATGCTAGTGCTCGTGAAATTACTCGAGTTCGATTTAAAAAAATTCAAACTCAGTATGGTAATTATTAAACCAAGTTCAAACAGCTAGAGCTATTAGTTGAGTTGAATTTGAGTTTACTAATACTCAACTCGATTAGCTCACAAGCTTTATCGAACTTTTCATATTTTTAACCTTTAATATATATAACCCAAAACTCAATTATCAAATCGAGCTCGAGCTTGAGTACAAAAATTAATAAATAAATTCAATAAAATTTGATCTCAAATAACTCAATTATATCTCGAGTCGAACTAAAACTTAAACATACCTATTTAATTGAGCTCAAACTGAGTATAAAGCTACAAATTTCAAGTTGAACTCCGCCTGCTCGGTTACACCCTAAAAATATCAGCATAACATATAAAGCTTACTTTCATGCACAAAATTAAAAGAGTGAATTAAAAAAGCCTAGAAATAAATTCTTGGATAACAAAATAAAATTAGCGTTTACGACGTTGAATTCACATGAGCAAAATTCACAAAAGGCCCATACATAGTCCTTAGCAAAAGGACACAAATGTAAAGCATGCCCCATTCATGCCTCAGTGAGTAGTTAAGTGACAACATCATCATCACCATTTAAGGACGGCCATTGCAGTTACCCAATTCTTGGACCACTTCCTCCATTGATGGTCTTTCTATAGGACATTCATGAATGCAAAGCCATGCTATTCTTGCTAGTTTAGCCGCTTCGTGTTCAAAGAACCGACCGTGAAGGTTCGGGTCTATGAAATCTTGGTACTTACGAGTTTCAGCTCCTAAACGTACCGAGCTGGTCACCTTTTGTTTACCCGAAAGGAGTTGGAGAACGAGTGTCCCGAACGCGTAAACGTCGCTCTTCTCGGTGAAACGACCCGTGTTGGCATATTCGGGTGCGAGATAACCCATGGCAGCACTGGCTTTGAGTGAACCAAAGACAATGTCAATGGTGAGGATGTTGTGTAAGCCAGAATCTGAAAGTAGGGGATTAAACCGGTGGTCGACGAGCACTTTCTCGGCTGATATGTTTTGGTGGACGAGAGCCGGTTTGTTTACTTTGTATTCATGCAAGTATGCTATCCCTGTTCCAACAAACAAGTCTAGTTAGCTAATAGGAACCCCACTTAAAACAAGGCAAAAAACATAACTAGAGACCAACCTTTGGCTATGCCTTTAACAATGGAAACTCTTGTAGACCAATCTAGGACCGTGCCGTCACCATTCTTTACGTCGAGATACTGTAGCAAATTTCCGTTTGGGACGAAATCATAAACGAGGAAGCACCCACCGCGTGCTTTTGAGCAACAAAATCCTCTTAACCGGACTACATTCTCGTGTTTCAACGATGCTAAAACATTCAATCCTTTCAAGAACTCGGAATCATCTGATTTACAGCTAGTTTTATTAATGCTTTTAATCACAACAGCTGATCCATCTCTAAGGAACCCTTTATATGTTGAAGCAAAGTTACTTTTTCCCAACAAATTCGACTCCGAAAAGTACTGAGTTGCAGTCTCTATTTCTTCTAAATTGAACCTAAAACTTTGCAACACATCTTGTGTGAAGCCATTGAAGTTCCTACTACCATCTAAAGGATCCCAACCATTAGTGTACTCGAGGCTAACGAGCGGCGAACCTTTCTTCCTGTACCCCTCCTTGGCTTCAGGTTCTTCGAATGAGGTACCGAGCTTCGGTTTTCGGTTACGGTATTGTTTGAATATGAGTAACCCTATAGCTGATAATGCAACTGTGACAACAACTAGGCCGACGAGAATCGGACCCTTTCGAGATTTCGACGGCTTAGAACACTGAGATTGTTCACAAGGCAACCTTAGATTTGCTGTCTCTGGTATTTCTCTCGACATACCAGTTACCCCTTGTCCATATGCTTCAGGTCTGGTTGGATTAGTTTGATAAGAGGTATTACATGGTTCAAGTGATGCAAAACCAGAGCCACATAAACCCAGATTGTTTTGAAACAGAAACCCATCATTCAATCTCTTGAGAGCTTATAGATCAAAACAACAAGAACACAAAATCAAACACAGTTCATGTTTTGGTCATAAAAAGAGCAAGATAGAAGAACAAAGATTATTACCAAGAGGAACATTGCCTGAAAGAGAATTGTTCCTTATATCAAGAACTTCAAGCAGTGGAGCATCAGCTAGTTTTGTTGGGATTGAACCAAAGAGATCATTAAAGCTCAAATCAAGCCTTATTAAAGTACCCAAATCTCCTAAACTTGCAGGGATTGCACCAGTGAGTTGATTTGATTGTAAAGCAAGAACATTAAGCTTCTTTAAAGAACCAAACTGTGTTGGTATGCTCCCAGTTAACTGGTTATAACACAGCTGCAACACTACATTCATCCCAAAAAAAAAGCTCAAAAATCTCAACAAAAAAAAAAACCAATGCTAAATACAAAAAACAAAACGTATTAGCACTAACCTCGCAAGCTATCCATCTGAGCAATCTCCGGCGGGATCTCACCGGATAGATTATTCATATTAAGATACAAATCGGCGAGTTGAGTCAAGTTAGCTATTTCTCTCAGTACTTCACCGTATAAAGAGTTGTAATGCAAGTAAAGACCGGTCAAGTTCTGAAGCTCAGCAATGGCCGGTGAGATTTTGCCGGACAATCCTTTGCCTTGTAAGGAAATGTTGGCTACTTGGCCTTGTTCGTTACACGCTAAGCCTTCAAAAGAACAAGGGTCACTTTTAGTGGTCCATGAAGTTAAGTATTGATTATCAGGGTCTAAAGAGGCTTTGATATCCATTAAAGCTCTTAGCTCACTAGTGTTTGAACTGAAACAACATTGGATTGTGAAGAGAAGAAAAAAGAAGAAGAAGAGAGGAGATGGCATGGAACCCATTGTTGTTTGGTTTTGGTCTATTGGATTCTCTTACAGGTAAAATAAATGGTGGGAGAAAATGGGTGGTCACTGAGTCAATATGAACGAACTCGGTTTTCAAGTCACACTGTGTTTAGGACAAAGGGAAGGGACAAAGATGCAGAGATGTCCATGTTTTTGTTTCAGTAGAGAAGAGTGGTTATGCTTAAAAAGTGAGTTTAGAAAATTCAACCAAGAAAATGAAAGGAAAAAAGAAAAGGTTAAAATATGCTTTTTTTCTAGTCCGTAAATTTAAAATTTAGTCTCTCTACTTATATTCATAAGAATTTAGTCTCTATATCTTTTAGATTTTAAAATTCAGACCCGATTGTTAATGTCATCTTAAATTTTTTCTATAAAATTTGTTGCTGTCGCATTTTGAGAATTTTTAAAAAAACTTACTTGGTAATCATATAACAAAAATGTTTTAAGGAATCTAAATTTAATATTGAAATTTTAATGGTGTTAACAATTAGACTTGCATTTTTAAAATTGAAAGGTAGAAAGACTAAATTTTTTGAAATAAATATAGGACTAATTTCCAAATATGAAAAAAATATAAGGACTTAAAGCACATTTTAATCAAGGTTAAACATTAATTTTTCATACTTGAAATTGGTTTTAATGTTCAAATTATTTTTCTTTTTGTTCTAATTAGTATCCGGTTTTGGCTTTCCTCATACATTTAAATCTTTTTTAACTTAAAAATATGATGACGTGTACCAATCAAATTGTTACACGTGACATGTACATTTAGTTGACAATGTAGTATGTGTGTCACATGTAATAATTACTCCATATCCTCCCATTTTAACAATGTTACAAAAAAAAACTTAAAGAGAAAAAGTTAAATTCAGTATCAATTTAAAAGAAAAAAACTTAAATACCAGTTTGAACATTGAAATTAAATGTAAGGACCAGCAGTTATATTTTACCCAATAAATAAATAAAAAGGGAGTGAGGGATAAAGATTATGACGGACGGTTGGATTTATTGGTGTTTTTAAGCGAGCAGTGAAGAATAAATAGTGGGCTGAGTTGCTGGGTAGGGTTTCTTGCTTCTTGTGATAAAAGGAGACATTGGTTGACCATTTTCACTACATTCCTTTCCCTTTTTATTTTTGGGTTAATTTTATCTTTTTTTATTTGATTAATATATTATATAGTATTTAAATTTAAATTTAACATTTAATTTGATACATAAATTTTTATTTCTATCAATTTAATATTAAATTATATTATTAGGACATTTTTTTATATTTTTATATAAAATTAATAAAAAAAACTCGTAAAAAAATGAGATTTGAATTTAAAATACCATAAATTTTAAATTTTAAAATTTATTATTTCAAATAAAACTTTATTTAATTTTCACTTAAACGATTAATAAATATATATAGATACTAATTGCATAAGTGCACTAAAACAAACTATTGTTTGTGGGAGTGTTTTTTAATCAAAATCGCACTACCATACAACATTCAAATAATAATAATAGCATGGTGAAGCATTTTATTTTAATTCCTAGCATTACGTCCACACGTGAAACCTATAGATCTTAGATTAAATCAATGAAATAATTATTACCTAACAAATATGCCTAAATTTCAAAAGGCTATTTATATGGTTTTTTTTAATTCAAACTAGAATAAAATCTGAATAAATCAATTTTGATTTCAGATTTAATGTTATAATTTTTTAAATTATTTTTTATGTTGATTTTATGGTTTATAGAGATTAATTTTTTTGAAGTTAATAGAAGTTGTTTGCAACAATATTTTTTAAGTTATCTGATTAAATTAGAGTTAAAAAAGAGTATAATTGAATCGACTTTAAATCAATTAATTACTTGACTTTAATTATTGAATTTGAATAATACATATATTTAAAATAAATTAAATTAAATAATTTAATAAAATAACCAACAAAACTAATCTCACAAGCAACCAAAATCGATATAAGAGTTGATTCCTCACAATTCCTCTCAACGCCCGCTTCACTTATTGGTGTGCGCATGAAACTTTAAGCTGAGAGAGTTGAGCAAGTACGATACCACGTGGTGGTACATGGATGGTCTGTTACGCTACTAATGAGAGGAATAGCCGTTATGTCCCCGGAGCCCGGAGGATTGGAATTCGAAATTTGAAATTCTAGGATCTCATGAGATACTCTACCGTAAGACCATTTCCACTTCCCCCTGATTTTGAACTTGAGATCCAATCATGTCAAAAGATAATCTGATCAAGACGACAAGTGGAACTGACCGGTGGGTGAAACCGCAGTTGATAAAATAACAAATTCAAAATAATAAATTAATAAATATAAGAGGTTGCCTTCACCAAAAAAAGAGAGGTAATAATATTATAATTATTTTATATTTTGAACTATGGTGGGGTGTGTCAGAAAGGTCAGAATCTGACATGTACCCCTCCACTCCTTTCCTTCTACCTTTTCTACCCCTTGGATTAGTTTTTTAATTATATAAAGAAATGACATATATTTTACAAGATTACATTTAAATCCTTCAACCCTAATGAATTCGCATCTAAAAGTACCTGTGAAAACTCGTACGTGAATAATATTGTATTTTGTCATTTTTACTAAAAATTAAAATATTTATCATTGTATATATTAAATTAAATAATAAATTAATATTTTTTGTTAAAACTTTCGGCTATTTCTATTATTAAAAATTTGTATGACTGACAGAATAACTAAATAATTACAGAATAATTATATAGTTACACGTTGCGTGCTACTATGCCTCATTGTGACATGCAAAGAACAATTTTTAATAGTAGAAATTGATGAATTTTTTAATAGAATGATCAGTTTACTCTCTGATCTAAAGTATATAAATTAATTTATTCATTTTTTAAATAAAAAAAGATACAATACAATCTAACTCCTAATACAAGGAATTCCGTTGTATTAAAATTTAATTTTAATTTCACTCGCTAAGATAATTTACTTTTGTATGCATTTGATGTTTTTTGTAATTGAAGAGTAGAACCCAAATAATGGTGATGGGTGTAAAGAGACAGACATCGTAGCCTGCTCCGGCAAGCATTATTCTTGTACGAAGTACAAACCATATAGAAAATGTTAAAATATGTTTCAAGTAATTGTAACTTTATATATTTAAAATTTAGTCCTTTTATTTTTGTTTCAAATAGTTTAATCTTTTTACTTTTTACCAAGTTCAAATGTAAACAATGTTAAAATTATTCGGTTAAATACAAGTTCATTGGAACGGTTTTTTAATCTAAATATCGGTAAATACAATTCATTGGAACGGTTTTTTGTTGTCTAATGGCTACTAAGTGAGGTAATTTCAAAATGTAATAGCATAAAATTTAATAAAAGAATTTCAAAGGTGTTACCTAAAATTTGAAATCCAATAAGTAGAGAGATTAAATCTAGAGAAATAAAAATAAAAAGACTAAATTTCAAATGTATGAAGAATACATGGACTTAAAGCATATTTTAACCTATAATAAAATATAAAAAGAGGGCAAAAATTAAAATTTGCCATTGTTTTAGTGGGAGTAGCAAAGAAACTTTAATTTATTTTTCTTTTGTATGGGTAAGCTTTGATCTTTCGTTAAAGAGAAAATTTTTATTTTTTGCCTTTAAATAGTAAAAATTTGGTTTAATTTTTTTAATTGTTAGTTAAATGGATAATTTGCAATTATATCCCTTCTAAAAATTATTTAATTTGAATTATTATAAAACAAAATTTTAACTTTGGCCTCTCAAGTATTAAAATTTTACATTAACACTCGATATAAAGTTTCTAACTAGGTCCTTGACCACCACTGTCAAATCAAAGGGAATAAGAACATTAGTAATTAGCAAGTGGATGTTGGAAGCTAGCTATACGTCAGGTATCACAGGATTCACAAAAAGCTAACATGGGATATGTATATAATTTTATTTATTTCCAATTTTTTACCAAAATTGCAACAGCAAAAAATGATGGCATTTAATATATTATATGTATAATATAAAGTAATGATGTTTGAATAAAATTGAATTTGTCAATCAGATTAGTTGGATTGAGAGTTAATTAAGGTATCGATTTGAAGAATGATATTGAACTGATCGAATTAAAAATCGATTGAATCAAGTTTTTTTTTATTTTTTAATAATTTTTAATTAGATCTCTCATGATAGCAATAAGTCATGATTTAACTTTGAACAAATAAAAAAAATATTCATTTATTTTTTTTAGATTATTCGTGTTCAATTGATCAGAGACAAATAATTAATTAATTCAGTTAACAAAAAAAATAAAAAATAAAAACGTACTTAAGCAATCAATTCATAATTTATTTAACTAATTGACCAACTAAGGTCTTAATTGATGTATTGGAGCCAACTTAACATTGTTCAGTTCAGCCAATTAAACTGATTAAATTTTTTCTCCTCTTGTTTCTTTCAAAGCATTAGAAATAAAAAACGAATAGAAGTTGGTTTAAGGTTTTGGTTAAATTAATTAATTCGGTTGTGAAAATTCATAACCGATAATAGGTTGAATTAACTTGTTTTAACTGTCTATAAAATTAAATCAATTATTATATTCAACCTGATAAACTCGATTAAAAAAGATGGATGAAATCGATTCGAATCGACTTTTACTTCTAAATAACACATAAAATATAAAATAAAAGAAACTAAAATTAAACTAACAAATTATAAAAAGAAATTCAACTAACAACAATCAAATTGTCTTAGTTTGTTAGTTAAGTAAAACACCCAACAACATATAAAATCAAAATACAATGATACAAATGTTGATTTTGAAACCAAAAAAGAAAAGTACAAATCGAAGTTTTCATCATTATCCAGTTAACCCAAAAAAATATAGATAGAAGAGTTGAGCATCGGATGCCTTTGTGTTGTCTCTAAATTTTCCCTCTATCAACCACAAAAAAGATTGGATTCTTCCATTTAGGTTACCATGTAGCAGTTAGGATACCCAAAAATAAAAAAAACCATAAAGTGTGGTTTTTTACAGTAGAATATTTAGGGTTGCACAAAAATGCATGAAAAAAAGAAGAGGTAAAAAGGGGGGAAAAAAACACAGTATAATATTATATGGAAGTGATGCTGCTTTTTAGGCAAAAACAGATATGTTGGGGGTGTTGTGGAATCTGGTTCTGTTCCGGTCTATTCTAGACCAAAACGGTGATGTGGGCTATGGAGTTTGTGGTGTTCCCGAAACCTTTTTTTCCCATTTTTATTTTATGATCTTTTATTTGCTCCACGTTCTGCTGTGGGCTTCGGGAGGGCGTCTCTAATGCATGCACAGCATGCTGCATCAAAGTGTTTTGAAAGCTTTTTTTTGATTACTTGGTAGAGTGGGACAGATAAAGCAGAAAAATGGCACTATTTAGTTTCAGATATAAGAAGCTAAAAAATTGTTTTTGTGATTAGAGATAAATCATGGAGTTAAAAAGAATTTGTTTATTCTTATTTTGAAAATTTTTAAGTATTTTGAGATTTAAATAAACCAATAACATTGTGAACTGCTGTTTAGAGATATTACGGTAACTAGGAGTACTTAGTAAGTCTCTTTAATATAAATACGAAATTAAATAATTTAGTCCTTATATTATTAAAAAAATTAGATTTCAATAAAATTAATATTTACTCTTTTAACATAGTCAATAATTTAAAATATTTTATATTTATATAAATGAAATATATTACTATTTAACTTTTATCTTTTTTTTTAATAATAGAAAGATTGAATTGATATATTTAATAATTGAGGGACTTATATATATATATGCAAGTAGCTGGGAACTTTAAAGATAATTGCATAATGTCAACATCAAATTGAGGAGAATCTCCTTTGGTAGAGGAGATGAGAAAAAAAAAAGTTTGTATAAAGCCACCTTGGTGACTATAGGAAACAATCAAACCAAAAAGAATTTGGCAAAAGAAACTTGTTGTGTGCATGAAGTTCCCTTTGATGTCAAATCAAATCACTTTTTTTTTTAGGGTGGTAGGGAGTTTCTTAAGCTAAATTTTATATCCATTAGTGACAAGTTAAATTGCAAAGAATGCACATTTATCATAAAAAACAAAAACAAAAACAAAAAAACAAAATACCCTAAATTTAAATGGTTAAGCTCATTTACCAAAAGTTTATATGGGGTGGACTATACTTGTAGTTTTGTAGCAAATAGATAGACAGGCAGAACAAGGAAACATGTAAAATTTATGGGTCTTATTGCATAAGTGAAACTTTTGTGGAAAAAGAGTATGGGTTCAAGGCTTTAATTTAAAGTGTGATGTGCCTTTTTTTGGGTAGCTTTTGCGAGACCTTTAGCACACCAAAGTAGCTTTTGTTCTCTTTGTTGGATCTTTACATTCAAGCAATCAAGTCCGATAGCCATGTCGAGGGAAGGTTGAGTTTTTTCCGGAAGAAGGATTTGAAGCGTGGTCCACTCAATAAGGACGACACTAAGGGGAGCTGATAGTGGTCGAGACCACCTAAAATGAGAATGTGATATTTTTTCATTTAGATTTTATAAAATTATAGATTAGTAAATGATCAAATTATACTTTCGTCCTTAAAATAATAAATGTCTAAAAATGCAGTCAGTTCAGTAGTGTAAGAGAATCCCATCAAATCAGATCGTACATGATGCGTAGTCACATACTAAGAAAATACAAGCATTTGCGCTTGATAGGGTTTGAGCCTATACTGTAGACACTTGTGAACAACTATGCTATCACTTGAGCTTTACAATAAAAACAAAACTCATTTTCTTTAGTAGGTGACTATTCCAACGAAATGCTTTCACTTTGTTAAACTCGCCACCTCTTCAGGTAGTTTCAAACACTTGAGTTTTACCAAAAGTTGAAAGACAAAACTCTAGACGAAAATAATATTGAGATTCGTTGATTCCTGACAAACAACATTCTGAAGACTTCTCTCGAAAGAGTCGACATTCCCTCAACAATTCATAAAACTTAAAATCTTCTATTACAAAATACCTCAAACTACATAGATAAATCTCTCTCGACCCAATAAATATGATTACGAGGATTTAAACTTGAGATTCTCATCCTTACAATAACAAAACCGCAACCACTTCAATTGAATGTTTTCTAAAAAAAGGTTGATCATAATTACGAAAAATCATAACTAATGCCAACAAATAAGTAGGTATCAAACACATATTTGGAGTATTTATAATTGTAGGCAACAAAAAATAACAGTAATGCTTATCCGATAGCAGAGCAGAGTGTAGGCTACAAAGGATCCTAGCATGGAAAAAGCCACATACTCCACATACCTATTATGTATTGGGGACACAAATTACCTAGCTTTAGGGCAAGTTAACCAAGGTAATTAAAAAATTAATCTATATAATTTACTAAAAGCAACTATTCTTTTGTAATTTAGCAGGCAAGTGGGGTTAGGTTTAGGATGTTAGGTGGGTTTTTTTTTTCTTCTAAATTTTTAAATATTTTATAATAATTTGATTCGATTCACTTCTTGATTATTTCATGTTAAGTCTAGGTTTTATATTTTAATAAATTGAGTTTTATATTATGATTTTTGGATATAATTAATTGGTAATATGGCAAAATATTATTCATAAACATTTAAAAAAAATTAATTTTACAAGTAAATAAAAATAATCAATAATTCTTATATAGTTTTTTTAAAATGTTTTTTTATCAAATACTTTCAAGTTGTTTTCACTATTTTATATTCATTAAAATTTTTAAAAATAAAATTTAGTCCAATCTTAGTAACCGAAAAATAATAAAGTTATAAAAAATAACTTTTTATGTGCCATGCTTGTAAGTCATTATATTATTTTATCACGTGTAATTTATTTATTGTATATTTAAATTTTAATTAGAGGTAAATTTCTTATTAATATATATTTTTTCAAATTTGGAATAAAAAAATTTCTTTAATAATCGTATTCATAAACTAAATAATAAATTATATTTTTGAATAAAACAAATTCTGACTTTGAATTTTCTAAATTCCCTACTTTTTTTTTTTGAAAATTTATTTTTATCAATAACATTTGACACTGATTAGTATTAGATACTAAAGTATTACACCTGTTTTGAATAATAAAAAATATTAGACTATATTTTAGATAAAAATTGATTATAAAAATAAACCGTAGTTTTAAATTATATTTACGTAATACATAATTTAAATTATATTTTATAATTAATACAAGACTCGTAATCAACTGTAATTTTTATTCGACTTTCTACTTATTAGTAGATATCATATTATATGAAGCTCTTAGTTGTTGAAACAATAAAATGAAGATTTGAGTTGCTAAAATTTACAGTGTCTACAAGTGAAATGTAAATGGAGTAGGATTTTAAAGAAAGAATAAAAAAATGTGAAAAGTGAAAATGAAAAAAAGTAGAGAAGTAAAAGTCACTGAAGGTTCGATTAATGATGAAATTTCACGTGGGAGTCTAGATTTTGGATTAATTTCATTTTAGGTCCGGTTATATATATTTACATAATTTTGTTTTAATTTATTATTTCATTTACATCGTTATAGTTAAGTAATTTTCTATGATATATTCTTAATTTTATTTTAAATTAAAAGATAACTTAGTTTTTGATTGTGATGCTATTTCAATTATTCAACTTCTTAACAATTTTATTTGACATGTGTGAAATTGCCTGATCGGATGTGCCGTGTTGGGCCATGGAAGGAGATGAGCGAGGTTTGGGCCTGACCCATGAGAAAAGGTGGATCTTGTAACAATGGGTCTAATAAACATGGATTTTTAGCCCAAAACGAAAATATTTATTACATAATACTAATATATGAATGTATTTGAGAAGTCTCTCTATTATAAGGACCTAATCAGATTATGTATTCTACTAAAATAAATCATTTAGTCTCAATACTATTAAAAAGAGTCAAATAAGGCTTAATTGGAATAGAGTTAACATTTACTGTTTGACGGTGTTAATATTTTTGAAGTTTTTATGGTTTTATAAATGAAATATTTTGTTTGAAATTGAACTGCAATTGAAAAATAAATAAATTTCAAGATAATTTTTATACAATAAATGTTAATTATGTTGCAATTTAGACTTATTTGATTTTTTTAATGGTATAGAGACTAAGTTAATTTGGATCAAATTGGTAGAATATGTAAGTGTTGTAGACTAAATATAGTATTATACCAACTAAAAAAGGCCTTGCCATCACCTTTATCAATTTAATAGTGGTGACCAAAATAGTAATGAATACAAACGTTAGTCCTAAATTGAAAACTTTTAAAGTTAGGTGACTGAAACAGGAGCACGGGAATAGTTGGGTGACCATTTGTATAATTACCCTTTTTAACCAAAAATTCTCTGTAAATATAAAATGGAAAACCCCGCATAAAAGAGAAAGATAGGGTTTGCGCTTGCGCCTCGTTTCCAACTGTCCAGTTCAAAACTTTAGCGGCAAAGAGAGAAATCTCGCCACCACCGCCGCCGCCATGGGTCGCCTGCACAGCCGCGGGTCTCTCTCTCTCTCTCTATATATATATATATGTACACACACACACACACACACTCGTATTTCTACGTTACTTAGCTAAATACTAACATTTCCTTCATTATTGCAGCAAGGGTATTTCTGCCTCAGCTCTACCTTATAAGAGAACTCCACCAAGCTGGCTCAAGATCTCTTCTCAAGATGTGAGTCTTTCAATTTCCTTTCTGACAGAAATGCCCCATGAAAAATTTACTTATTATTTGATATGTAAATATGTAAATCTGTGTAGGTCGAGGAGAACATTTGCAAATTTGCAAAAAAGGGCTTGACCCCATCTCAGATCGGTGTCATTCTTCGTGACTCTCATGGCATTGCTCAGGTTAACAGCGTTACTGGAAGCAAAATCTTGCGTATCCTCAAGGCTCACGGTAATATATAAATATAAAATATATAGGGTTAATTGCACCAAATATTCGCCCGGATTCTACATTGATCTCGAAACAATCTAATTGATCTCGTTTGTTAGTTTAGCTGTCCGTGTAGGCTAGCATATTTAAAATAGTTCATCAAATTCTTATGACATAGACCTCAATATCAATATCCTATCAATTGGTTCGTTTATTAGTTTAGCTGTCCATGTAGGCGATAAATGTTAGCTTGAATTTGATATTGAGCATGTTTAAGATGGTTGATTGAATTCTTATTACATTGATGGCATGGATTTTTCTTGTTAAAATAGGCTATTGGTCGGAGTGGAAGTTTTAATCTTACAAAATTCTGATTACAACTATGTTTTAGCTGTAAAATGTTCACTGATTACCTTAAGTTTTAAAACTAAATCATAAAGGTTGTGGGGTTATTTTTGATGTGTTGTTATTTTTTTATTGTTTTTGAAAGGTCTTGCCCCTGAAATTCCCGAGGATTTGTACCACCTTATTAAGAAGGCTGTTGCGATCCGCAAGCATTTGGAGAGAAACAGGAAGGATAAGGATTCCAAGTTTCGGTTGATTCTTGTTGAGAGCAGGATTCACAGGCTTGCTCGTTACTACAAGAAAACAAAGAAGCTTCCACCTGTCTGGAAATAGTAAGTCTATGCATCGGTTTGTAGCTTTATACTTGTGTTTTTATCTAAGACTGATCCTTGTTGCAATTACTGTCTAGTTAGTGAACTTATATTGTTTGGTTTCTTCCTTGATGCGTGTTTTGTTTGTCTTGCCATGCGATGCAGTACGTTATGACGGCATTAAGTTATTACTGTATTTGCATAATCCCATTACAAAATGGCTGTTCATGTAGTTGGTTTTATATTGTGATTTTCAATGAAATGAATACCCTGCTTGATTTGTTCTCTGCAATACATGATGGGTTTATTGTAGGTTGCTCGAATCCATTTCTAAGGTCGGAGTTCAGGGGAATTGTTAGAACATATTTGCATATTTTGTTTAGTAAATGATATGATTTACGTTGTCTTTTTTTAAATACGTAAGCCCCTGCATTAGATTGTGTCGTAATTTTGCTTCGGTGCACTGTTTTTTATTACAGATGACCAAGTCTGTCTATTGGTCTATGCCCTTCCTGTTTGTATGTTTCTTTTTTCATCAATTTGTTGCAATATTGATTCAACTTATCGGTTTGCAGTGAGTCTACGACTGCCAGCACCCTCGTTGCTTAGATTTTGCATGTGGATAGTGCAGTTCGGGGTAACTCGGTGGTTCAATGCAGATGCTCCGAGCGAGTTAGATTGTGTTTCTTTTTCTGTTCTGTTGAGTTGTCCTGTTGCAAGACTTCATTAATGGATGTTTTAAGAAATTTGTTGTCTGAAAAGAGAGTTAAGAGCTCATTTTTCTTCTGATTTTACTTGATTTTTGTTGGCACCAAAATGTATCACCTCTTTCTCATTGGACTTTATTTAATCATTTTTAGTCTTTGAAGTTTTTGAATTTATTAAATTGTATTATTTTCAAAATCTAATATGATGAATATATAATTGCATGTGTAATACCATTTTGCATACTATCAAAAAAAAAAAAGGAAAAAGAAAGATAATAGATTTAACGAGTTGGCCTTAATATTGAAATTTTGAAATTCAAAAAATATAGCTATTACTAATAATTGAATTGAAGAATATGCAATAAATTTATATCAATATTTTATCCAATGAATTTATTTATTATTGTTTAGGTAAGAAATTTTATCCAAAATTTGAGAAATATAAAATCTAAAATAGATGAATTTAAAAATACATCTATTGAAATTGATTTAATTAAAATATATAAATTTAGGTCACAATTGATCTAAAATGGATTAATAATAACATTTGACGGTAGTAAGTAAATAAAATAAAGTTGTTAATAAATCTTCATCTGCTGATATCAAAATTTTAGTATAAGCAATAATTGTAGCATTTCTCCCAGAGGCCGACAAGCGCAATCGGCCATTCAAATGGTCATCACGACGTAATGCTAGTTTTATCCTCATCAATGCCTATGCTTTGAATCTGATAAAATTACTCGCAATAGTTTTTTATGGCTACGACAAATTTTAGTTCTCCGATTGAATTGAACTTCTCTATCCGGAGTTTTTTTATGTATCCGGTTATAGTCGTACAGTTTTCTCGCATACATTTCTACATTCCCTTCTTGGGTTTGTCTTGTTTATCCCATTTCTGTGAAAACAACCCTTGCAGCTTCAAATCAACGGATGCTGAAGAGATGGAACAAGTTACCAATAGCAGTCATCATCATCGGTCACAACAGTAAGCTACCTTATGATTTTTGTCTGTCAATCCGTATGCATTTTTTTATAAAATTAATCTAAAAAATTTAATTAATTACGTAAATGATTCGTTTTTTTATAAAATACGGAAATGAATTAAAATATACTGTACAAGTTGGTGGAGCCAAAGTGTCTGGCGCCACCAACATGCCACGTCAGTAACTGGGATAAAAAAATTATTTGTTTTGTGGAGCCATGTAGAATAACGTCACCTGTATAAATATTAAGAAAATATTATAATTTTTAAAAACATGTGGGGCTTTAAACAAATTTTCTTTTTTTTTAAGTTGAGTCAAATAATTTGATGCCACCAATTTTCAACATCTCTGCCACCAGTTTCCAAATAATATGTTTATAATATTTTAAATTTATATTTTTTGATGAAGTCATTCTAAATAGCGCCACCAGTTCATTTAAATCTTTTTTTTTCTTTTTAATTTTTTAATTATTTATTTTTTATATAATTTTTTGGTGGAGTCATAGTTCATTTAAACACATTTTTTTTTAAATTTGTTCATGTTATGAATATCTTATTGAATGGATGTCCATCATGATCTAAATAAAGTTTTAATGTAGTTTAAATAAATTAGATCTCTATTTCTTTTATACTTCTTATGCCTATAAATAGAGAATCTAATGAAGTATTGTAATGATCCTTTTTTATCAATAAAGTAGATTATTCTCTATTGCTTTCATGTTTTCTTTGTTCTTTATTTACTCCATCTCTCTCTATTTTATAACACTTTATTATTTATTTTGTTATTTGTTTATTATTTGCTTTATATCATTTCAAGACTTCTATTTAAAAAATTAAATCTACTTTTTAGAAAAATAAATAAAAAATATTTTAAAAAAAAAGGTTTAAATTAACTGATAATGCCATTTATAATTGTCTCCACAAAAAAAATAAATTTAAATTTTATAAACAAATAATAATAAAAACATAACAAAGGACAAAAAAATGTTTTTATTTTTTTAAAAAAAGCATATTTATTTATTTTAAATAAAAAGCCTTGAAATGATAAAAAAATTTAAATATAAAAAATATTATAAAATAATATTAAACAAATTAAAAAAGGTATTTAAATGAATTATAACCCATCAAAAATTTATACAAAATAACAATAAACATATTTTTTTTAAAAAATTAAATGAAATGGTGGCTCCATCAAAAAAATATAAAATTAAAATATTATAAACAAATAATAAAAACAAAAAAAATGGAAAAAAAAGGTAACAGAGATGTTATAAACTGGAGGCACCAAATTATTTGACTCTATCAGAAAAAGAATGATTTGTTTAAAATCTCTCATATTTTTAGAAATTGTAGTATTTTTCTGCTATTTATACGGGTGGTGCCATTTTACATGGCTCTATCAAAAAATTAATTTTTTTATCTTGGTTGTTGACATGGCATGTTGGCGGCGCCGAACACTTTGACTCACTAATTTGTACTATAGAATTTAGGTATTTCCATATTTTATAAAAAAAATAGATCACTTACATTATTAATTAAAATTTTTGAATTAATTTTATAAAAGAGCCTCCGTATGAGGTAATTCATTTTAAGGCAAAGAGTTGAACTAAAATGCATGTGTTGCTTTTTAATTGATTTTGTGCCAAGTACCCTCATCTTTGTTGTATATTAATACTTAAATTACTCCTACTTGGATATGAATTTTATTTTTACTTTTTTTAATGAGAATTTGAGTTGATACGATTAAATCCGTTTATTAATAAATAAGTTCTGATTCGTGGTTGATATAAAATTCAATTAATTAGTATTGATTTTGAACTAAACTCAAGTTTGAGTTGAGATTTTCAATAATAATTTTAATGTTGAGTTTCTTAGCCCAACTGTGACTGTCGTGGTGACGCAACCAGCTGTCACTGACAAGGACTGCAACTTTATTGTAAAAGTTCAATATCAGTGGGTACTTTAGTTTGAATAGAGAAAAGGCAGAGGGAATGGGAGGACGTTTGAACTGGATTGGATCAATCAGACCATGAATTGGTCGAGTACTAGTCAAGAGAAAGACTTTGAAACGATTAGATCAAGAACTGATACGAACTAGTTAAACCATTTTTTAAATTTTATTAAAAAATTATGGCTTTTATCACTCCCATAAGAAAATGGAGTATTTATGTTAAAAATTCATATTTTATTGTAAATTAATAATTGACTTTGTGCCAAATACCTATAATTTCATAATTTATTGTATATTGAAAATTAGTATAAACCAGTTGAATTGATTAAAAAATCGGTTAAATTAAGTTTTTAAGAATTTTAATAACTTTTAATTAAATTGATTTGACCGATAAACTAATGACCTAATCAATTTAGTCATCGATTCGATTTAAAAAACATTGAGAGAATTTATTTACGTGGCAACAACTCTCCCAAATATTAAAATTGAATTTTATTACTACTCACATAAAGAAATGGAGGACTTAATTATGATTTTATACTAAGGAAAAAAATTATTGCATAATTAAAATTAAAATTTGAATTATATAAAAATGGTGAAAAAAGGGAAGGCGAAAATTGATCAATAATTATATAAAAATTATTGTTTTGATTTGATATTTAATCTTAATTAATTTATTTATTAAATAAAAAATTAAAATAGAATCTGATTATAACTATTTCAGGTCTTCTATATATATATATTATCTAATCCTTGTTGATAAGGATAGAGATTTCCCCTTGTTGATAAGGATAGAGATTTCCCCTTGTTGATAATGATAGCTTGTTTATAAGATAGAGATTGTGCATGGTTTATTGGTTGGCTAATTAGTATTTCCGTAATGTGGGGAAATTTATTAAAATAATATAAAAAAATAAACTAACAAATTTAGTCCCTAATATTTTATATATTTTATCAAGTTAATTTTATTTCTAAACAATTTAATATATTTAGTCCTCACTGTCTGCATATTATCAACTTGATTATTAATTTAAATTTTTAAAATTTTATAATTATAAAATATTAAAAATTTAAAAAATAAGAAAATTATAAAATTATAAAGAAAAAACAACTCAACCGTTTTTTTTATGAATTAAAATAAAATTAAAAAACTATAAGTTATAAAATTATAAAACTAAAAAAATATGAAGAAATTTTTAAAAAAAAAAAGAAGAAAAAAACTAAGATGATGCCTTAGAAAAAGGGATGCCTAAATATTATTTACTAGGTGACGGCTGATACTTTTATTGGCTTTTATCAATGCCCTCTTGGACTGGAAATTTAACTTTGACTCATCTGAAAAGACACTCTCAAAATGTCAGCATTTTAAAATTTACGATGGTAACTAATTTTAATGTGATCCGAAAAAATTTTAAAAATTTTGAAAAATTAATGTGTAACCTTCAAGCTTATAAGTGTGCTTTTAGAAATTTTTGATAAAAAATCACAGAAGCTCTTGTATATCGTGTTATATTGTATTTTATCCCTTTTACTCAAAAAATAAATAAAATAGTCATTGTACGTTAGATTAAAAAGGAAATTAATTTTTTCTGTTAAAAATTTCATCCATTTCTATTATTAAAAATTGACATGGCTGACAGAATAATCAAATGGTAACACGTGACTTACCACGTGTAAATACGTCACCAGATTAGGGTTACGAGGCATTACCGACCAAAATACAACTCAGAGCAGTCTTTCAATTTAAGTTATGCACAAAATTATATTAACTCAATCACGAAAATTTTTAAACTCGAATAGTAATTAACAGCCCAAACATGCTTTACTACTTATAATACATAAGCAATTCATGCTTTAAAATTTAAACATATCAATATTATTTATTTAATCACCTATTCGACCCAACTAATATACATCATACCATAATACATTTACTTTATAACTCCAATAGCCGAACCTTATGACCCAAGATCATGGCATTCGAACTCTTAAATAATCATCAAACATGTTTCATTTTGTATACAAAGCATACATCAATCCATCCGTTTGTAAACATCTAAGTCATTAGTTAATTACCAAACATATACCAACCTATTTACTTATGCACATTCACCCATTAAGTCAAAACAAGACATACCATTTAGCTTATTAAATATCCATACATGAAACATTAGCAAACATTATCAAATAGTCAAATAATATCTTGTTCATTACCAATTCATATGCATTTTACTATAATATTATTAATCATATTCGGTCGCAAATCATATTACACCCAATTCACATGCTCAAAACCGATCTAAATTTCATATACTTAACCTTTCATCTCATCATCTATTCGGTCATCAATTCAGCATTCAAAAATTCATACTATTTCCATCTTTCAATCTTAAGCTTAACATACTATCTCAAAATTATAATATCAAAATGACTATGTCACTTATAGCTATTCAAATGTCCATCAAACATACTCAAAATATAATCATCAT
Organism: Gossypium hirsutum; assembly: GCF_007990345.1. NCBI lineage: Eukaryota > Viridiplantae > Streptophyta > Magnoliopsida > Malvales > Malvaceae > Gossypium > Gossypium hirsutum. The sequence continues at coordinate 108,099,293 of NC_053435.1, forward strand.
TTTCCGTCATGAATCGTACCTAAAAACCCAAACATTCAAGCATAATATATGTGTATATTTTGCCATTACAAACCGAATCAACATAACCAATACACAATCAAATATATATATTCATCATTTTACCTTATTACCAAGCCAAATTATACTACTTTTCATACTTCCAAAATGAGCTAACTATAATGCCGATTATACATCATACTTACCATTTCTCATTGCCAAATCATATAACCAACATCACAAACATATTTGCCATGAAATATACTTCCAAGATAAGCTTAAAACATGACCGAATACACACAAGCATTAACATCATGTTTGAGCCATTTCCGCATGGCTATATATGTACACAATTTCAAAATCAATTATAACAAAAATTAGCCTATACATGCCATATGCCATAAATTCAAGCTTTCAAAGTACCGAAATAACAATCGATAGTGTGACGATGTTCCAAGACGAGCCCCGAGCTCGTAGCTAACTTCCAAAATCTCGTATGAAAACGAACGGATCAGAACGACTATTCAACAACTTTCGACTTCCCCGATCCAAATCCAATTTCTTCCTTTCTTGATCTAAATCAAACTCCCAAGTGTGCCGAACCTTAAAGCCTTCAAATGTTTTCTTTTTCTTTGAGTTTCGGCCAAAAATAAGATGAACATGCATGGTTTTTACTTTATGTTTTATTTTATTAACATTTATTAATCATTTACCAAATTAACCTTTATAATTTAATTATAAAACCATATAATGCATGCCATTACCGTACATTAAATTTAATAGTGGCCTAATTGCATTTTAAGGACTTAACAATTAATAAACCATAGTAAATTAGTACTTTAACAAATAGAATGTCACTTTTATATTTTACGCGATTAAGTCTTTTTTATCAAATTAAGCATACAAACGGTAAAATTAAATTACAAAATTTCCATACATATCAATTAACATGCTGTAAACACCAAAAATAATATTAAAATAATTCTACGACTTCGGATTTATAGTTCCGAAACCACTGTTCCAATTTAGCTAAAACTGGACTGTTACACCATGTATATCTCATGTTGACGTACATAAACTAGTTTTTAACAATAGAAATTGATGTAATTTTTAATAGAAGGACCAATTCACTCTTTGATCTAATATGCGTAAATTAACACATTTTTTTATTAGAGTGGGAAAATATAATCTAATTTCTAATATAAACACCTCCGTAATACTTTTATTGATTTTTTTAAATGTTACTAAATAAAATATTAGTAAAAGTTTATTTTGTTTATGCTGACATCCAATTGGACACAAAATATGTATTAGTAATTGCATATTTGATATTCCATTCATTCTCATTTTCTCCCTCAAATGTTTTAGCTATTAAAACAAAATAATTGTACTCAACAATTATTAGGAGGGTTCATGGTCCGGTTTTCTTGGATTTTTTTGAACTATTTATTATAATTTGATTTGGCTGGATTTCGTTTGATTGTTATTTTTTTATATTAATTTTTTATTTTCGAATTTAAGCTTATTTTAGTAAAATGAGTTTTGTTTATGACTTTTAGAATTTAACACTATACATTTACTGTAAAAGCCCATTTTTGTCCGGGCCCATACCTACCAAATAAAAAAAAACAAACAATCAAACCAAAACCCCTCCAAAAAAAAGCTAAAAGCCCAATGGCCCAACACGTAAACAGTTCTCAGCCAAAAAAGGAAACAAAAACCCTAGCCGCCGCACCTGGGCCCGCCACTACCAGCTGTCTGCCACTGCCACCTGCAATTATGGAAAAGCAACAGGGGCCACGCACGAGTTACTGTAGCAAATAGTGAAAAATTATTATTATGTTGTAAAAGCCATATCAATATGCTGGTTAAAAAGGGGGGATGGATGGGATTTTTTTTGGAGAAGAGGGGAGAGGAGAATTGATTGTATTTTAGAGGGGGGAGATTACATAGAGAAAAAAAAGGTTTGAAGGATTTTCAGATCAATTTTTCTTTTTGATTTTTTTTTATTTTAGTTTTTTTTTCTTCTTGATCTTTACTTGCTGCATATTTATAACAAAAAAAGAGAACATTACAAGCAACAAAAATAGGAAAAACAGCGATTTCAAGGTTTTCATTTTTTTTTGTGTTCTTATTTTTTTCTTACCTTATTTCGAATATACTTGACAAATCTAAAAGAGGAGTTTATTTACTATTTTTGGTGTCGATTTAGTCGACGTTGGCTCCTCCGGCCTGATGGTCGACAGATCCTTGTGGTCTGGCTGAAACCGCGACGGTGGCGGCGCGACCAACGGCGGTGGCCCAGTGACCGGGAATTTCACCGGAGAAGAAAAGGCTTGAGAGAATTTTAAGGGAGAGGAAGAGAGCATGGAAGCTTTTTTTGTTTTTTTAGATTGGGGGTTGAAAATGAAACACAAAAAAAAAATCTTTGTTTTTAAATAATGGTGTTGAAACGGCAATATTTTGTTTGGTGGGTGGGGTCTGCGCACTTTCCCTAAAAGGGAAATTTATGTGTTTAGTCCTCCTCCCTCGCAACCTCATTCAATTAACCCCCATTTTCTATCTTCTTTTGTTTTTTTTTAAATTTGGCCTTCAGATCTTGTTTGGTTTTCGTTTTGATCCCTAATTAACTATCCAATATTTATACTTTTATATCCCAAATTTTCATTTGTTTTTAACCATGTCTTAAATCTATTTAATTCATTTATTAACCCTTTTTTAAATGTTTCATTTATATGTTATTTCAAATATTTTATATGTTGTTTATTTACATCATTATTGTAAATATTTTATATATATATATATTTTTGTACATTTCCTAATATTTTCTTTTATTATAGATATTTTTATTACTATTATATTACATTACTATTATTATTGTTATCTATTTATTTATATTTATATTTAAAATTTTGGTACATATATATACTTATATATTTTTATATATTTTACAACTTATGTACATACCTATATATTTATATACATATTTTCATTTTCATAAATATATACACGTACACATTTTTCTCTAATATATATATGTATATATATACTCATATACATTTCTTACTATATCTTATAATTTATATATATCTACACGTACATATTCTCTATTTATTTTAAATATATTTTTTATATTTCATATTTTCTACATGCATATATATACTTATCTATTTACATATTTTAATTCATATACCTATACATGTATACATATTTACATATATTTTTATATTTAATAATCTCACAATACGTATACATACATATAGATTTTTCATATTTTTATAATTTTGTGTACATTCATGTATATACGTTCTTTACATCTATTCATTATTTATTTATTTATCTTCATTTTCATTATTATTTATATTTAATAATCTTATTTCCGTTGCTGTTACTCGTGTTGTTTTTATGCCATCATATTCATTATTGTTTTGCTATGCATATTAACACCATACATCAAAAAGAATTTTTTTTTTAATTAAGGAAATATTTCGCGTTTGGAAAATTCGAGAAAACGTGCCCTAACGTGCTGGGTTTCAGTTTCTCATTCGACCAAATAGCCGAATATCCTTTTTAAACTTTCAAAATAAGGTAATATTTCGTATTTAGAAAATTCGAGAAAATCGTGCCCTAACTTACTGAGCTTCGATTCTTCTCGCGTTGATCCTAAATAACCGAACATCCTTTTGAAATTAAAATAAATGAGGTTCAAACAAAAAATAAAGGCAAGCTTACTCTCGAAAATACAATGTGTTGTATCCTAACTTACTGGACGTGACTTCTTGTTACTTCGAGATAAGGAAGCATTTTCCATTTTGATTTATTTGAGTAATTTTAAAATAACAATATAAGGAGGGATCGTATTTTAAATTCTTTTTGAGTTTTTAATTTTCGACACCAAGACATTAAGAAATCAACTAGGTACCAATTTTGGGCGTATCGAGGGTGCTAACCCTTCCTCGTGCGTAACCGACTCCCGAACCTGTTTTTGGATTTCGTAGACCAAACTCGTTGTTTTAATAAAATCAAATTGTTTATCAAAAACAACCATTTTACGAGGTGACCCGATCACACCTCATGAAAAAAGATTGGTGGCGACTCCCATTTTTCGTTTTATTTTCAAAATCCAAGTCGACCCCATTTTCATCAAAAAATGGTGTCAACATTTACTATCTAATATCAACAAAAATTTCATGTCTATAATTTATTTATACAAATTAGGTAATGTGAAAAATGTTAAAAGAGTTAAATTTTTTAGAATTAAAACTAAATTAACATAATATATAAATGTTAAAGATTATGGTTGTTATTATCTCAATTTAAAAAAACTATCACGTCAATCTTCCATTAGTCATTTAACGGTTGGTGATAAAAAGGAGAGATAAAAATTGAATAATCAAATAATTATTTTATAACTTTTTATAATTAAGTAATTAGTAAATAAACTTCTTAAATATTTTTTTTGATAATTAAACAACTTTGATTATAATTTATGTTTTTTTTAAAATAGAAATACGTGATGGAAAGAGATGAACGATTTTTTATCCCACTAACTCTCTCATCTGCTCTGGAGTACTTCAACCAACCGGCAGAAATCTTTGGTATTTCTTCGTAATAAATGATAGTCTTATAGTGTTTGATATTCCTTCGTAATAAATAAAGGATATTTTGCAGCAATTGTTGGACCTGAAACAAACAGGAGATGTCAAAACTTCATTATCCATGAAGGAAATAAACGCTATGCTGCTGGTAAGCCTACACACTAATTCTAAAAATAAAACTACATTACTAAACTTCAAAATTTACAAAAACTATAAAGGATTATACATATTTTAACGTTATATATATATATTAATATAGACAATATCCTAAAGTGATACGATGAGATATTAGATTGATTAAAAAATGTATATGCATGAGAAGTGCAAATATACTGATAAATTTACCTGTGGAACTTTTAAAATATTAATCGTATAAGAAGTTACGGAAGGGTGTAATACCACTTAAGTTTTACATTAGATATAAATACACATTTGGGGAGGGATCCAGTTACACTGATATAAAATTAAAGTACTTATACCCTTCTGTATGTTTTTGTATGATTAATATTTTAAAGGTCCAACTGTTATATTTCATATGCCATTTATATAAATCATTTATGTTAAATTTGAAATAAATTAAAATTATTTAACTATTTATTATATATATAAAAAAATTTAAACCGTTCAATAAGTATTAATATAGACATCTTTTTAGATCAATACAATAGAGATACTGATTCAATTTGAAAATTTACATGCATGATAAGTACGATTATATCGATAAATTCAACGGTTGATTTGTTAAAATATTAGTCGTACAAAAATATACGAAAATGTGTAAATTACTCCAATTTTACATCGATGTAAGTTGATCCCTTCCCATATATATATAGGCATGGTTAAAAAAAAAAACACATAGCAATCCATGAAATTGGTCCGTTTAATTATAAACAATATGATTTTAGAGATTTATGGTATCTTTTTTAAGATGTGTAATTCAGCTTCAAAAATTAGTCGATTTTTCAAAAATAAAAATTAGTAACTGAGCTAATTTAAAGATAAAATTTCAATAATCGAACTATTCTGATTTAAATGAAAAAAATAAGCAACATTGGCGGATTTCATTATTTTTGTTAAAATATATTTAGTATTTATGCTTAGGTTTTGAATAAACTTAAAATACATTTTTATTATTTTCATTTCAATAAAATTTAGGATTTTGTCTCTTATTTTTTTTATTCAAAGTCTTAATTTAATTATTAATATTAAAAACACTTTTCGTCAAAATTTATCAACTCAAAATATTAATTTGAATGTCGTTGATAATATTTGATAAAAAATAAATATGATAAGTTAATAAATTTTAATTGAAATACTAAAAGTGTTAAATGATAAAACTATAAATTGAAAATTGAAAATATATTGAATAAATCTCAAATTAGTAAAAATATGACCTTTGAATAAAGGGTACATTTAATTGGATTGAAACTTATTTTAAAGTATATAAAATTTATAATATAAAATCAATTAATCCGGCTATTGATATAAAAATAAACATTCAGCCTACGTAATGTATTTTAATTTAACACTTTAATCAAAAGCAAATTAATAGAATCAAATTAATTAAATTATCTCGATTTGATCGATTAATTTAATTTTAATTAAATTTGTTCAACTTTGATCCTTTGTCTTTAATTGTGGGTATAGAATATTGTAGCCGGTACTACAGACACAACATTTGCAACAATGGAGTGGGCGATGACAGAATTACTACGACACCCAGATAAATTGCAAAGAGTTTTCGAGGAATTGGATGCAATAATAGGTGACAAAACATCGTTGAAGAGTTCCATCTTCCTCCCCTACTCTATTTAGAAGCTGTGGTGAAAGAGACGTTACGAATTCACCCACCGGCTCCTTTGCTAATGCCACACATGCTGAGCGAGACCACTGTCGTAGCCGGTTACACTATCTCAAAAATTCTAATATTTTCTTCAACGTGTGGGCAATACAAAGAGATGCTGAATTTTTGGAAAACCCTCTTCAATTCGAGCCGGAAAGGTTCTTGAATGTCATTGAGAAAAGGAATTATAAGGGAAATAGTTTCGATTTTTTCCCGTTTGGATCAGGGAGGAGGATTTGTGTTGGGATTTCAATGGCAGAGAAAATTATTATGCTGATGTTGGCGACGTTGCATTGTTTTGAATGGAAATTACCGAACAGGCGAAAACCTGATGTGAAAGAGCAGCTACATTTGTTGTTGTCAAAGGTGGAGCCGCTTGTTGTCGTGCCCATTTCACGTTCATCTAAGTGGGGATATTGTGGTTAAAATATGCTTTACGTCACTATATTTTTAATAACTTTGGAATTTAAAACTTGTTATTTTATTTCCATAAATTTATTTCTCTACTTTTTTATTATTAGTATTGTAATAACCATTTTCTATTGGAGTTATGCTCATATCTAGATTAATTTGAATATCTTTTCGGGTTAAAATTTATTCAAATTTTATGTTTTGTTTAAAATTTAGAACTTAATCTAATTTTTGACTTTGATCATGAATTTTACTTAAAATTCTAATTTTATGTGTGTTTTTTTTAAATAAAATAAAACTCGAAATGGGAAAATACATCAAACTTAGGATTTTGATCTTGAGACTAGTTTATCAATGTTATATTAAGGAGCTCATTGTAAATAAGATATTTTGTGTTTATTTTATAAATTCATTATTAATATGCATATGTGGTATAATACAATATATTGTATTATTATAATTAAAAAGATATTTTTTGCCTTAATATGGAATTAATTATATTGTAACAAAAATTTAATTTGATTTTTTTAATTTTTTAAATTTAACTCGAACAATTTCACTCTATTTGATTCGACTCGAATTTTATTTAACTTGACTCGATTCAAAAAATTTTCAAATCAAATTAAAATGATAAAATATATAGGACTCAACTCAAAAAAAATGTATTCAATCCGATCGAATGCTCACCCCTACATGATCACCGTCAAAAGCGAAAAATTCATGTGTAAAGCGTTCCAAGCTTATTTGTATGCTTTTAGAAATTTTTGGTACAAATATCGTGGAAGCCCTTGTATAAAGTGTTAAATTGTATTTTGCCCTATTAACTCAAAAAATAGGCAAATTATTCCTTGTACATTATATCAAAGAGGAAATTGGTCTTTTTTTGTTAAGAATGTCATCCATTTCTATTACTAAAATTGATATGGTAGACAAAATAATCAAACAGTAACACATGATTTGCCACATATGCCTCATGTTGACGTACAAAGACAAGTTTTTAACAATAGAAATTGATGTAATTTTTAATAGAAGGACCAATTCACTCTTTGATCTAATATGCGTAAATTAACACATTTTTTTATTAGAGTGGGAAAATATAATCTAATTTCTAATATAAACACCTCCGTAATACTTTTATTGATTTTTTTAAATGTTACTAAATAAAATATTAGTAAAAGTTTATTTTGTTTATGCTGACATCCAATTGGACACAAAATATGTATTAGTAATTGCATATTTGATATTCCATTCATTCTCATTTTCTCCCTCAAATGTTTTTGCCGGATTGATATATATTTGCTCACGGTCCAGTTTTCCTTAGGATTTTTTGAACTATTTATCATAATTTGATTTAATTCTTAGTTTTTTTATATTAATTTTTTATTTTAGATTTTAAGCTTATTTTAATAAAATGAGTTTTGTTTTATGCCTTTTGAATATTATTTAACAAAAAATTAAGGTCTTTTTAATAAATATTTCTAAAAAAATTTTAATGTAAATAAAGATATAAAACAACATACATTATTCGACACTATACATTTACTATCTAATATCAACCAAAATTTCATGTCTATAATTTATTTTTATAAATTAGGTAATGTGAAAAAACATTGAGAGTTAATTTTTTTAGAATTAAAATAAAATTGATATAACATATAAATGTTAAATATTAAAGTCATCTAACGACAAGTGATAGAAAAAAGATAATAATTAAATAATTATTTTATAATTTTTCATAATTGAGTAATTAATAAAAAAATAAACTTTATTAATAATTGAGTGACCGTAAATATAATTTTATTTATTTTTAAATAAAAATATATGATGGAAATTAGAGATATGAACAATTTAAAATATTTGGCATAATTTTGGTATTTCTTCGTAATAATTTGATATAGTCTTGATAAGAGTTCAAAGTTTCCAGTGTATACTTTGCTTGAATATATATGTATAAAAGGTTATAAAATATGGAAATATGCAATCTTATCAAGATTTCATTTAGATTTTATTTACTCAAGAATAGTATGGCGTGTAATTTACATTCAAGATTTATAATTTCTCACGTGTAAAATATGCACAACCTCCTATGATTATAAATAGTGATTCCAATTCTTAGGGAAGTGGTGAAAATACATAATCTTCTAATATTCCAAATAAGTCCTCCATTCCCTCTGCCTTTTTTCTATTCCAACTAGATTACCCACCCACGATCAACTTCTACGACACCTAAATAAATTGTAAAAAGTCGTCGAGGACGGTGACCAAAATTTAACCAATCGGAACTATCACACTATGCTAAAGAGGTAAAAGTTTAAGCAAAATAACAAAATTTCCAAAAATAAAATTTGAACTTAGAACCTCACACTTAACTATTGAACTAGATCAATTTACTTGTTAAAGATTTCCAAAGTCTAAATTCAAATCGAGGGATGACCATTTTTGGTTTAAAAACTCAATTTCTTCTAACCCAAATTTTAAGATCTTATAGTATATTTTCCGATCAGTTTTCCAAGTTATATTTTCTGGTTATTTTTCTATTCCTTTGAGAAGAGCAACACCAATTTTGTTTTATCTTCTTTATTCCGATGTACGAATATTAAAATACTGTATCAACTTTGGAGGCGATATCCACTATACGATTACAGTGATCAGGGTGAATTTGCTTCAAAGGTAGTGGTTCTTCCATGACATAGTTATTATTTCATTTATTTACACACAATTTATTTATCCAGTCAGTGCTAACAATTTTGTTTTGCAGTAGTATATTTCTTACAATAATTTCATAATTTATTTATACAAATTAGATAATGTGAAAAATGTTAAGAGTTGAATTTTTTAGAATCAATACTAAATTGACATAATATATAAATATTGAATGTTAAAGTTAACGGCTGGTGATAAACAATTACGTCAACTTTTCATTAATCATTTAACGGTTGATTATAAAAAAATAAAATAAAAATCAAATGATTATTTTATAATTTTTCACTGTTGAGTAATCAATAAATGTGATTGTGAGTATAATTTATGTTTTTTTTTTTTTAAATAGAAGTATGTGATGGAGAAAGAAATCAACGATTTTTGATCCCACAACTCCCTCATCTGCCCTGGAGTACTTTAGCCAACCAGCATAAATCTCTTTGCAATAAGCCTTTTCCAATTCAACTAGTTACAAGATAAAATATTTGGCATTTCTTCATAATAATTGATATACTCTTATAATGTTTGATCTTCCTTCATAATTTTCGATACACTTTTATAATTTTGATATTCTTTTAAAAATTAAAATATTTAATAAATGAAATAAATTTAAAAAGATCAACCAATTTTTGATAGTCACTTATGATTTTTGGTACTCTTTAATATTTTTTTTATATTTCTTTGTATTTTTTGATATTCTCTCATTATTCATTTTTGGGTTGATTAAAGGTCAAAATTTTGCATTTTGATTTTTGTTTCTATTTGGTTGGTAAGAAAGCAGTGGAAAATGAAAGAAAATACTCTAACATCACTTTATTTATTTATTTATTTTTAAAGAAAAGAATGTTTTTTTACATTAAGGATGTCAAAAATTAAACTGCCTCATGAATTTTGAATTGATTTATTTTAAATGAAGTGTATTTTTTTGTTTGAAAAATAGATATGGGACAGGGCGAGTGGATTTTTTTCTGTTGAATAGTAACTATGGACGGCTATAGTAATTTCTTACCATTTTCGACCTGCTCCATTATATACATTGTTTTATCCTTGTATATATAAACTATTAAAAGGGTAAAAAATATAATAATGGAATATAGAAAAAAATATTATATATTTTATGTTTAAATATTTTTTTAAAGAATTATGCTTAAATATTCACTTGACTTCAAAAAGATTGAAAAAAAAATTAAAGATAAGTATCAACAATTAAATTGAAACTGAGCGGAGTAGGATGGAGATGGATGGATCCAACATCCATGGAGGTGGTAGTAGATTTCAAGATTATACATCTATAGTAGAGTAGGAAGGGTGGTAAAGCAGAGTGTGCCAATTATGAAACAGTAATGGATTTAACAATATCAGTCTCGCCTCACCTAATTGTCATCCCTACATCCTTCTTTATATTCAAATTTGGTGATAATTTTCTCTATTTTTTTAATTAAAGTATCCGGTTTGTAATACCCCCTACCCGTATTCATTGCCGGAATAGGGTACGAGGTATTACCGGAGTTTACAAATAAATAATTTTTTTTCTTTTTTTTTTAGGAAAACTCAATATAATCTCTTTACAGATATCTAACCTTCCCTGCAATATTATATCGAGACCAATCCAAATCAACCAATCCAATTCAACATATTTTTCAAGATAGATTCATGCACTTTTATAAGATAACCTCATCACATAACTAAACCAAGATTTGTTAGCCATACCATTGGCTGACCTTACATTCATTTCATAGAATCATTTACTTTATTAGCTTATACATGCCATTGATTTCTAAAATAAAGTTTCTTTATATACCGAAGTCTTGAGGTTGATAGTGTGATGTGTCTCCGACCAAATCCAACCTCCGAGCTCTTAACACTACAAAACAGGGAAAAAGGAAACGGGGTAAGCACTTTGTGCTTAGTAAGCTCATGTAACAAGAATTATACTTACCTAATATTTTCAATACAATACAATAAACATTCCTATATCCATTCAATGCATCATTACCCTAATATGCACAAACTCAACATTCAAGTTAGTACAATAATTTCCATGTACCAATAATATATACCATGATTGGTGTACTCATCAATATCATAATTTCCATTTCCTTGTAATTTTTTTATATTTATCCCGTTGAATTTATCAGAATTTCAATGGATTTTTCAGAGGTACACTTTTAGTGTACAATTCCGGGTCCGTCAATTCATATTCAAGTGCGCACATTTCTATTTCAGAGAGCACACTCCCGCGAACCTCAACCTTGCAGCGGGATTACCAGTCCAGGCTAAATCCCCTGCAATATAAACTCATTGAGTATTGTCGGGATTACCAGTCCAGGCTAAATCCCCTGCAACAACAATTACTCTAATGAGCTTGGATCTGAATTACCAGTCCAGGCTAAATTCAGACCCTAATTCGGATTACCCGTCCGGGCTAAATCCATTTTCCACATATTCTTCGGAAGGGCTATATCAGAATAGGATCACCCGTCCGGGCTAGATCCTTTTTACCGTCAATTCCTTTTCAGAGATCCATTGAATTTTCCTTTCATTCAACCGGGATTTCTTCCCCTTTTATCAAATATATCAATGTTTCATAAATTTCATATAATGAGCATTCAAATCATATTCATATCAAAAACATGCATTTCAAGCATTTAAGAATATAATTCAAGTTACATGAACTTACCTTGATACTTGTTTGTAAACAAAAAATCTACTAATCCCGAACTTTTTCCTTTCCTCGATCTAGCTTCGTATTTGGATCTTCTGGATCTAAATAAATAAATTTAATTATCAATTTAATACATTTCATGTTCATATGCAACATTCTCTATAATTCAACTATTATTTATAGTTCATTCAAAGCTGTCTACTTGAGTCATAGTCACTAAATTATTTTTATCTTGAGATACAGAACTCCAAATTAAGATCCATTAATTTTTCCTGAAACTAGACTCATATATCTTTTTACCAAAAAATTTTCAGAATTTTTGGTTTAGCCAATAAGTACAGTTTATTCTTTAAAGTCACCCCTGTTCTGCTGTCGACAGTTCTAACCCTTCTTCACTAAAAATTAATTATCTCTTCATACAGAATTCAAATGATGTTCTCGTTTGTTTCTCTTAAAAATAAACTCATTAAGGATTCTAGACATATAAATTTAAGCCCCTAATTGTTTTTCTTCAATTTTTTAATTTATTCTGACCTTGTCTCACAAAATTCATTATATCTCAAAATTTACAAATCCTTTGCTTACACTATTTCTTCTATGAGAAACTAGACTTAATAAGTTTTAATTCCATATTTTTTTCATCTTCTAATTCGATTTCTACAATTTATAATGATTTTTTAAAGTTAGTCTACTGCTGCTGTCCAAACTGTTTTTGTGCAAGCTGTTTATTACCATTTTTCCCCTAAGTTTTTAATAAATGATAATTTCGTCCCTACTCAATTAGCCTCTCAATTGAACTGATTTTTCTCAATTAATATTTTATTCTATCACCTTAAACTATTTTACAACCTTTAGGAATCATAATTTCAGCAATAGACTTGAATTCCAAGCATTTTCACAATTAGATCCTAAAAATCAATTTCTATTGAAATTACCTAATAAAATCATCTCATAAACAAATTAAAGCTTTAATTTCATTCTATTTCATCATAAACTTACAGAAATCAATCATGGTGACTTTCAATTTCATCATGAAATCAAAAACTAATGAATTTAATAGTAGGACCTAGTTGCAAAAGTCTTAGAAACACAAAAATTACAAGAAAAAGGCAAGGATTAACTCACTTGGTGCAAAAATTATGAAATACCAGCTTATAGAACCCTCCTATGGTGTTTTTAGCTGCTGGAATTGAAGAGAAATGAAGAGAAATCTAGATATTTCCTATTTAGTCCTAGCTTTATTTAGTTAATTTTGCAATATTCCAATTTTACCCTTAATTTATCAATTTTTCTGCTGATTTCATACCCTTGCCGTCCAGCCCAAATAACTTTTGGGTCTAATTGTCTTTTAAATCCTTTCTCATTAGACTCTTAAGCTATTTAATCATTCTAGCAACTTTTACACCTATTACAATTTAGTCCTTTTCATTTAATTGACTACCCAAACATTAAAATTTCCTAACGAAATTTTAATACCACATTACTAACATTTCATAAATATTTATAAAATTATTTTCGACTCGTTTTTACGAGATAGAGGTTCCGATACCTTGTTTTTACCCAATTTCTTCAATTATTTCTCTTTTTAACTAATCACTAAATCGGTAAAATTTTTTTCTATCAATATTTTCATACGATTTTCTTATCATATCAATTTTCAAGCAAAAATATTGAAATAAATTTTTCTTTAAATTAGATTTGTGGTTACAAAATTACTGTTCCGATAACCTTGAATTTAGGCCATTACATGGTTAATAACTTATTTATTAAAAAAACAAAAAAGAAGAAGAAAAAAGAGTAAGATATTTAAAATAAAAAATAGGCAGAGCTGAAAGTTTCCACTGCATATGATCTGTTATGCTTTGACTGATTATATATAAAGGTTATCAAATATAGAAATTTAGTTTTAGAAAGATTTCATTTAGATTTTATTTACTAAAGAATAGTTTGGCATGTAATTACATCCAAAATTTATAATTTCTAAACGATTGAATGACAGTGTAAAATATGTATAAAAAATTTATAACGTTTCAATTATTAGGAAATTGGTGAAGTACATTATCATTTAATAATTCAAATAAGTCCCTCTGTCATTTTTTTGTCCTTTTTTTTATGTGAATTAAACTAGTAATTTTATCATGGTAAAGTTTAAACAATAAATATAATTAGCACGCTTCGAATCTAAGTTACATTTGAGACGATGAACACTCTTAACTTTCAAGAAATTTAATTTTATCTATTTTAAATTCAAGAATAATTCATAAATTATTCTGTATAATTAAAATTAAAATTTCCATTTCTGGGAAGTTGACATTAATTGTTTAATCACATTTAAAATATTTTACTGCCACGAATGAGGTATTGCAATAACCTTCCATAGCCGCCCCCTCATATTGCTGTAACGTCCTCTTGCTATATATATACATGATTATAATTAAGTCCTTCAAGGAATGGTGAAGTCCATAATTTTTTAATAATTCAAATAAGTCCTCCATTTCATCTGCCTTTTTCCTATTCCAACTAGACTACCCACCAATGTCGAACTTCTACGACAAGGTTACTGGCAAAGGTTGGTTGCGCCGCCACGACGGAGTGGCTGCGTTCACCGTCACTGAAGTGGCAGCCACTCTCACAGTGGCGACACTAGTAATTATCTTTTTTTCATGGTTGGTTAAGAAACTCATCATCAAAACCAAGCCGTCGCTGCCACTGCCACCAGGCCCGATAGGCTGGCCGATACTCGGCCACCTCCTTTTCATCAAACCCGATTTCCTCCAATACGTAACCAAGCAATCCCAAATCCACGGCCCTATCATCAAGCTTCAGCTGGGAAGAAAAGTTTACATCATCATAAGCTCACCATCAATTGCAAAACAAATCCTCAAAGACCACGACGCCATCTTCGCCAACCGCGACATTCCGGTTGCGGCCATAAAAGGAACCTTCGGCGGACTCGACATTGTGTGGAGATCCAACGGCCCAGAGTTACACAAGCTACGGAAGCTCGTCGTAAGTGAAATCATGAGCAACAAAAGCCTCGATGCTTGCTACGAGTTCCGCCGACGAGAGATCCAATATATGGTGAAGAATATCCATGGGAAAATCGGGTCACCCATTAACCTCAGTGAACAAATATTCTTAACAGCGTTCAACGTTACAATTAACATGCTATGGGGTGGTTCGCTGAACGGAGAAGAATCGAACCTTGGGCTTGAATTTAGGGATCAATTCAAGGAATTTGTGAAATTGATGGTAGAACCCAACATTTCTGATATGTTCCCGATGCTTAGGCCATTCGATTTACAAGGAATTGAATCCAAGGCCAAAAAGCATATTTCATGGTTATATGGGTTTTTCGAATTGGTGATAGAGCAACGAAAGCTCGGAGAGGGACCAAACATGGCTGATAGTAAGGATTTTTTGCAGCAATTGTTGGAGCTGAACCAAACAGGAGATGTCAAAACTTCATTATCCATGAAGGAAATAAACGCTATGCTGCTGGTAAGCATACACACTAAATTTGAAATCCGGGATTCTAAAAATAAAACTACATTACTGAACTTCAAAATTTACAAAAACTATAAAGGATTATTACGTATTTTAACGTTATATATATATAGATAAAATTTTACTTTGATATGTAGAGATATTGGATTGATAAAAAATTTTATGTGTATGAGAAGTGCAAATATATTGATAAATTCACCTGTTGAACTTTTAAAATATTTATCATAAGATGTTACCGAAGGGTTCAACACCACTTAAGTTTTACATTTGATATATATACACATATGGGGAGGGATCCACCTACACCGGTATACACTTAAGTTTTTATATGATTAATATTTTAACCGTCTAACTGTTTTTCATGTTCCATTTATATAAATCATTCATGTTAAATTTGAAATAAATTAAAATTTTCTAACTATTTATTATGTATAAAAAAACTTTAAACCATTCAATAAGTATTAATACAGACACCTTTTTAGATCGATATAATAGAGATATCGAATTAATTTGAAATTTACATGAATGATAAGTACGATTATATCGATAAATTCAACAGTTGATTTGTTCAAATATTAAACGTATAAATATATACGGAAATGTGTAAATTACTCCAGTTCCACATCGATGTAAGTTGATCCCTTCCCATACATATAAATATATATGTATATATATAGGTATGGTTTAAAAAAAGCACATAGCAATCCATGAAATTGGTTGGTATAGTTATAAACGATATGATTTAGGAGATTTATGGTATCTTCTGTAAGGTGTGTAATGAAACTTCAAAAATTAGTCGATTTTTCAAAAATAAATATTAGTAACCGAGCTAATTTAAAGATAAAGTTTTAATAATCCAACCGGTTCTGATTTATATGAAAAAATAAAGAACATTGACAGATTTCATTATTTTTGTTAAAATATATTTAGGTTTAGGCTTTGAATAAACTATAGACACATTGTTATTATTTTTATTTCAATAAAATTTAGGATTTTATCTCTAAACAAGTTAATTTTTTTATTTAAAGTCTTAATTTAACTATTAATATCAAAAATATTTTTGGTCAAAATTTATCAACTTGAAATGTTAATTTAAATGTCATCATATGATGTGATAATTTTTGATAAAAATAAACGTGATAAGTTAATAAAATTTAACTAAAATAAAGTGTTAAATGACCAAACTGCAAATTTTAAATTGAAAATATATTGAATAAATCTCAAAGTAGAAGTATTTTGACCTTTGAATAAAGTTACATTTAATTGGATTGGAACTTATTTTAAAGTATATAAAATTTATAATATAAAATCAATTAATTCGGCTATTGATATAAAAATAAACATTCAACCTACGTAATGAATTTTAATTTAACAGACTAATCAAAAGCAAATTAATAGAATTAAATTAATTAAATTATTTTGATTTTATCGATTAATATGATTTTAATTAAGTTTGTTTAACTTTAATCCTTTTGTCTTTAATTGTGAGTATAGAATATTGTAACCGGCGCTACGGACACAACATTTACAACAATAGAATGGGCGATGACAGAATTACTACGACACCCAAATAAATTGCAAAGAGTAGTTGAGGAATTGGATGCAATAATCGGTGACCAAAACATCGTTGAAGAGTTTCATCTTCCTCGCTTACTCTATTTAGAAGCTGTGGTGAAAGAGACGTTACGAATTCACCCACCGGCTCCTTTGCTAATGCCACACATGTCGAGTGAGACCACTATCATAGCCGGTTACACTATCCCTAAAAATTCCAATATTTACTTCAACGTGTGGGCAATACAAAGAGACGCCGAGTTCTGGGAAGACCCACTTCAATTCGAGCCGGAAAGGTTTTTGAATGTCATTGAGAAAAGGAATTATAAGGGAAATAGTTTCGATTTTTTCCCGTTTGGATCGGGGAGGAGGATTTGTGTTGGGATTTCAATGGCAGAGAAAATTATTATGCTGATGTTGGCGACGTTGTTGCATTGTTTTGAATGGGAATTGCCAAACGGGCGAAAACCTGATGTGAAAGAGAAGCTACATTTGTTATTGTCAAAGGTAGAGCCGCTTGTTGTCGTGCCTATTTCACGTTCCTCTAAGTGGCGACATTGTGGTTAAAACATGCTTTTTGTCACTATACTTTTAATAACTTTAGAATTTAATACTTGTTATTTTATTTCCATAAATTTATTTCTCTACTTTTTTTATTAGTATTGTAATAACCATTTTCTATTCGAGTTATGCTCATATCTAGGTTAATTTGAATATCTTTTCAGGTTAAATTTTATTCAAATTTTATGTTTTGTTTAAAATTTATAACTTAATCTAATTTTGGACTTTGATCATGAATTTTTCTTAAAATTCCAATGTTATGTGTGTTTTTTTTAATAAAATAAAACTCGAAATGTGAAAATACATCAAACTTAGAATTTTGATTTTGAGACTAGTTTATCAATTTTATATTAAGGAGCTCATTATAAATAAGATATTTTGTGTTTATTTTATAAATTCAATATTAATATGCATATGTGGTATAATACAATATATTATATTATTATAATTAAAAAGATATTTTGTGTCTTACTATGGAATTAGTTATATTGTAACAAAATTTTAATTTGATATGTTTAATTTTTTAAATTTAACTCGAACAATTTCACTCGATTCGATTTGATTCAACTCGAATTTTATTTAACTTGACTCGATTCAAAAAAATTTAAAATCAAATTAAAATGATAAAATAGGACTCAACTCAAAAAACTTTTACTCAACCCGATCGAATGCTCACCCCTACATGATCACCGTCAAAAGCAAAAAATTCATGTGTAAAGCGTTCCAAGCTTATTTGAATGCTTTTAGAATTTTTTGGTACAAATATCGTGGAAGCCCTTGTATAAAGTGTTAGATTGTATTTTGCCCTATTTACTCAAAAAATAGGCAGATTATTCCTTGTATATTATATTAAAGAGAAAACTGATCTTTTTTTGTTAAAAATTTTATCTATTTCTATTACTAAAATTGACATGGCTAACAAAATAATCAAACAATAACACATGGCTTGCCACATATGCCTCATGTTGACGTACAAAGACAAGTTTTTTACAATATAATTGTTGAAGGTTAAAGTTAACAGCTAGTGATAAACTACCACGTCAATTTTTCATTAGTCATTTAACGGCTGGTGATAGAAAAAGATAATAATTAAATAATTAAATAATTATTTTATAACTTTTTATAGTTGAGTAATCAATAATTAAACTTGATTAGGAGTATAATTTATGTTTTTTTTTAAATAGAAGTATGCGATGGAGAGAGATATATATGAACGATTTTTTATCGCACTAACTCTCCCATCTGCCCTGGAGTACTTTAGCCAACCAGCAGAAATCTCTTTGCAATAAGCTTTCACCAATTCAACAAGTTACAAGATAAAATATTTAGCATAATTTTTTGTATTTCTTCATAATAATTGATATATTTTTATAATGTTTGATATTTCTTCATAATTTTCGGTACACTTTAATAATTTTTGGTATTCTCTTATAATTTTGGTATAGTTTTTGAAATGAAAATTTAAAATGAGATATAATTTTAGAGTAAAAAGGTTTTCAACGCGACATTTAGACCCAAAAAATTAATAACTTTTAAATTATTATTTTTCATGCTATTATTTATATATAGTGATAATTTTTTAAAAATTAAAAAATTTAATAAGATCAACCAATTTTTTATAGTCACTTATAATTTTTGGTACTCTTTAATGTTTTTTTTATTATATTTCTTTGTATTTTTTTATATTCTCTCATAAGTTTTTGGTGATTCCTTGGATACTTATATAGTTGCATTTTTGTCTTGTTGTTTATTTAAAGAGCGTTTTTCATTTTTGGGGTGATTAAAGGTCTAAACTTTGCATTTTGATTTTTGTTTCAATTTTGTTGGTGAGAAAGCAGTCGGAAAATGAAAGAAAATACTTTAACATCACTTTATTTATTTATTTAATTTTTTAAAAAAATGTTATTTTCACACTAAAATAAGGTTGTCTAGATCCAGTCTGCCTCATGAATTTTGAATTGATCTACTCCGAATGAAGCGGATTTTTTTGTTTGAAAAATAGACGTGGGACGAGTCGGGTGGATTTTTTTCTTTTGAATAGTGGATATGGAGTGACTATGGTAATTTCTTGCCATTTCTGACATGCTCCACTATATACACTTATTGTTTTATCCTTATATATATAAACTATTAAAAAGGTAAAAATATAATAATGGAATATAGAAAAAATTCATATATTTTATGTTTAAATATATTTTTAAAGAATTATGCTTAAATATTTACTTGACTTCAAAAAGATTAAAAATAAAAATAAGTAGCAACAATTAAATTAAACAGAGCGGAGTGGGGTGGAGATGAATGCATCCAACATCCATGAAGGTGATAGTAAATTTTAAAATTATACATTCATAGTAGAATGATATCACTGGTAAAACAGAGTGTACTAATTATGAAACAATAATGAATTTAAAAATATCAGTCTTGCTGCACCCAATTGCCATTCTTTCATCCATCTTTGTATTCAAATTTAGTGATTGAGAGAGTTATCACATAAGTACATTTTCTCTAATTTTTTAATTACAGAATGCGACTTTTTTTTTTAATTAAGAAGCATCACCTTCAATAGTTAATAACTTATTTATTAAAAAACAAAAAAGGAGTAAAATATTTAAAATAAAAAATAAGAAGAGTTGAAAGTTTGTGTTATGCTTTGGTTGAATATATATATATATACAAAAAGGTTATAAAATATATAAATTTAGTTTTATAAAGACTTCATTTAGATTTATTCAGATTTTATTTACTAAAGAATAGTTTCACGTGTAATTACATTCAAAATTTATAATTTGTAAACGATTCAATGACGTGTAAAATATGTATAAAAAATTTATAAAATTCCAATTATTTAGGAAAGTGGTGAAGTACATGATCATTTAATAATTCAAATAAGTCCTCTGCCTTCTTTTATTCCAAAGAAAGTAAACGATAAAATTATATTTTTATTATTATAAAAATATATTTTTTAATTTTAATTTTTTCAAAAGAGATTTTATTTCGTATTTATCCCTAAATCGTATTTCTAGATTCGTAATAGCATATGAATATTATTGAGTTTATCATGTACCAAAGACTTGTATTTAATATAATAAATTTTTTTATTTTTTTATTTTTTTGTAAATTACAATATCAAGGCCAAGTTCAAACAATAAATATAATTAACGCGACTCGAACTAAAAACGTACTTAAGACAAGCGATAAATACTTTTAACTATCAAACTATAACATAGAGTTCAATTTTATTTATTTTCAATTGAAGAATAATTCATAAATTATTGTGTATAATTATAATCAAAATTTCCATTTCTGGAAAGTTGACATTAATTGTTTAATCACATTTACAATATTTTATTGCCACGAATGAGGTATTGCCATAACCTTCAATAGCCGCACCCTCATATTGCTGTAACCTCCTCTTGCTATATATATATATGATTATAATTAAGTCCTTCGGCGAGTGGTGAAGTCCATAATTTTTTAATAATTCAAATAAGTCCTCCATTTCATCTGCCTTTTTTCTATTCCAACCCGAGTACCCACCAATGTCGAACTTCTACAACAAGGTTACTGGCGAAGGTTGGTCGCGCCGCCAAGACGGAGTGGCTGCGTTCACCATCACTGAAGTGGCAGCCACTCTCACGGTGGCGACGCTAGTAATTATCTTTTTTTCATGGTTGGTTAAGAAACTCATCATCAAAACCAAGCCGTCGCCGCCGCCGCCACCAGGCCCGATAGGCTTGCCGATACTCGGCCACCTCCTTTTCATCAAACCCGATTTCCTCCATTATGTAACCAAGCAATCCCAAATCCACGGCCCTATCATCAAACTTCAGCTGGGAAGAAAAGTTTACATCATCATAAGCTCACCATCAATCGCAAAACAAATCCTCAAAGACCACGACGCCATCTTCGCCAACCGCGACATTCCGATGGCGGCCATAAAAGGAACCTTTGGCGGACTCGACATTGTGTGGAGATCCAATGGCCCAGAATTACACAAGCTACGGAAGCTCGTCGTAAGTGAAATCATGAGCAACAAAGGCCTCAATGCTTGCTACGAGTTTCGCCGACGAGAGATCCGACATATGGTGAAGAATATTCATGGAAAAATCGGGTCACCCATTAACCTCAGTGAACAAATTTTCTTAACAACGTTCAACGTTACGGTTAACATGCTATGGGGTGGTTCGTTGAATGGAAAAGAATCCAACCTTGGGCTTGAATTTAAGGATCGATTCGAGGAATTTTTGAGATTGATGGTAGAACCCAATGTTTCTGATATGTTCCCGGTGCTTAGGCCATTTGATTTACAAGGAATTGAATCCAAAGCCAAGAAAAACATTTCGTGGTTTTATGAGTTTTTCGAATCGGTGATAGAGCAGCGAAGGAAGCTCGGAGAGGGACCAAAAATGGCTGATAGTAAGGATTTTTTGCAGCAATTGTTGGAGCTGAACCAAACAGGAGATGTCAAAACTTCATTATCCATGAAGGAAATAAACGCTATGCTGCTGGTAAGCATACACACTAATTCTAAAAATATAACTACATTACTAAATTTCAAAATTTACAAAAACTAACCTATTTTAACTTAGGTAGAGATTCGGGTATATTGGTGTAAAAC
Organism: Gossypium hirsutum; assembly: GCF_007990345.1. NCBI lineage: Eukaryota > Viridiplantae > Streptophyta > Magnoliopsida > Malvales > Malvaceae > Gossypium > Gossypium hirsutum. The sequence goes on from NC_053435.1 coordinate 108,121,747, forward strand.
AAATTTAATTGGTTTTATATTCTTTCTTAATTTTTCAAATGAATAATATTTTAATAAATTAACTGTTATATTTCATAAATTATCCAGGTAGATTAAGTTTGTTATAAATTAAAAAAGTTTAACTATTCATTTTTTATAAAAAAATTAAATATTTATTCGTTATAATATTAATCGTACAAAAATATACAGAAATATATAAATTACTCAAATTTCACATCGAAGTAAATTCATCCTTTCCTTTATATATAGGCTTGGTTTAAAAAAAAATACATAACAATCCATGGAATTGGTCGGTTTAGTTGTAAACAATATGATTTTGGAGATTTCTGATATGTTTTATAGGGTCTGTAATTGGTTGATTTAATTAGTTCAGCTTAAAAAAATTAATTGATTTTTCTAAAATAAAAATTAGTAACCGAGCTAATTTAACGATGAAAACACAATAATCAAACCGATTGTGATTTAATTAAAAAATAAGGAATATTGATGGATTTCATTATTTTTGTTAAAATATATTTAGGTTTAGGTTTTGAATAACCTTAAAACACATTGTTAGTGTTTTTATTTCGATAAAATTTAAGATTTTGTCTCTAAAGAAGTTAAATTTTTTATTCAAAATCTTAATTCAACGGTTAATGTGGGAAATATTTTTTGTCAAAATTTATCAACTTAAAATGTTAATTCGAGTGTTTTCATATAATTTGATAATAATTGATAAAAATTAAGTTAATAAAATTTAACTGAATTATTAAAGGTGTTAATGACTAAACTACAATTTTTAAATTGAAAATATAATGAATAAATCTCAAAAGAAGTATTTTGACCTTTGAATAATTGGTACATTTAATTGATTGTAACTTATTTTAAAGTATATAAAATTAATTAATTCAGCTATTGATATACATTCAACCTATATAATGTATTTTAATTTAACACTCTAATCATAATTAAATTAATTAAATTATCTCGATTAGATCGATTAATTTGATTTTAATTAAAATTTGCTCAACTTTAATCCTTTGTCTCTAATTGTGGGTATAGAATATTATAAGCGGCGCTACGGACACAACATTTACAACAATGGAGTGGGCAATGACGGAATTACTACGACACCCAGATAAATTGCGAAGAGTCGTCGACGAATTGGATGCAATAATCAGTGGCCCAAACATCGTTGAAGAGTTCCATCTTCCTCGCCTACTCTATTTAGAAGCTGTGGTGAAAGAGACATTACGAATTCACCCACCAGCTCCTTTGCTAATGCCACACATGTCGAGTGAGACCACCGTCGTAGCCGGTTACACTATCCCAAAAAATTCCAATATTTTCTTTAACGTGTGGGCAATACAAAGGGACGCCGATTTTTGGGAAGACCCTCTTCAATTCGAGCCAGAAAGGTTCTTGAATGTCATTGAGAAAAGGAATTATAAGGGCAATAGTTTCGATTTTTTCCCGTTTGGATCGGGGAGGAGGATTTGTGTTGGGATTTCAATGGCAGAGAAAATTATGATGCTGGTGTTGGCGACGTTGTTGCATTGTTTTGAATGGGAATTGCCGAATGGGCGAAAACCTGATGTGAAAGAGCAACTACGATTGGTGTTGTCGAAGGTGGAGCCGCTTGTTGTTGTGCCCATTGCGCGTTCATCTAATTCAATGCAATATCTATAATACCCCTAACCGTATCCGTCACCGGAACAGAGTTTCAGAGCGTTACCTAAGTTTATAGATTAATTTCGAAAAAATCATGCAAAAGTACTATTCACATTCAGAAATAATCATATTGTCCCTTAATTGGACTATCGAAGCCCAATATGAACAATAAAATCAAATCAGGACTAATTCGGAAGCTTTAAGAACTTTTCGTAAAATTATAAAATTTTTCTTATGAACAGTGCCCACACGCCCGTATGGTTTAGGGGCACGCCCGTGTGGCTTTACACGCCCGTGTCACTCACCCGTATAACTCTCTGACTTATAAGACATGAAGAAATCTACGTCACACGGCCAAGTTACACGCCGGTATGCTAGGCCGTGTGGTTAATTTAATTTTCATAATTTAGGTGCAGTTTTCACACGGCCATGTAACCCGCCCGTGTCAACGTCGTGTCACCCACATGGCTGAGACACACGCCCGTGTCTCTGCCCTTATGCTCAATTTTGAGCATTCTATTTCTCATTTTTAAGGTGCAGGGGACACACGGCCAAAACACATTCCCATATGCCAGGCCGTGTGTCTACCTTTGTGGACGAAGATAGGCTATTTTAAGGACATTTTTCTCACCCTTTACACATTCAACCTGCATACAATACTTTCATATACCAATATACTCCAATTCAACAACCAATTCAAATCAATAACTCATATGGTAAGCCAAATTTATAATTACACTACTTATTTATGTAAACTTACTGTTTTATTTCATTCATCAACCACCTTGATATACTGGTAAATACAAACACATAAACTAACATATATATATGAAAGTTATTCATAACCATATTTCAAGTTTACTTTCTTTCCAATCCATCCTATACATGCCATATAAACCTCAAGTTATAATACAAAATCTACCGGTGAAATCTGGATAGCGTGACTCGTTGTGATGATCCAATTCTCCAAACTCTTGTTAATCTACAAAGAACATTTAATACACAAAAGTAAGCTTATGAAAGCTTAGTAAGTTCATAGGTTTTAGATAAAACCTTACTGAACATAATATTATAAAATCATAAAATATGCAATTCACTACCACTTTCTGCCATTCACAATTTCAAATGATGAATTCACTTGATTGAGCTCAATATCAATGACTAGCTAAATTCCAACACTTAAATTCAAGAAACACTTACCGTTACCTGTCAAATTAGGGAACGTCTTACAGAATTGAGTACATCATTAGCTTGATGCCACATTCCACTTTGGTTTTGCACACATTTTTATCATGGCTTTGCCATTATCACATACTTTATCACATTGCCATAGCTTAACTATGGTCTTGCACTTGCACATATTTTATCATGGCCTTGCCATGATCACATGATTTATCACATTGCCATAGCTTAGCTATGGTCTTACACTGGCAAAAAAATGTAACTGCTATGTTTCAATCATGGTTTTACGTTCACTTTCACATTGTCATAGCTCCGCTATGGTCACACATGTCACACTTTTCCATGATTTAACCATGATCTTATCCGTCAATTCATCACTGGTCACTAATTAAACATACTCAATCCTGCATTTCCCTTAATTTGAACTGTAGCTTCGAATTTTGTTTTATCACAATAATCATAATTTCATAACAAAAATATAAAATAATACATTATATAATCTCTAATTTAACAATCAATTATAAAATTTAACCATATAAACTTACCTGGGCTAATTTATGAAAGTTGTAGAAATTCAAGGATTAATCGAAAATTTTCTCTTTTCCTCGCTTATCTTCGGATTCTCGATATGGTGCAAAAATATGAAAAACCAGCTTGTTTCAGACCTCCTCTGGCGTTTTGGCTGATGAATTATGAAGAGATCTCTAGATTTTTCAATTTAGTCACTTGTTTTATATTTAATTTTAACCAAATTACCATTTTGTCCTTAGTTCACATTGTTTTCTTGTCCATTTCTATACCCATACCGTCCAGCCCAAATGATTTGGGTCTAATTGCCTTTTAAATCCTTCCTCATTAGACACTTAAGCTATTCAATCACTTTTGCAAGTTTTGCATCTTTTACAATTTAGTCTTTTTTGATTTTTCAACTATCAAAACGTTAAAATTTTCTGACAAAACTTTAATATTAACTCAATAACACTCCATAAATATTTCTAAAATATTTATGGCTCGGTTTATGAATTCGAGGTCTCAATACCTCGTTTTTGACTCAATTTATCTAATAAGTTCTTCTAATTCTCCAACTTCACTAATTCAAAACTTCTTCTATTGTCATACTTGTCTCGCATATATTATTTTATTAAATCTTTGAACTCACTTGTCGGATTTAGTGATATCGAATCACTGTTTTCGACAACACTGAAAATTAGATTGTTACAATATCAATAAATTTGTGGTTAAAATATGCTTTAAGTCATTATACTTTTCATAAATTTTAAATTTAATCATTGTACTTTTATTTATAGAAATTTAATCCATCTACCTTCTTTTTTTTTTAGTATTCACACTCAGATTTGGGTTAATTCGAATATTTTTTTGGATTCAATTTAACTCAAATTTCGAGTTTTATTTAAAATTTGAAATTTGGAATTTAATCAAAATTTAAACTTTGTCATGAATCTCAATTTGTATTTATTTTTTGAAATGAAACCCGAAATGTGGAATTATATAAAACTTGAAATTGAAGCTCGAGACTAGTGAATCAATGTTATATTAAGGTATAAATAAGATCTTTTGTGTTTATATTATAATTTCATTATTAATATGCATATGTTGTAATAATATAATATTAAAAGGAAAAGAGATAAAGCATGGTGAGTGGGGCGACATTCACCATACCATGCATCAAATAGATGCTGATTTGAATATATATATATAAAGAGAAGAGATAATCACTCGGTTAATATGAATATTAATCATCTTATTATCCACTAAATACTTATATTTAATACAATAATTAAGTTTAGTTTTATTTATCTGTGTAGTTACAGTCCAAATTTCTATCTCTAGAAAGTCCCAACATTTCTGGAAGGTTGATGATAATTGTCTATCACATTTAGAACATTTATGGCGACAGATGAGGAAATGCTATTACCTCCAATACCCGCTAACCTCATATTGCTGTAATCTCAGTATTATTATATATGACTATAAATAAGTCTTCCAATTCTCAGGGAAGTGGTGAATTACATAATTTTTTAATAATTCAAATAAGTACTCCATTCCCTCCGCCTTTTTTCTATTCCAACCAGACTACCCACCCATGTCGAACTTCTACGATAAGGTTGCTGGCAAAGGCTGGTTGCGCCGCCACGACGGACTGGCTGCGTTCACCATCACCGAAGTGGTAGCCACTCTCACGGTGGCGACGCTAGTAATTATCTATTTCTCACGGTTGGTTAAGAAACTCATCATCAAAACCAAGCCTTCGCCGCTGCCACCAGGCCCGATAGGCCTGCCGATACTCGGCCACCGCCTTTTCATCAAACCCAATTTCCTCCAATACGTAACCGAGCAATCCAAAATCCACGGCCCTATCATCAAGCTTCAGCTGGGAAGAAAAGTTTACATCATCATAAGCTCACCATCAATCGCAAAACAAATCCTCAAAGACCACGACGCCATCTTCGCCAACCGCGACATTCCGGTGGCGGCCATAAAAGGAACCTTTGGCGGCTCGATATTGTGTGGAGATCCAATGGCCCAGAATTACACAAGCTACGAAAGCTCGTCGTAAGTGAAATCATGAGCAACAAAGGCCTCAATGCTTGCTACGAGTTTCGCCGACGAGAGATCCGACATGGGGTGAAGAATATTCATGGAAAAATCGGGTCACTCATTAACCTCAGTGAACAAATATTCTTAACAACGTTCAACATTACGGTTAACATGCTATGGGGTGGTTCGTTGAATGGAGAAGAATCCAACCTTTTGCTTGAATTTAAGGATCGATTCGAGGAATTTTCGAGATTGATGGCAGAACTCAATGTTTCTGATATGTTCCCGGTGCTTAGGCCATTTGATTTACAAGGAATTGAATTCAAAGCCAAGAAAAACATTTCGTGGTTTTATGAGTTTTTCGAATCGGTGATAGCTCGGAGAGGGACCAAAAATGGCTGATAGTAAGGATTTTTTGCAGCAATTGTTGGAGCTGAACCAAATAGGAGATGTCAAAACTTCAATATCCATGAAGGAAATAAAGGCTATTCTACTGGTAAGCATACACACTAAATTTTGAAATCCCGAATTCTAAAAATAAAACTGCATTTCTAAACTTCAAAAATTTACAAAATCTATATTACATATTTTAATCTGGGTACACCCGAATAAAATTTAAATAATTTTATACTTTTTCGTAACATTTTATATAATTAATGTTTTAATAATTCAACCATCATAATTCATACTCTATTTACCTAAATAATGCAAATCAAATTTGACATAAATTAAAAAATTTTAACTATTCATTTTATGTAAAAGAAAATTCAATTGTTCATTCATTAAATATTAATCGCACAAAAATATACAAAAATGTATAAATTACTCCAATTTCACATCAACTTAAGTTGATTCATTCCCATACATATATGCATATATATATATATAGACATAGTTTAAAAAAAAGTACATAGCAATCCCTGAAATTGGTCGGTTTAGTTATAAACAATGTGATTTTAGAGATAAAATTTAGGATTTTGTAAGTTAATTTTTTATTCAAAATATTAATTCAACTGTTAATATCAAAAATATTTTCCGTTAAAATTTATCAACATATGAAATGTTAATTTGAGTGTTGTCATATGTGGTGATAATAATTGATAAAAAAAATATACTAACTTAATAAAATTTAACTGAAATATTAATAAAGATGTTAATGACTGAATTATAATTTTTAAATTAAAAATATAATGTATAAATCTCTAGAGGTATCTTAACCTTTGAATAAAGGGTACATTTAACTGGATTGGAACTTATTTTAAAGTATATAAAATCACTTAATTTGGCTATTGATATAAAAATAAACATCTAACCTACCTAATGTATTTTAATTTTACACTCTAATCAAAATTGAATTAATAGAATTAAATTAATTAAATTATTTCAATTCGATAAATTAATTCAATTTTAATTAAATTTTGCTTAACTTTAATCTTTTGTCTCTAATTGTGAGTATAGAGTATTGTAACTGGCGCTACGGACACGACATTTACAACAATAGAGTGGGCGATGACAGAATTACTACGACACCCAGATAAATTGCGAAGAGTCGTTGAGGAATTAGATGCAATAATCGGTGACCAAAACATTGTTGAAGAGTTCCATCTTCCTCGCCTACTCTATTTAGAAGCTGTGGTGAAAGAGACGTTACGAATTCACCCACCGGCTCCTTTGCTAATGCCACACATGCCGAGCGAGACCATCGTCGTAGCCGGTTACACCATCCCCAAAAATTCCAATATTTTCTTCAACGTGTGGGCAATACAAAGGGACACCCAGTTCTGGGAAAACCCTCTTCAATTTGAGCCGGAAAGGTTCTTGAATGTCATTGAGAAAAGGAATTATAAGGGAAATAGTTTCGATTTTTTCCCGTTTGGATCGGGGAGGAGGATTTGTGTTGGGATTTCAATAGCAGAGAAAATTGTGACGCTGGTGTTGGCGACATTGTTGCATTGTTTCGAATGGGAACTGCCGAATGGGCGAAAACCTGATGTGAAAGAGAAACTACTATTGGTGTTGTCGAAAGCTGAGCCACTTATTGTTGTGCCCGTTGCGCGCTCATCTAATTCAATGCAATATCAATAAATTTGTGGTTAAAATATGCTTTAAGTCACTATACTTTTCATAAATTTAAAATTTAATCCTTATATTTTTAATCACAAAAATTTAATTCCTCTACTTTTTTATTAGTATTATAATAACCATATGTCTATACATGATTATTTATATAAATATATATATATATCTTGAAACTATATTGTGCACTCTTATGTTGGGATGAAAATATGTATTTTTAATCTATATATTTGCATGTTAATATATTTTACGGGTCATAGAATATGCATATATTTAAATATATGTGTCATGTACATGTGTTTTGATATGATGTTATATGTATGGCCATTTGCCAATGGATATATTTGTTTGTGTTAGGGTGCTTAGAAATTATTTGTTATGCTTTGGTAGAATTGTAATTTTCTTTTATTTCATTATTCATTGCATTAAAATTTAAGTGATTTTACATATTTTTATAATTTTTTTATATTATTAATATTTTAATAATTTAACCATCATATTTCATGTTCTATTCATGTAGATCATATATATCAAATTTGGTATAAATTAATAATTTCTAGCTATTTATTTTATGTAAAAAAAACTTTTAACTCATATCAAACAAAAACGGACAAATTATTCCTTACATGTTAAATTAAATATCAAACAAAAATGGATGTGAAAGAGGTGAGCGTTCAATTTCGAGTTAGTCGAGTTAATGAGTCCTATTTTATCATCCTAATTTGATTTGAATTTTTTTTTTCAAATCGAGTTGAGTGAAATGAAATTCTGAGTGAAATTGAATTGAGTGAAATTGTTCAAATTAAATTTTAAAAAACTAAACTTGTCGAATTGGTAATTTACTTGTTTAAGCCTTCAAAATTATTATTTTGTATTCTTTTAAATATTTTTTTATATTTTCTTTAGATTTTTTTATATTTTCTATTTTTGTAATGGCCTAAATTCAAGGTTATCGGAACAATGGTTTCGTAACCATAGATCCGATTTAAAGAGAAATTTATTTCAATATTTTTGCTTGAAAATTGATATGATAGGAAAATCGTATGAAAATATTGATAGAAAAAATTTACCGATTTAGTGGTTAGTTAGAAAAAGAAATTATTGAAGAAATTGGGTAAAAACAAGATATCGGGACCTCTATCTTATAAAACCAGTCGAAAATAATTTTATAAATATTTATGAAATGTTATTAGTGTGGTATTAAAATATCGTTAGGAAATTTTAATGTTTGGGTAGTCAATTAAATGAAAAGGACTAAATTGTAATAGGTGTAAAAGTTGCTAGAATGATTAAATAGCTTAAGAGTCTAATGAGAAAGGATTTAATTAGACCCAAAAGTTATTTGGACTGGACGGCAAAGGTATGAAATCAGCAGAAAAATTGATAAATTAAGGGTAAAATTGGAATATTGTAAAATTAACTAAATAAAGCTAGGGCTAAATAGGAAATATCTAGATTTCTCTTCATTTCTCTTCAATTCCAGCAGCTAAAAACGCCATAGGAGGGTTCTCTAAGCTGGTATTTCATAATTTTTGCACCAAATCCAGAAGATTCAAATACGAAGCTAGATCGAGGAAAGGAAAAAGTTCGGGATTAGTAGATTTTTTTTGTTTACAAACAAGTATCAAGGTAAGTTCGTGTAACTTGAATTATATTCTTAAATGCTTGAGATTGTATGTTATTGATGTGAATATGATTTGAATGTTCATTGTATGAAATTTTATGAAACATTTATATATTTGATAAAATGGGAAGAAATCCCGGTTGAATGAAAGGAAAATTCGATGGATCTCTGAAAAGGAATTGACGGTAAAAAGGATCTAGCCCGGACGGGTGATCCTATCCTGATATAGCCCTCCCGAAGAATATGTGTAAAATGGATTTAGCCCGGACGGGTAATCCGAATTAGGATTTGAATTTAGCCTGGACTGGTAATTCAGATCCAAGCTCATTAGAGTAATTGTCGTTGCAGGGGATTTAGCCTGGACTGGTAATCCCGCTGCAAGGTTGAGGTTCGCGGGAGTGTGCTCTCTGAAATGGAAATGTGCGTACGTGAATATGAATTGACGGACCCGGAATTGTACACTAAAAGTGTACCTCTGAAAATCCATCGAAATTCCAAGAAATTCAACGAGATAAATATGGAAAAATAACAAGGAAATGGAAATCATGGTATTGACGAGCTCATCAATCATGGTATATATTATTGATACATGGAAATTATTGTACTAACTTGAATGTTGAGTTTGTGCATGTTAGGGTAATAATGCATTGAATGGATATATGAATGTTTATTATATTGTATTGAAAATATTAGGTAAGTATAATTCTTGTTACATGAGCTTACTAAGCACAAAGTGCTTACCCCGTTTCCTTTTTGCCTATTTTGTAGTGTTAAGAGCTCGGAGGTCGGATTTGGTCGGAAACACATCACACTATCAACCTCAGGACTTCGGTATATAAAGAAACTTTATTTTGGAAATCAATGGCATGTATAAGCTAATAAAGTAAATGTTAACGTGAAATGAATGTAAAGTTAGCCATTAGTATGGTTACCAAACCTGGTTTTAGATATGTGATGACGTTATCTTATAAATACGCATGAATTTATCTTGAAAATATGTTGAATTGATTTGGTTGATGTGGATTGGTCTCGATTTAATATTACAGGGAAGGTTAGATATTTATTAAAGGGGCTATATTGAATATAAAAAAAAATTAATTCATAAACTCCGGTAATGCCTCGTACCCTATTCTGGCAATGAATACGGGTAGGGGTATTACAATTTTCATAAATTTTTTAAATAAAAAATTATGAATTTTTTGAATTTTTTTTAAATTATTTTGATTTTTTTTATTGGATGAGAGTAATTTTCTCATTTTCAAAATTGATAGGGGCGAAATGTATTTACATCAATATGTTATTCAAGTCATTTCAATTGTGAAATTCAACTCGACTTAAACTTGAAAAACCAAATCACTTATTTGAGTTAGACTCAAAAAACCGAATAACTCAAATAACTCAATTCGATTAACTCGAAATTCAAAATTTTTTTCAATTCTTTCAAATAAAATCGAGTTTTACTCACAGTTAGCTATCAAGTTTGACATTAGGATCTCTCACCATTTTTATATTTTCTAATTTATAGATGGATGATTGTGTAAACTAATTACAAACATCATTCCTTTTAATTCATTCCTTTTTATAATTCATATAAATCCTTAAAAATTAATATTCTATTAAACAAAAATAAGTACATATGTAATTACTTATCGCTTAATGAAAAATTATTTTTTGTTTTTATTTTTAAAAAAATCAATTTTTTATTTTTATTTTTATCTAAAATATCTGAAATAATAATAAGATTAAAATTATTTTCATCAAAAAGCTAAAACCATGAAATAATTTTTAAAAATCATAATTTATTATATTATCAAAGAACATATCGTATTTGATATGTAAGATTAATAAATATATCGATAAAAGTATTATAGAGGCTTCTATATTAGAAATCAAATTATATTTTATTTTCTCTACTAATAAAATAGTCAAGTTAGTCTATATATGTTAGATTAAAGAGCAAATCATTTGTATTAAAATTTTCATTCATTTATACTATTAAAAACTAACGTGACCGATGAAAACAACGAGGGTGACATATGGATTAAAAGTTTTGAATTATCTTTGAATATTTAATTTGAAAAAGAAATACTAAATAAGATATTTTGATTGGATTAATAGTAGTCCTTAGATTAAAGTTTCAATAATCATGTAACATCCATGACATCCCTTGAGAAGTGAACAGTGTTAATTAGGGTTGGCACGTGCTTGAAATTTTCAGAGCAGATAAAAAGTATAATTATTAATATTAGTAGGGAAGGTGATTGGAAATTATAAGAAATTAGAAGGACTTCTGAATTTAGGAAAATTAATTTAAGAAATGGATTAAATTGTAGAAGTGTGAGAAGTGTTGGGTCATGGTGTAAAAATAAAGAAAAAAAGCAAGGACTTGGAGTAGAATTTAACCATGAAATAACAGAAAGGTGTGGATGATATTGAAGACGAATGACATCACGCATGTGGCATGGTGATGATTTTTCTTGAATAAAATATATATAAAAAATGTGAAAGATATTTTGATAGAAGGTTGTAGAAAAAAAGGACAAAGGACCAAAAACATAATCCCATCTTTTCTACGCACCATTGACGTCTCTGTCTCCCCAATTTCTCAAGTTTCATTTTTCTTCCATTTTAGTCCATTTCACCATTTTAAGCCCTTTTCAAGTTTTAAACTCCAAATTTCTTCATAGGTTGTTAGTAAGATCAAGAGAACAACTCAAAGCAAGCATATTATCTTGCAAGGCTAGCTAAAATTTATTTTGGAGTGAAAACGAAAGGTGAAGAAAAGTTTGGGATTTTAGAAAAGTTAAGCTTGAAGATGGATGTTGGAAGTGGAAGAAATTAAGGTAAGTTGTTTAAACTTATTATTTATGTTTTTTTGATTGTATAATTTAATATGAAATTGTAAGAATTAAGTGTATATAAATATTTTCTATGTTTAAAGTGATGAAAGTATTATGTTTATGTATGAAGTGAATGGTAAGTGTGAGTGGTTTAATTATGAAAACTTTTAGTTTAAAATTTTATTAGTTTGAATGATTAATTGTGTATTTATGATGTTGAAAGTGATAAATATTGATTTTGAATTTTTTTGGAGGAGTAAATTGAAAAAAAAATTGTTAAGTGATTAATTTGATAAAAATTGAAGTAAGGATTAAATTGTAAATTTGGAAAAAAAATTATGGGGTCAAGGATTTAAACAGAGAGATTAAATTTGGGATTCTTATAATAAGACTATAAGAATATGATATTTAAAGTATTGAAAATTTGTACTTAAATTAGCATATTTTTAATTAAAAGGACTAAATTGAGAAATTTTTAAAAGTTCAAAATTTTAAGTGTTGAAATGTGAAACTCTGGAATTTTAATATCTTTATTTTTAAGTATGGTTTTCGAAATAACAAAAAACCATTATGTGATAAGAATTGATGATATAGGGACTAAATTGTAAATATTTTAAATTTTATAAATTTAAAAAAAAAGGGACTGACTTTAAAATCTGGGAATTCTTTGTTGTTTTTGGAAGAAACAGATTCTGTTTTCAGGGACTAAAATCATAAAACAGTAAAATTTGAACTTCATAGACTAAATTGTAAAAATTGAAAATTTGAAAATTTCTGAACTGTTCTGTAAAATCTGCAATATTGAAAAATGGGGGCTGTTTAGTAAATGCTGGAAAAGTATAAGAGTGAAAATGAGCAAATTAATTATACAAGTATTTAAATGGAATTTTTGAGAATTTATTGAATTAACTGTAATAAACAAAATAATAATAATTAAGTAAAAATAAAATAAAGGAAATTTGAATTTGTAAAATTAGTTGTATTAAAGTGAAGAGAATCATATTATGAAGTATATGTTAAAAGAGAAATATGGTTTAGAGTAGATTAAATTAACAAAAGAAAAAAATTAAAGTATAATTAATATCGGTACATTTTAAGAAAGGATTAAATTGAAAAGAAATTAAATTATGACGCAAAAGGCAAGGGTGTTTTTCGTAACTGTCAATAGATCAGGTAAGGGTGTTGGGGTGTTACATACTCAATATTTATGTAATTTATAGGAGAATATTTTTTTCCATTAGTATAAAATGATAAAAAAAAGTCCTCCAATTTTTATGGAAGTGCTGAAGTTCCATAATTCTTTTAATAAATTCAGATCTGTGATTTGGGAGAGTTGTTGCCACATGACTACATTTCCACTGCTCTTTTTTTTTTTTCTATTCAAACCAGAGTACCCATCGATGTCGAACTTCTACGATAAGGTTGCAGTCCTTGCCGGCGACAGCTGGTTGCGTCTCCACGATGGACTCGCTGCATTCACTATCACCGAAGTTGCAGCCACTCTCACTTTGGCGACGCTACTAATTATATCTATTTCTCACGGTTGGTTAAGAAACACATCATCAAAACTAAGCTGTCGCCGCCAGGCCCGGTAGGCTTGCCGATACTCGGCCACCTCCTTTTCATCAAACCCGATTTCCTCCAATACGTAACCAAGCAATCCCAAATCCATGGTCGTATCATCAAGCTTCATCTGGGAAGAAAAGTTTACATCATCATAAGCTCACCATCAATCGCAAAACAAATCCTCAAAGACCACGACGCCATTTACGCCAACCGCGACATTCCGATGGCGGCCATAAAAGGAACCTTTGGCGGTCTTGACATTGTGTGGAGATCCAACGGCCCAGAATTGCAGAAGCTACGTAAGCTCGTCGTACGTGAAATCATGAGCAACAATGGCCTCGATGCCTGCTACGAATTTCGCCGACGAGAGATCCGACAAATGGTGAAGAATATCCATGGGAAAATCGGGTCACCCATTAACCTCAGCGAACAAATATTCTTAACAATGCTGAGCGTTACGATGAGCATGCTATGGGGTGGTTCGTTGAATGGAGAAGTAGCAAAGCTTGGGCTTGAAATTAAGGATCGACTAGAGGAATTTATGAAATTGATGGGAGAACCCAATCTTTCTGACATTTTCCCGATGCTTAGGCCATTCAATTTACAAGGAATTGAATCCAAAGCCAAGAAGCATGTGTCGTGGTTTTATGGGTTTCTCGAATCAGTGATAAAGCAGCGAATGAAGCTCGGAGAGGGACCAAAAATGGCGGACAGTAAGGATTTTCTGCAGCAATTGTTGGAGCTGAACCAAAGAGGAGATGCCAAAACTTCATTATCCATGATGGAAATAAAGGCTGTGCTGCTGGTAAGTACACTAAATTTTGAAATCCGGAATAAATAAAAATATTGGTACAAAATTTTAAATTTATGAAATGTATATCGATATATGGGTAAACTATATGATTAGTCATCCATCCATGAAAATTTACAAAAAGGTCATTTAACTAATAAATTTTCCTTATTTGTTACCAACTGTTAAATACTTTTGAAAAGTTCACTTAAAATTTTTTAAAATTAGTATAATAATAACTTTAAATTTTAATATTTATATATTGTGTCAATTTAGTCTTGATTTTAAAAAATAATCAACTCTCAACGTTTATATATTGAGTAATTTGGTCTTTTTTTTTTATAGTTTTGTTTTTTCTGTAACATTGAGGGTTGAATCTAAAACAAGAAGAAAATATAAAAATTATTATATTAAATTTTTTGGTGTTTAAATTTTTGGTATTCTTTTATCTAGTTTAGCTGATAAATTTGTTTTTTTTAACTTTTTAGGTGAAAAGATCACAAAGAAAAATAGAATTGCAAAAAAAAATTAAATTTCATTATATGTAAATGTTGAGGGTTAATTTTTTTAGAATCAAGACTAAACTAACATAAAGTATAAATTTGGAGGTTAAAGTTGTTATTATGTCAATTTTAAAAGTTATTACGTTATCTTTTTGTTAGCCATTTAATTATTAATAATTAAAAAAATTGAATACTTAGATGACCATTTGTAACTTTTTATGATTGGATGACAAAAAGATTCATCAATAATTAAGTGACTACTAATGTAATTTACCCTTTATATATATATATATAAAAGCCAGTTTAATTATAAATTATATGAATTTGGATATTTATGGTATCTTTTTGAAGGGTGTATAATCAGTTGATTTAATTAATTTAGCTTTAAAAAAAATTTGGTCAATTTTTCAAAAATAAAAATTAGTAACCGAATTGATTTAATGATAAAACTACAATAATTGAATCGATTCCGACTTAATTGGTTTAGGATTGGGTTTTGAATAAAGTTAAAACATATTATAAGTTATTTTATTTTGATTTATTTTAAAGGGAGATTTTATTTTGTTAGTTCACAAGTTAATTTTATTGTTTAAAAATCTCAATTTAATCATTTATATCAATAATATTTTCCATCAAAATTTACTTATTTGTAATGTTAATTAGAGTGTTGTCTCGTGATGTAATAATAATTGACGGAAAATATATGTGCCTAGTTAATAAAATTTAATAAGAAATATTAAAGGTGTTAATGACTAAATTAAGATTTCTAAATTGAAAAGTAAAATAATTAAATTTTTAATTTTAAAATATAATAATTAAATCTCAAATTTTATAAAAGTAAAAGATGAGCAACATATTTTAACCTTTGAACACTGGGTACACTAGCTTAAATTGGAACTTATAAATTTATAATATAAAATAAATAATTAGCCCAAATGTAATATGGATATTTTAATTGAATCCTTTAATCGAAATCGAATTAATTGACTTGAGTTAATTAAACAATTTTGACTCGATGGATTAACTCAGTTTTAATTAAATTTTCCTCAGCTCTAATCTTTTGTCATTGTGGATATAGGATATGGTAATCGGCGGTACAGACACAACATTTGCGACGATAGAGTGGGCAATGACGGAATTATTACGGCACCCGAATAAATTGAGAAAAGTCATCGAGGAATTGGATGCAATAATTGGGGACCAAAACGTTGTCGAGGAGTCCAATATTTCTCGCTTGCCTTATTTAACTGCAGTGGTGAAAGAAACACTCCGAATTCATCCACCAGCTCCCTTGCTAGTGCCGCACATGCCGAATGAGACAACTGTCATAGCCGGTTACAGCATCCCTAAGAATTCTTGGATTTTCTTCAACGTGTGGGCAATACAAAGGGATGCCGAGTTTTGGGAAGACCCACTTCGATTTGAACCGGAAAGGTTCTTGAAAGACACTGAGAAAAGGAATTATACGGGAAATAGTTTCCATTTTTTCCCGTTTGGATCAAGGAGGAGGATTTGTGTTGGGATTCCATTGGTGGAGAAAATTACAATGCAGATTTTAGCGACATTGTTGCATTGTTTTGATTGGGAATTGCCAGATGGGCGACAACCTAATGTAAAAGAGAAGTTACAATTCGTGTTAACGAAAGCAGAGCCGCTTGTTGTGGTGCCTGTTGCACGTTTATCTAATTCAATACAATACCAATAGATGTGCGGTTAAAATATGTTTTAAGTCCTTGTACTTTTCATAAATTTGGAATTTAATTATTTTCAAGAGTTTAGTCCTTCTACTTTTCAGATTGACATAATGTTAAATTTAGCTCTCAATGTTTACATTTTTTGTCAATTTGGCTTTTTTTTTCTTTTTTTTTACCTAAATTTAAGCACTAACCTTTTAAAAAGAGTCAAATTGCTTCTTTTTAATGGAAATGATGACTAAAACATTAATTTTTTTAACAATGTTGGTTTTTATTTTTCATCATCTTTCAAAGTTGTAGAAGTCATTTTTTTTGCATTTTTCTTCTTGTTCTTGTTGCTTCCATAGTTAGCTGAGTTAATTACTACTGTAGCTTAGGTTTATTTGCGCTTTTAGCCCATCTCTTTTACTTGTAATGACATTTTACTCTTTGTTTAATGCTATTTTTGTTTCTTTTACCTTTAGTTGTTAAAAACCTTACCTTTAATGTTTATTGTGCTTTACTTTGCTGCTAGTTTATCATCCTCATCTTTTCTTCAAATATAGCTTGAAAATCCAAACTTTAGTTTCATGGCTGTTATGGTTTCTTATTTCAAGTTCATTAGCTTTACTTTTAATATGGGTAACTAAACTTTTAAATGGTTGGTTGATGGAGATGTGGTGAGCTGATTTTTGGATGATGGATTAAATTATAATAAATTGAACTAATTTGAATGAACCTAAAAACTTAGGATTGACGATCCTGTTGAGCACCAATTCAGTAGTCCCAGGTTAGAGGTGAACTCGAGAGATAAATCGAATTACTTTGTCCAACTTGGTAAAATTAAAACCGAATGGTAAAATGTTTAAGCAATTTAGATCCCTAATTCGAGGATGAGTAAACCACATCAAGATCAATCAACCACCATTTTTTTATTTGTTAATTTCGTAATTTTGTATTTGTTACAATTTAGTCCTTGGTAGCTAGATCGTAGATTAGTGTAATTCTCTTTTACCTCATGATTTTTCGTAATATAATTTTTAGTGATTAGTTGGTTAGACTCTTTATTTTGCATGCTCATTAGTAGAAATTGTTCAATCTCTAACTCTTTTGGGTTCGATCCTCAGAGTACTCTTGTACCTCGTTGTACAGATATATTACAACTTACATATCACACTTGTAGACACCGCACTTAGTATTTTGTTCGACCCTTGTCTTCAATTGTTGAGTTTGTCCTCTCGTCATTTGTGAATGGGCAACAAGAGGAGGAGTGGTCAATCATATTGGAAGAGCAAATATTATCCCAAAGTGATTAAGAATATTCCATGAAGGTAACACACTTATGACAATGTCATTAGACATGCATTGAGTAGATGTTCTTGTAATAGTATGTTGTTAGGAAGAGCTCAATCATGATACGATAGTAGAATGACTTCGTGACTAAATAAGTTTATAATTAAAAAACAAAAAGCCATAACTTAATTATAAATCATTTGAGCCCTAATTGCATATGTTTAATCGATCACTTCACTAGCTCATTAAGACTAGAAATGAATTGCATGTTTGAATCAAAATGAACTGAATGAATAAAAATAAAGAAATGGGAAACATTCAGGAATGATTATGGTTTTCTCCGAATTGGGGAAATGAAATCATTTGGAAATGAATGTAGGTTTCTCAATATAGAATGAAAATGAGAAATGATACATTTGCAAATGTACATGGATTACTCAAATGATCGAAAGAATAAGTTTATGTTTTTAAGCTATTTTAAAGCCGAAAAATGAAAATTAATTATTCGGTCATAGTGAATATGTTGAGTGGTGAAATATTAAACATATTTTCTCAAAAAATTTATTAGGGGTAAAATTGTCATAATTTTACTGGGGTTAAAATTGGGATAAGAAAATTATTTAATATAAAATATTGAAGTTTATTTTGGGAAATAGAAAAACGGAATCTAGTTGGATCAAATTACAAAGTACTGGGTCGAAAAGTCTGGGAAGTATTCGTAATTGGACCCAATGTGAGAGAGGCCAAAAATCCCCTCATAGATATGAAGGGGCGACAAAACCAATAACATGTAGAATTGGGTGTATAACATGACATTTCTTCACTTCCATCTACCATTACATACCTTCAAACTCCACATATCATTCATTTTTACGACTGACATATAACAAGCATTCAACTAAACATACTATTAATAACACAACACAGATCATATGAAACATATCACCATCGGACCATTTCTATGATAACCTCTTCAATAATTACTTTACCAGTAACAGTTCATTAAAACAACAAACTTATACATACAACTAAACATGCATTTGTAGATCATCACATTGCAAGCTTCAATCGTACAACAAACATCCCACAATAATTCAACTCCTCATCATCAGCAGGACATGAAGTCAAACATACCACAACAATGCAGTACTGATATACATAAAACAAACACTGAGGATTTGAGTTCAGAAACTCACCGCAAAATACCTAAAAGCTTATACCGACTACATCTACTTGATTTTTCCCCTATCGCTTGAGCCTCCTCTTTCTCAAGTAGAAGTTTACTAAATTTCCAATTTCATAAGCTAATACGTTAGTTTCTTCCCCCAAGCAGACCGCTCCTTAATTTTTCTCTCTTACAAAACAAACCAAAGAATAAGATAAAAAAAATGAATACATAAATGAGAGAGTGCTCACAGGAGAATGATATCTATCTCCTATATAACCTTCCTGCACTCGATCACCAAAACCAATTCATCAGCATCAAAATTAATATTCCTTATCATAATGTTTCCCATTAAAGAAAATACCCAGTTCTAATGTAACGAGACTAATACTCAAAATCTAACCAGTTACCAAATCAGTTAGCAAGATTCATGTAATTACACTAAGACCCTCATAAACAGAAAATTTTATAATTAGATACCTAGAATTGTTGTTGTACTTATCCTTTAACATTTCCGGGTGTGACACTATTAAATTTTTCGGCGTGACATTTTAAAGTAAGAGAAATACTCACTTGATAACAATGATGTAATTGGAAAAAAATGTTTGTAATTGACCTAAATTTAAAAATATAATTTGAATTGTGTTAATAGTTTTACTTTAAATTTGAAATCTGAAAAAATAGAAGGATTAAATTCATAGAAATAAATATATAGAGATTAAGTTTCAAATTCATGGCATATTTTAACCTACAAGTTTTCTTCAAACCAGGATTGATTTTGTTGTTCATCTTATTGCCTCGTGTTTGTGCATGTTAATTGTAAAATCTTGCTTCAGTCCTTTTAAAAAAGAAAAACTAATATAATTACAGGTGTTCTCATCTGTTTCTGCCTTTTTTTTTCATTTGGTTAAAATGTGCCTAAAAGTCCCTATACTTTTCAAAAATTCAGAATTTAGTCATTGTACTTTTATTTCATGGAATTTAGTCCCTCTACTTTCAGATTTCAAAAACCAAGTCCTATTGTCAACTTTATTTGTTAAATTCAAGTTAATTACAAAGTCATTTTCTTAATTACATGGCTACTAAGTGAGTATTTTTTATTTTAAAAATATCATAGTAACGAATTTAACAAATAAAGTTAACAATGTTAACAGTTGAACTTAAATTTTGAATTCAAAAAAGCAAAGGAATTAAATCTCATGAAATATAAGTATAAGGACTAAATCCCTAATTTTCGAAAAGTACAAAGACTTGTCGCATATTTTAACATTTTCATTTTTAGTAAATTGTTTTTCTACTGATAATAAAATTCTTAACAAAAAATTGATGAACCAAAGGGATTGAATGTCTCTTATCTCTTTATTTACTCCTCTTTACAGCCACTTTGTTAGCATATGATTAGCTGTTAGTTTTTCGGGAAAGTATATTGGGCTTTTACCCAAAAGCCCAATATGAAAATTAGGGTAAACCTAAGTTGACATATTATATACATAAGAGAAACTTTAACCTAATTTTAATTTCTTGAAAGCAAAGCAAACTTCTTTCCCACCAAAAAGGGATAGAAATTTATTCTTCTTTCAAAATAAAAAATTATTCTTTTTTGAATACATATTTCGATTTTTTTTTTCATTTTATGAACATAGATTTCAATTTAAACAATGACATATGCACCCATGAAGCCTACTAAGCCTGGTTATGAAGAACCACATGAGCAAATACGTAAGATAAGGATTACCCTTTGTTCAAAAAATGTGAAGAACTTGGAGAAAGATATTTAAAACAATACATAATTATATATTGCTTTTTATAATTATTACTAAAATTTTGGTGAAATTTTCAGTTTGCAGTGATTTGATCCAAGCTGCTAAAGCTAAAGCTATTAGGGTTAAGGGACCGGTGAGAATACCTACAAAAGTCCTACGTATCACGAGGAAGGCTCCTTGTGGTGAAGGTATTCTAAACAAAAAAACCACATCAATTTATCCAATTTAGGGTTTTAGCTTTATCCTTGTTTCGAAATTATGATCGTTCCACTTACTTTTTGTTCTTTTTTTTTTTAATGTTGTTGGAATCGGATCAATTTGATCGGTTTTCATTTAGACTGTGTTATTGAATAAGGTTTTGAATGAATTGCTCAAAATCATTATTTGGTAGATTGAATTGGGTTTTTTTCTCTTTATCTTTTGACCCAATTTATTAGCTTGGGCTATAAATTTTGACCCAAACTACTAAAATAAAATTTTGGCCCAAATAAAAATGAAATAAAAGTCAAATCTATATTAAATTTATTATTTATTTGTCCCTATAAAATTTTGAAGATTTTTGTTTTTTAAATTTTTTGGGTGATTGAATTGGAAATAAATGATTCCATTAATTTGATTAAATTCTAAAATCATTCCTTTTTGGGTCAAATCTTATACAAATTTGTATGAAAATTTTTTGTATGTGCTGGAACCAACACATGGGACATATATGAGCTAAGGATCCACAAGAGATTGATAGATTTGTATAGCACACCAGATGTGGTGAAGCAAGTCACTTCAATTACCATGGAACCTGGTGTTCAAGTTGAAGTTACTATTGTTGATGTTTGAGACACCCCTTTGCTTTTACTATTTTATCCTTTTTAGGGTTTAAGATTTTTGTTTTATTGTATAGTAATTAATATTCAATTTTAAGGTTTAAGATTTTTAAGTTATTTAGGGTTTAGGTTTTCAATCTCCAAATAATTTATTTGGTATTTTCAGGTGTTAGAATTCTTATTATTGAACTTTCCATATATTATTTATAGAGTTTTTTAGTATTGTGTGGAAGTAAAGGCATTGCTTGAACTTCATATTGGTTATAAGTATGATTTAGTGTTTGTTTGATAATTATGGTAAAATAAAATCAATAGATTAATTTTTTTTAATGGAATCGATTACTCATTAAATACACTGTAGCAGTTATTCCTCAATACAAAATATTAAATGATTTTGTTATTTTATTGTTAAACAATTTAAATATATATTTAAAATTAATGTATTTTTCATGTTTATTTTATTTTTTACTAAGACTAATCTATTTTTGAGGCTTATAGTAATATTATATTTACAATTAGGGAATAATATTTAGTTCTTTCGATCTGTTTTTTTATTGAATTGACTTAATTTACCATAATTTACAAAAACTAATTTGATCAAATCAAAGTTCAAGAACCAACATAATTGAATTGTTTTTAGGTTGACCGGTTCAATCGATTAAGTGACTTCAGTTATTGAACTTGAATAATATATTTTTTGTAATATCCTGATTTTGGGCCTAGTCGGAATAGCAATTTCGTGACCACAAAATCCGAGATAGAAATAATTATTTTATGATTATTTTGAGGTCTATGATATGATTGCATGATTGTGTAAAAATTTCGTGAAGAAATTTTATGCATAAAGTGCTTAAATTGAAATTAGGGACTAAATCGAATAATTTGTAAAACTTGCATTCTAGAAGTTTCTAGTATGAAATTGTTTTGAAATATTAATTAGGAGGTCTTAAATAGCAATTTTATCAATTTCTAAGTCTATGGACAAAAATTGGACATGGATGGAATTTTTGGAAAGTTTAGTAGTAAGGGCATTTTGGTCATTTAGGGGTAAAATGAATTAAAATACAAAATTAAAAGCCAATTTTACTCATCTTCAACCCCATGGCCGAATATAGCAAGGAGAAACCATGGCTAGGGTTTTTCAAGCTTCCAAGCTCGATTAGCAAGGAAAACTGAAATTCGGGCTAAAATGGAAAAATACCAAGTTGTGGACGAAATGGTAAAAGTAGCCATTTTCGCATACGAGGTAAGTTCATGTGTAAATAATGTAGCATAATTGTTATTTTTAAGTTATTGATGTTAATTATATGATATGCTGATTTTTTATCGTGAAATATTATGCTTTGTGGTTAATGTTGAGTAATATGCAAATTATGTTTACTACTTGATAAATATGAATTGCTACCGAGTATCGGTTTCGATATTCCATGGAAGACGACAATGTGAGATCGAGGAAAAAAGCCTGTTTGAACCTTAGGAATAGATTAGGATACAAGTGACATGTCACTAGGATGGTTGAGCATCCGAACTCATTGAGTTGAGTCCGAGTTCACTTATGGATGCGAATGTCCGAACTCGTTGAGTTGAGTCCGAGTTCGTGAGATGTAACTAGGCATCCGAACTCGTTGAGTTTAGTCCGAGTTCACTTATGGATACGAACGCCCGAGCTCGTTGAGTTGAGTCCGAGTTCACTTAGGGGCGGGTTACATGATTTCTTGATTACATATGAGGCACTTATGTGCAAATTATCCGTGTATCCGAGTTGTATTCTGATGTGTTCAACGGGTGAAATTTCTAGTGAAATGAAAGAACACTTAAGATGCAAGCGACGTTTTGGTAAGTGTTGTGAAATGGACACTTTGGACAGGTATGTTCTTAACCCTCGGGTTGATAATAGATACAACAACGATAAGGTAGTAAGATGATGAATGATGTTTAGAAATATGATATATGTTTTGGTGATACCATGCTAAAGTTGTTTGGTATATTTGTATTGTTATGTTACTTGTTATTTACATATGAACTTACTAAGCATTTATGCTTACTCCCTCCTCTTTATTTACTGTAGTTTTGAACAAGCCAGCTCGGGAATCGGGACAGGTCGAAGGTTCGATCACACTATCCAAAGGACTTTCATCTGGGTAAATGGTTTGTAAAAATTAAGTATGGCATGTATAGCAATATATTTATTTTGTGTAAATAATTTTATGATATGGCCATGATTGGTTGAGAAAATGTTTGATATTGATAAGTCATGGTGATGGTTAAATTTAGATCATGTTTGATATCATGGAAGTTTAATAGGTTATCTAGTTCATAACAAAAAATAATAATAATAATAATAATTAGAAGTCATTCTTTATATTTACAGATTCCTTATCGAGTCTAGTTTTAAGAGAAACAAACCTCGTAGTCATTGAAATTCTGTATAGAGAGATATCTGATTCGTAATACACAGATGTCAGAGCAGTCGAACCCTGAAACAGGGGAGACTTTAACTAATAAACTGTACTAATTGGCCCAACCCAAAATTCTAGAAAAAATTAGTAAATAGATATATGAGTCTAGATTTAGGGAAAATTTACGGATCTTGATTTCGAGTTTCGTAACTCGAGATATGATTTTTTTTGTAACTGTGACGCGAGTAGCTAGAAAGCTGTGAATGTAGAAACAAAAGATTTGAAGTTCTTAATTTGATAAATTATGTTCGGTAACTCCTCAAGCTCGACTCCGGCGACGGTTTCGAGCGTGGGGGCGTTACATTTTTATTTATATATTATAAATATTAAATATATTTTAAATAATTAAAAATATATTAAATTAAGTCAGTTTTTCAGCGGAGTTAGTTGGAAAATTTAAAAACCCGTATTCAGAACTAACAAAACTTAATCCATAACCCAAAGAATCACATAAACTTACTTAATCAATTAGGTCAGTTCTCTCATCCTACTTACAATTACTTTTGTTTATAAATTTTATAATACAAAAATTATGTTGTATAAATTTTTTTATACAAAACTTATATCTACTTATAATTCTTCGGAATAAATGTATTTTAATACATTTAAACCTACACCTTTTTACATTAATAATAATATTATTTGCATTTGTGTGGTTGATCATAGCTTCAGGCATTGGGTAGCGAGACTTTTGTGAACTAAATCACTAAATTTTATGATCAAATATTAGAAACTTAATTATATTTGTAAATGTTTTGTTGGTGAATATTATATTTATAAATGTTATTCCAAGTCAAGAATGAAAATTTAAGAAAATTAAAAGGAATAATTAATTGCAAGTCAAATCGGCTCTATAGTTGATAGGGAAAATGTAGGAAAAATTAGGATATAAAGTGATTTAGGGTAAAACTATAAACAAACTAAGGTCATTAATCCGTAGGATTTTTATAATTTTATTTAAATTTATTATAAAATACATTTATATTGTTACAAATCTAAATACTTTTCTAAATCTTAAATAATAATAATAATAATAATTACGATTTGTTGATGAGTAAGATACTACCACTTCTTAATACCATGTCACATCCACATTATTTTTTGCACA
Source organism: Gossypium hirsutum (assembly GCF_007990345.1). Taxonomy (NCBI): domain Eukaryota; kingdom Viridiplantae; phylum Streptophyta; class Magnoliopsida; order Malvales; family Malvaceae; genus Gossypium; species Gossypium hirsutum. The sequence continues at coordinate 108,146,816 of NC_053435.1, forward strand.
ATATAATAGGATGCAATTGAAAAGAAAATGAATGTTATCATTTATGATTAGGTGTGTTGATAGATTTTAATATATTTTATGTTTATTTTTATTCAAAGTTTAAAATTTTTCTTAAGCAATTTCGTATTTATAAATAGCTAATTTAATCTTCTTGTAGTTCACCTATATTATTTTAAAAAATTAAAATTATATTTACATTTTAATCTCGAATCGAATATTTGTATTTTGCACAGCCACCAGATGCAATTCTTCAGATTTTACATAAAGGTTTAGATGGTTTTGTAATGCCTAGAATGATGGCAGTTTGATTTTTATTATTTTATCTGCATTTACCAAAAAAAAATTTATTCATAGTCACGCTAACAAATTTTAACATTTACAATATAATAATATATAATTTATTTATTTTTATTATATAATATAAAATATTACATATTTAAAAAAGGGGTTAGATTGAACTCGAGCATTGGATATTCAAGTCTAAACAAAACCCATATTTTAAATTGACCTATTTTTTAATTTAAGCTCATTTTTTGAGTTAAATATTTTTATCTAAATCCTTCTAAATTCTTAACAGCCTTTGGACTTGAGTAAGTAATCTGACCCATAAATAAGTCTAATCATGACTAGAGATATTTATTGATCAAACTTGAGTTTAATTTTTCAATCTTCGATTGATTTGAGTCGGGTCCAAGAGTTTAAATATATATTATCTAAATACCATATAAAAGTTTTAAACAATCTAAATATAAATATCTAAAAAATTACGAAAAACGAGGAGATAATGTTTTTGTGAATTAAATAACTTGAGGTGTAAGCTATGTTTAATTATCTCACCTAAAAAATCGTAAATGAAAAAATATATATTTGTGATTTGAGAGGTTTAGTCAAATTAACCCATTAATTAAAAATAAATAGTTTCCACCACATTATTTCCAATCACTTTAACATCATCATTTTCACGGAAAAAGAAAAAAAAAAAAAAGAGTTTTGGTTTTTGTTTGTAATCATTTTGTCAAGTTAATTATATGACCTTTTTGTATTGTCTCTATGAGAAAAATTAAAAAAATAGTATAAAATCATATCTTAATGTGTGGATTCTTTCGGTTCTTTATTTCCATTCATCATCATTTCACCTCAAACAAAGCATTATTTTAGGGCAAGCTTTTGTTGAATCATAGTACAACAATTTTAAGCTTTTCTTTTCTTTTTTTTTTTTTGAAATATTTGAATCATTATGAATTTGGCTTCGAATTCAAGGAAAAAGAATCAATCAATGTGATATTACTCAAAACCACTTAACTATACATTGGGTTAGAGAAAAAAAATTAAAATTTATTTAGTCAATTTTCAATTTATAATTTAAAAAATTCAGATAAAATAGTATTCTATTTTTATTTAATTTAAATATCGATAAATTAAATTAATCCGAAATTATAAAATTCGGTTTGGGCTGTTTATAATATTAAATTAAATTTCTGTTTATTCGTAATTTTTTCATATATATATATATATATAAATAAATAAAAGGGAGTAAAGTGAAATGAGAAAGGGTAAATTGATTGCCTTTAACAGCCATGCCCTATACATGAGATTCAATTCAATACCTATGATATATTGTTTCCACCTTACTGCCTGCCTTCTTTAATTATTTTATCGGCCCTGCCTAGTGAAAGCTGTACATAATGAATGTCCAAATGCAGCTTCACTTAATAATTAGAGAATTAAAAACTTCCAACTGCCAATTTAATGTTCATATATATTTCAAGTCATAATAAATTTCCATATCATTATCTCCAATGCTTAAATTAATTAAATTAAAATAAATATGAAAAAAAAACTCACCTCAAAGTTGAAACTTTTAAGTTTCTTCAAATCTCGACAAGCCAAAGCCGATTTTTCATCTTCGGCATAATTTTATTTGGGACTGTTGTGAGTTATTTTTATTGAGTTAATTATATATATATATATAAACTTAGGGTTTCCATTGAATCTTTCTGGTTGAGAGACTTCTTCATTGAGCAATTTAAAAAAAAAAACAGAAAAAAAAACCCTTGTTTTATATACAAAAATATATGATTGTAGATGACAGCTTAAAAGAGAAAGCTCCATAGATTTTTCCTACCTACTACATAGACATTTTTCCTCCTACAGTCAACACTACTTCGCTTTGTTAATTTAAATATCCTCTCTACATGAAACTAAGGGAGAAAGTTGGAATTGGCTACAATACATTTTATCTTTTATTTTCGTAGCATATTGCTGACAATTTGGAATTTAACTAATATCGGTGTATTATGATATTTGAAATCAATAAAATTTACAATTCTAAATTTTAATAAATATATTTGTTATATAAATTTTTTCACCAAATAAATCTAACATATATAAAATCAATCTCTCTACCTCTTCATTATCTTCATAGGTGAGTTTAAATCAGCTTAAGGGAGTTAATATAATATTTATATTTTTTTTATAAAGCGAGTTAGTGTCATCTATCAATTGAGTTTCAATTCAGTTGGAAAATTATTTTAGTATCCTTTTGTATTTAAAATAAATTTATTATATTTGAGAATACTTTTTGAAAAAAAAATATGCATATGATAAGATTTAAACCATACTGGTTGGATTAACAAAACCTTAAATTTACCACTTAATCAAAGTTATACTTTAATATTTTATATATTTTAAGTTTATTATACACACTTTATTAACTTCATCAATTATATATATAATAATTAATTTCAAACCATACTTTTTTATTATATTTACTTCCTTTCATGTGGGTGCAGCATCACAAATTCATTGTCTTTGTTTTTTAATATAATGTTTAGAACTATTTATAGCTTCTCCTCAACCATTAAATAATATGATAACGCACTTCAATGCATTCGAACTCGCGTCTTCATGCACTAAAAACAATACCAACACTAACTAAGCTAACACTCAAGCTGCAGCATTTAACCTTTTATACGAATGCATGGTAAAATAAAATTATTTTTACTATGCTACTAACTTAGTGATATAGGGTTTTGGTTGAATTTTTATAGATAAATCATAAAAGGTCAAAAACCCGTCCTGGATTTTTTTTTTATTTTTTAACATAATCCATTAAATTTTAGAAACTTCATCTACAATCTAAATACTATATTAATAAAGTATAAAGTACATGAATTATATGGATAAAAATAAATGGTAGCTGGCAGATAGAAATGGCTAAATAAGCACTCGAGAAAAAGGGCTTATATAAAATCATTATCTCAATTAAAATGCTATCATAATATGAACTGTCCATGAAAATGAAGCTAAAGCAAAATCAATAACATGTATTATAACATGAAATGGAACTCCCAAAATAACATGGTGAAAATATTTGTAAAGTCCCTTTATTATAGGGATTAAATTAAATTAATCCTTCTATTTTTAAAAGTATCAATTAAACACTTATACTCATTGCTTAAAAAATGATATAGAAATGATTATTTTTGGTTTACAATTAAACTCTAAACAAAATATTTCATTAGTAGAGTAATAAAAAATTATGATTTGTGAAGTCCTTCAATTTTAGGGATGGGATCAGATTAGTCCTTCTAAACTTGTAATTCATTTACTATTAAAAAGAATCTAATAATTTCAAATTAGAAAATTGAATTGAATTAACATTTGCTAATAAATTATTATTTTTTTCATTTACAATTCAACTTTAAACAAAATGTTTTTATGCAAAATCATAAAAAAGAACTTTTAAAATACAATTTTTTTAAATAGTAAATGATACATATGTATTTTTATAATTGACAGAGAGAATATGGTTACTAGGGATTAAATCTAAACTTACATACCTATAACATAATACTCTTACCATTAGGTAAAGAGATTGTTAGGATTAATGATATTTAAAAAAATATATTCTATTGAAATTTGACACTATTTTATTCTTTTTAATATTATAAAGATCAAAATAATCTATTTAATAGAACATGGACTAATTTAATCTAATTAATATAGTAGAGGTGCCTGCCAGTAATATTCACTAAAATTAAACTCTTCAAGTTGAAAATATGAACTGTCCATGAAAATGAAGCTAAAGCCAGTGATTGGCACGCGATAAACCCGAACGTCTGGTAGTCGAGAGAGAGGGTGATGAGCAAAGCATGTCAGCTGTTAAGGCGCCCAAGCACCCCAAGTTCCCGCGCCGCTGTCCGCCGAAAAAACCATAAATACGCGCGTGAGATGTTTCGGTGGAACGCACGCGTGAAAAGGGGAGGTGACGTGACGTTGGGAAATGGTGAACAAAAGAAATTAAAGGTCCAAGGACAGTAGTTTTTGATTGCTTGCGGTGGGGTCCAATGCGAAAAAATAAAAAAGAGTCGCTCTCTAGCTGAGCTGTGAGATTGCTACTGGCTGGCTCGGCTGTCATGATTTAGAGCCGCGCAAATCACTCCGTGATTAGCCGCACCCATCTCATCCCCTCTCCTATCCGCCCAATGTTCAATGTCACTTGTGCTTTGACGCTATCCATTTCTATTCGGGATTTAAATTTTTCGACTTATAATTTTAATATTAAATTTAGGGTCAATCTAGTATTTTACCTTTTTATTTATTTATTTATGTCCTTGGTTAAAATATTTTGATGTGACATTGACAATAAATAATATCATGTGATAATATTATATTTTGATATGTGACAAAAAAATAAAATAAATATATAGTTTTTTTATATTTTTTAATATTTTTTCACATGCAATTAAGTTATTGGTCGTCAATGTTAGATTAGTGTATTTCTAAATTTAGATACGGATCAAGTTAAAAAAACAATACTAAATAAATATAAGTTGTCAAATTTAAATAGCTCAAAATATATTAACCTTTAAAATTATAGTTTTTACATAATAAATTATTTGAATTTGAATTATTTCAAAATTTACCATTCTATATTTAGATAATTATCAATTCAAATTATTTTAAGTTTTTGCCTGATTAAATTAAAATTATTTGTATTTTTTTATTTGGAGCATCTGAGTTTGAGTAGCTTTAAACTTGAATTAATTTATGATTGGTTGATTAAAAGTTGAGTTATTAATTTTTTAATGATTAAATCAAATTTAAAATTAAATTGACGAGAATAATTTTTTAATTTAATCAAAATTAATTTATCATGTAAAAGAAACACCGAGGCTAGTGTCAAAGGACAAGTATAAGTTTTGAACTTCCAAAAATAGTAACATTAACGTAAATATCTTGAAAAATGGCAACTTAAAATTACAATAAGGATAAAATATATATTATAATATTTAAAAGATTATAATTCAATTTCAGATTTTTTATTTAAAAAAAGTGATCAAGCCTAAAACTTTGTCAATAGGTCAAAAGGTATCATCCCATGCAATTTATATCCTACATTATTTTGTTAAACTAATTTAAGAATAGTAATGGAAACTGAATTTATTATCGTTTCACAGTTGGTGCTAGATTTAATCATGAATTGGGTTACTGCTTGACTTGAAGGTCCGTCCGAATAGCGGGAGGGTTTAGATAAAAATATAGGCTTGGACAAGAAGTAAGACCCGTTTTTTAAATAGGCCTAGCTCAAGTTGGCCCGAATTTGCAAAAGAAAAAAATTGTTATTGTTTTTTAGTGTTTTACCATTGTTTTGCTATTATTTTGCTATTATGTTATTACTATTTTATTTTTATTGTTTAGATATTGTATAACTCTTGTTTTATTATTAATTTTACTATTATTTTAAATGTATTTGCTTGCTAAATTGCACTTATTTTAGTGTTTTTTTTATTTTGTCTTATTTGTTAGGAAATATTTATTTTAATGCTTTTAGTATATTTGATGTATTATATTTTTAAAAATTATTTTTATATAAAAAATAATATAAAAAAAGTTTAATACGGGATGAGCCGAGCTTGGGAAAAATTTTAAACCCATTTTTCAGGTCAAGTCGAGCCCGAACTTAGAAACAAGCTTAATTTTTTTATGTGACCCGACACAACCCATTATCAACTCTAGTTGACACTTTTTATTTTACCACCCGCATAACTTTATTATGGTTGTATAATTTTAAAAATTACTACAATATTTATGAATGTTAGATACATTCATCCATATCTCGCATTGTCTCAATTTGATCCTTGCTAGTTATTTATAACATTTCCAATGTTTTTTTTAAAGAAAAAGAACCAAACAACTAATAAGAGTAGTAAAACATACTAAAACCCTAGCCGACAAGCTTATCCTATACGTCTCGTCCTAAGTCATACAGTCTCATTAATTACATCAAAATTAAACCCCAAACATAGAATTTCATAAATACAATGAAGACTTTTATTTTATACATTTACCTTTATAACAATCATATATAAACGTAGAATTGTAATTTCATACAATGTGATGATCATATATAAACGTAAAATTGTAATTTCATACAATGTGACGAGGTGAGATGTGATAAAGTCAAACAAAATTACTTATAATTGTTTCATTTTTATTGTAAAAAACAAAACACTTTATCTCATATCTACTTTTCAAAAAAAATATTACTGAATTTAAAAATATTCGAGTTTAATCATTCCTAACCTAATCCTTTGCATGCGTCCAAATCCAATAATAAATAGGAAAAGAAAACTTAAACATTCTTCCAAACCCATACCTTATACCTATCATCTACACCCATAGGGCTTAAAATCTACGACTATAACCACTTCATATTGAAAATTATTTGGTCCTAATTTCATATATATATATGTATATGTATAGTCACATGCTTGAGCAACTAGACATAGAGGGGTCCATGTTATAAACAAAGCTACACACCCATGAAACATCCTAGCTACAAGTGATAGGATAGGACTAATTTATATGTATCTAATTTCTATGACTATGACCCTTGTGTTGCATTTTTTTTTCTTTATTCTTAATAAATATTTAGGTTATAGGTTAAAATATACATACGTCCCTATATTCTTTTAAAAATTAGAATTTAGTCTTTTACTTTTATTTATAAGAATTAGTCTATATTTCAAATTTTAAAACTCAAAGTCAACCGAGAAAACTATTATTTTGTTTGTTAATTTTGTTAGTATGATATTTTGAAATAAAAAAATTACTTGATAGTCATACAACTAACAAACAACGCTGTAATGAACTTGAATTTAACAAAATAATTTTAACAGTGTTAACAATTGAACTTAAATTTTGAAAATTGAAAAGTAAAGAAATTAAATTTTTAAAAATAAAAATTCATTGATTAAATTTTAAAATTTTGAAGAGTACGAAGACTTATAGCATATTTTATCCTAAATTGTATTACAAAGTGAGCAAAAAATATAATATATTTATAAAAAAAAATATGAGCTTTAGTTGTGTTGGTAAAGTTAAATTATTAAATCTATTTTGAATTTAAATTATGCAAAAGATAAAAATATATTTATAATTATATTTACCGTTTTATAAAAAGATAAAAATCATTTAATTCTTTTGAATTGAATTAATACATAATTAACTCACATTAATTAAATAATGACTTAAATATATATTGTTGGTTAATTTGATTATTTTAATCGGATCGATTTAACTGATTGCATCGAGAATCAATCGAAATATCGATATAGAAAAAAATATTAAATTAATTTAATTAAAATTTTTTATAAAATTTTAATAATTTATTTAATCAAATAAAAAAATATCAAACCAATATCTTAACTGTTTCGATCTCTAATCCAAATTTAAAAACCTTGCTGAGCACTCGTCCAAGCGTTGGAAGGATTCAATAATGCCCTTGGTCGTTTAAAGGACGGTTCCCTCGTATGAAGACGTTAAAAAAGGGGTCCCAATCGTCTCAAATTGCACAGCACAAAAGGCTAACTGAGGGGATGTAACCGTAGCATAACTACACCTAAAGTAAGTTGAATGAAGCGGACCAGTGGAGGTTGTCAAATCCACTAATATTTTATAGTTGACACCGTTTATTTCATTATTTGTAATTATTAGAGGTGTTTATTAATCGAACGGATTGTATAATTTATCTTAGATCGAATTTGAGTTTATGTTTTTTTTTATTTCGAGATAAGTTGATCTGGCTTATTCTTTTTGCTGTTTATAAAGTATAAAAAAATAATTGTACATTAATGTTATTTTCATTAATAATATTTTTTCAACTTTGGGGTTATGTAGGTCTAAACTTGAGTTCAAATTTAAATTTTTTTTTAAATCGAGACTTGATTTGGTCTGATTTGACCTAAATTATTATCACCTTCATTAATTTAGGATGAATATATCCTCATTTCGCTTCAATTTTATCTTTTTTTTATTTTTAAAAATATTTTCCATCTTTTTTATAAGAAAATAATTATTTAATTTAAATATTTAAATATAAAACATAAGGGCTTAAATGGTAATTTTATACATTGGACAAAACAAGATAAGTAATATCATATTGCTCCATATTTATTATCCAAAAGAATTCATCTCACCACACATTCACGTTTTCTTTTTTAAAAACTCCATTCATAGCAAATGGAATTAAAATTCATCGGGTGATTCAGATTTTGTCACTCTATTCATTTTACAATTCACTAATTCTTTCGAAATTTGTGATTACCTCTCTATCTTTCAAACAATGTCAATTAATTTAAATTTATTCATTTTAGTGCTTATATTCACTATTTTTCTATTTCTTAAAAATTAATTACAGATCAATTTGATTAAATCAATATATGTATTGATATCAATTTAATTAACATTTGTTTGTGATTAGAAATTAAAGCAAATGATAAGGAAATGAATCAAATAACCAATGTGATAAATGATTTTAAAAGCATGGAATAACCCAATCATATGCATAGAGTTAAATGAGTTGGTTTGCTCATAAATTGCACCGCCAGCTACTAGCATAAGTAGTCATTCATGGAGGTTTTTAGGGTTAAAAAAAATTATTAGCCCTAGAAAAGGTTATTACATCTTTAAATAGTACTAAATGCTAAACACCATTTCTTTATATTTACTTTTTTTTCATTTAAATTTTATCCTTGAACTTAGATTTTATTAATGTATAATGATGTAGCACTTTAAGATTATACTTTGTTATTGCTTGAAATTTAATATATATAATTTAAAAATATAAAAAAAAATCATCGCTTGATACAATTTCAGAATAATACATCTTTATACCCTAATAGAATCTAATTTATGAACTAAATTGAAAAAAAATCTATCAAATTCAAAGATTAAGATTAACATGAACAAGAAAAAATTAGGGGCTAAAATTACAAAATTGAAGAAAATTGTACTTCATATCTAAATAATCGTGTAGGAAGATTCCATGTACTAATAAAGAGTGAAGAGGAATTGAGTTTATAAAATTCAAACCCCCAAAAGGGTAAATGCATTTAACAATGTCTCTACTTTTGATAAACTTTGGGAAACTAATAATGCCAGTGTATATATAGTGGTATGTGTTGTTGGGCATTGTGAAAATGTACCCTCGTTTTAACACATTCCAATTTCAAAGTTGATTAATCTAATACATACTAATAGTAACCAATTACTTTAGTATCTCTTAGGATAAACTACATCCAAAGTCATTAAATTATTAATAGTTTCACATTTCAGTCACTCAACTTCAAAAGTTTACAAAATAGTCACTCAACTACTAGAAAGTTTTTATTTAAGTTACTAAGCAATTAAGTTTTTTTAAGTCAAGCTAGTGAACTCCAAGCGGCGATTTTATGAACAGTACAATGGATCAATAGAGTAAAAAAAAATTACCTTATATCCAAATCGATCTGACGGTCAATCTCGAAGATCAGAGAAGACAGCTGTTTGGATTTTGATTCATAGATTCTTGATGTTTAAAATTGTTTCATTAAAAAAAAAATTGAATTGTAGATGAGAAGGGGAATGAAAGCTTTCGATTGGTCAGACGGTGTGAACATATAAGGCCATTGACTTGAATGAAAACTTTTGCATAGTTTAGTGACTATTTTATAACTTTTTGAAGTTAAGTAGTAAAACTATAAACTTACTAATAATTTAGTGACCTTTAATGTAGTTTACTCTATATATTATTTGACATTGGATAGTTATAATGGGTTTCAATTAAATTTAAAATTGATTCTAATTGGATCATTTAAACAAAAGGTAAAATATTCTCTCAACACTACTTTCTTCATCTAAGGGAACTGCTAAATTTTTTTATAGAATTAAAATTGAATTATTAATATTTGAGAAGATCAAAATGTAATTTTATTATTATACTAAATTAAAAATTTATAAATTTTAAAGGGATTAAATTAAAATTTAAAATTTTACAATTTTGGGACGTACCAACTCATATAATTTAAAATATGACCTTGCAAAATGCTCATTATCCTTACATCTCTAAATTTTTATCATCTTAAATTATTTTAACATTTCAATTTCTTTTTCTGAAAAACATAACTATATTTTTTTTTTCATTTTTCTGAACACGTCATTTTCCGACGTGAGTTTTTAGTGGAAGTAATGTAATTTATATCACTAAACTGAAAGTGAATGGTTGTTCCGGTAAAAGTATTATAGAGTTATTTGTATTATGAGTTAAATTGTGTTTTATCATTTATTAAAAGAATAAATAAATTAATTTTTGCACGTTAGATAAAAAAGTAAACTGATTTTTCTGTTAAAAATTTATCTATTTTTACTTTTATAAAATAGTCAACGTACGTTAGTATGAAGTACATATAGTACGCCACATGAAGTTCGATATTTCGTTAATCACATCAAATTTTAATAGTAAAAATGAATAAAAATTTTAACAAAAAAATAAATTACTCTTTAATTAAATCCATAGAGACTAAATTATTAATTTTTAATAAAAGAGATAAAATATAATGTAATTTCTAATACATAGACCTGTTTTTAATTTTATTTATTTAATTATATGTAGTTATATATATATATTCTAAAAGCTCAAATTTCATGATGAAATTGATTTGGCAACTAACAGCAGCACCTGGCTCCGATCCATTTTAGCCACGTGGCAAGCTTAGACAAAGATGCAATTGCGGGTTCTAAATCCTTAAAATAAAGATCTAATTTCATTTTTGATCCTTTCACAATACCAAATTTAAGATTTAATCCCCTTACTTTTACAATAAAGTGCTAGATAAAAAAAATTACATTTCGGTTGAATGTTTATTTATTTAATTAAAAAAAATAACATAACTCATTATAAAAGTTTACATATCAATGAGTAGTTAAGGGTGCTTATAAATAAATGTCATTTCAGTATTCTAACTAGAATAAAGTTGTCAAAATTTTTAACTAAAATTTTTACTTCTAATTTTCAATCCATAAATTAGGTGAAATTAAAGTATAAAATTTAAATTTCAAATATTAGCATGATAAAGAGACCAAAAGCTGATGACGAAAAGCAAAAGGGACCAAAAGAAAATTTAACCTTTAAAATATGTTTTAGGCAAGACGGCCTCATGCTCCAAACATGCAAACAAACAATTGTACTAACTTCCAAAATTACCCTCATCCACCGATTCCCGCGCTATTTACTAACATAAAGTTAGTTGATCATATTTTTTATAAAAAATATACAATGAAAAATCTAACCCCTACTTATTTTCTCATTGTAGTCTTAATTTTGTCAAATTTAATAAAACTAATTTTTTTTACGGAAAACCTAATTAAATTATTAAAAAATTAAAGGCATTGACTTGATAGCCAGCATTGGATTTTACGTTTACTTTGTTGCTAATGTGAATATTTTAAAAAAAAATTATGAATTTGTTTATTTTTTTAAATTCTATTAAGTAATGAATTGTGGTATAATTGTTATATCAATATTTTTAAAATTTTAAATTTCATTCAACTTTTTCATATGAAAATAATTGGTAAAAAATATGTTATAAGAGAAACTTATATGTGTTTTTATTTTTACAAAATTAACCCTTCAATTTTTTATATTTTAAAATTCAAGTCTAATTATTAACACTGTTAAAATTATTTTGTTAAGTTCAGATTCATTATTACGTCATTCTAAATTATAAAGTATTTTTTTATTTCAAAATGTTACACTAATAAAATTAACAAAAAAGAAAAAAATAGTGTTAATAATTAAACTAATGAAATTTATATGGATTTTTGCATGAATTGTGATGTTAATATCATCAAAATTTTACTGTTTAAATTAAGTTTTTTATAAAAAAATAAATTGACTAAAATTTAGGACCAATATGATAAAAATTAAATATTAATAGTTAAAATTATAATTATGCATAAAAATTGATCATATCATAGATCAGATGCAGACGAATAAATATGATGATCAAAACGGCCCCCACTCTGAACCTGTAGGCCCCACTTTGCCTCTCTTCACTCTTTCACTTTAAAGAATCTATCTGTCCTCCATTACCCGCAACTCAATGCATCAGCAGCCCCCATCGAAAGTATAAAACTCTCTTTTTTTCCCCTAAATTATCCTCAAGCCCCAAAAATGCAAAATGCAAAATTCAAAATATTATATATTTTTAGGTAATATGTTTTGATTATACAAATTATAAAATAATTATTAAACTATTCAATAATTTTTATTAAATTATTTAAAATTTTTTATTTAAATTATTAAATTATTAATTTTTTTAAAATTTTGATTAAAGAACTCTAATGGTTTGACGAATGATATAATAAATCAATATTAATAACTCATTGATGAGGAAAAGAATAAACTTTAAATTCAAGTTGATTTAAGGGTAATGTCAAATGATTGAAGAAGAAAATTATTTGAATTTTAGTTTGTAAATTCACGACGTTCAAAATTATTTCATGAAAAAAATGATTTGTAAAAAATAAGAATGAGAACTTTCAATTGGTGTAAGTATTGTGAACAAAGAATGTTATACAAGAACAATTTTAACTTTCTAATTTCTAGTAACTTAAACAAAAATATTCAAAAATTCAATGACTATTTTGTAACTTTTTAAAATTAAGTGATTAAAATTTAAATTTAGTAATAGTTTAATAAAATTGGGTGCTATTTTGGCATGATATATTTTTACAAATTTTTAAATTTAAATTATTGAATCCCTCTTCTTCTGTATATATAAAGCTTCTAATTCACCATCTCTCAAATGCTCGAGCCGTCTCGCATTTTATTTTTTCTTTTTTTTTTTCCCACACTTTTTTTAAAACCCATTAGCTAAAAATGCACTGGGTTCTTTCTGTGTTGCTTGCAGTTATCGGAGTTACTGCACTGCTCGTTGTAACTCCGGTAAGTGGGTACCGTCCATGGCCGTACGTAAAACCCAACAGCTCCGACTTAATGTTCGGAGGCTCTAAGAAATTTGAGGGCTCATCGGAGTTTGTACATATGAGATATCATATGGGTCCAGTCCTTACTGCTCATATCACCATCCACCCAATCTGGTACGGCCGGTGGCAGAAATCACAGAAGAAAATCATCCGTGAGTTCATCAACTCGATCTCCGCCGTTGATTCCAAACACCCTTCGGTGGCTGGGTGGTGGAAGACCGTACAGCTTTACACCGACCAAACGGGAGCCAACATTTCCCGTACGGTGCTATTAGGTGAAGAGAAAAACGATCGTTTTTACTCCCACGGGAAATCCTTCACGCGCTTATCGATACAGTCCGTTATCAAAAGCGCTGTAACGGCCCGTACGAAACCGTTACCCATCAATCCCAAAAGCGGGTTGTACCTCTTGCTCACCTCCGACGATGTGTACGTCGAAGATTTTTGCGGCCAAGTCTGTGGGTTCCATTACTTCACGTTCCCCTCAATCGTGGGGTACACGCTCCCGTACGCATGGGTGGGTAACTCCGCCAAGCTTTGCCCAGGAGTATGCGCTTACCCTTTTGCCGTACCTCAATACATGCCGGGGTTGAAGCCGTTAAAGTCACCCAACGGTGACGTTGGAGTTGACGGGATGATAAGTGTGATCGGACACGAAGTCGCCGAATTAGCAACCAACCCACTGGTTAACGCTTGGTACGCCGGTCAAGACCCGGTGGCTCCGGTGGAAATTGCGGATTTATGTGAGGGTATATATGGAACTGGAGGTGGTGGGTCTTATACAGGACAGTTATTGAATGATAAAGATGGTGCAACGTATAATATGAATGGGATCAGACGGAGGTACTTGGTTCAGTGGGTTTGGAACCATATTGTGAGTTATTGTACTGGGCCTAATGCTCTTGATCAGTAATTTTTATTTTTATTTTGTTTAAATTTTTTTGAAACTTGTGATTTTATCTTGGCATTTTGTCTTTGTCTCTTTTTTTTTTCAGGTTATTTTGGCCTTTGTGGGTTTTGGTCGGGTGGGTGTTGATGCATGATTAGTTAAGGTAGTTAAGTTTGTTAAATATGTGTACTTTTGTAGTAATAAGCTTTGATTCCTAATATACTATTTTCGTATACCGATAGTTTAATTAGCCCGTTTGATTTGGTTTCTTCAACTTTCCTGGAAAATTTTCAGATTACCTAAAACCTATCATTTTCCTGGAAAACATCAGTAGCTTTTTATCATCTGCTTATAATTATGACTCATTGTGGTGGTGGTGTTAATAATTTCGGGAACTTTATAATATCGAAACCATCCTTTTGAAAGCATGGAAATCTAATGGTGCAAAAAGCAGTGAAAGCAACTCCCTTTTCTGTTTTATCTTTTGGGTGGAGAAATCAAAACTAGAGTTATCTAACATTTTCTTATGTCCGAGAAAATTTAAACAGAAAACACGATCGTATCAAATCTGAACTCAAGCTCAATTTAATCAGAAAAGATAAAAATTCCATATAAACATTTCAACCAAAATGTGAATTGATCTAAACTCGTTAGTTTAAGACTACATTATTAAGAAGAATAATCACGAACTTTAAAATGAAATAATTAGTACATGTCATTATTAAAAAGAATAATTACAAAAAATGATTAGTACATAATTAATATTCATGGATCATAAATTAAACATAAAAGATAATCTTGATTATATTAAAAAAAAATAACCTGAAATCAGTAGATGATCCAAATATGAAAAAATTCAAATAATACAAAATCATTCAGCAAGGTCTATATTGACATAAACAGTAAATCAATTTGAACTAGGGATGATATGACCATAAAATAACACGAAAAGTAAGCTTGGAGTGACAAAAACTTGAAATGATCCAAATATGTAATGGCTTAACTTGAAGAAAACTTGAGCCTCAGATCTGAATGATCGAAATTCAAAACAACTTTAACCCAAAACAACCTATACTTGAAGATAAACTCAAAATGAGAATTCGAATTGACCCGACACAACCCACTGAATTCTTTTCTTCTTCTGGTTGAAAAAAAAGGCCCTTACAAACAAGTAAAACTAAATATCATAAAAATAGAATCAATAAAAGGGGAAAACTGAAGCTAACTCTAAAGAACAATGTGGTCATTGTCAAAATATCTCCAGAAAGCGATGCTGTCAGCAAGCAGGATCTAATCAAGCTATGGTTGCAGGCCATGATGTTAAAGAAAGGATCTACATATAGTAATTTCTAGTAAAAAAAGGGGCATAAACAGATCAGAATGTGAGAGACAGATGAATGAGATAAAAATGACTAGCAATAAAAGAGCATTGCATGCCCATTAACTGATATTAATACCCTTACCAAAAAAAAAGGGTAATGGCTATAAATTTTTGCTTCTATTATACAACTGCACAATTATGGTGGCATAGCTGATGATTTACAATTGAAAACAACTCCACCAAAATAAGAAAGGTAGGCTTAACCAGTTTGAATGCACTCTGCAGCAGTCTAACATGTAGATTTTATTGTTTGTAGAAGAGCTTTAAAACTTTGTAAATATATTGGGAGGCGCTCATAGTTGCAGAACAAAGAATAACAAGAACCACCGTCCATATTTATTAATAATGTATCATTTCCTTATCTTTTTTTCTATTTTTATTGCTATTTACTGATGGTATCTGCAGATTGAAAAACATAAGGGTTAATGTAATTTTTGGCTCTTGAACTTGGCAACTAAGTCTACTTTGTTACCTGACGTTCTTTTTTGTACCTAAACTTGGCAATTAGGTTCATGATCCTCCAATGAATAAGCAACAGGTACCTGAACTAGGCAATTAGGTACCAAAGTGGACCTGATTGCCAAGTTCAGGGACCAAAATTTATATTAACCCAAAAATAATGATACAAAAAATTCCACAAAAAATGAAAGCAAAAATAAGCAACAGTGAAAATAGAGATCTTCTTGTGCAGGTAGGACAAAGTGAGATTATAAAACCCATCAGTCATTCAATATCAGTATTTAAAATTTACCCAACAAAAAGCAAATATTTGAACTAAACTCATGCTTAAAAGAGTAGCAGAAATAATGGAGCATTTGAGGAAGGATCCACTTGGTTGATGTTTTCATTGACTGCCTGATGTACCACAACAGGCAAGAAGCAGAGATCATTGAAGTATCATGCAAAGCCAAACAATGAACAAACCAAGGTAAAATAATGAAGATAGGGGAATACATTTTCAAGCAACATCATTGGAGCATCATGAGGTTACTAACCGAAAAAAAAAAGGACCAGTTTTTAACAATAGAATGGAAGAAATTTTTAATAGAAGTACCAGTTCGCTCTTTGATCTAACATACATGGACTATTTTGCTCATTTTTTAGTACAAGGGGCAAAATGCAATTTAACTCCTAGTACAAAAGCCTCTATGGTACTTTTACCACGGCACAAGATTTAATAGAACACGATAGAAATAAGCACCATGAAACCAAAGGCTATTTTTTGGGTGAATAATCGTGCAGTTCTGAAACATCAAAAAAAGGGTAATTGTTGTTTGAAGGTATTGATGCAAACCAAGTCGACTTTGGCATATGTCTATCTTCATGGAAATGTGGACTTATTGTTTTTCATTTTGCAGTAAATGAAACCATTATACATTTTTTTCAGAGGTTAAAAAGCTTTGTAAA
Source organism: Gossypium hirsutum (assembly GCF_007990345.1). Classification (NCBI taxonomy): domain Eukaryota; kingdom Viridiplantae; phylum Streptophyta; class Magnoliopsida; order Malvales; family Malvaceae; genus Gossypium; species Gossypium hirsutum. Next base: position 108,163,804 of record NC_053435.1, read on the forward strand.
GCAGTTATGCAGCCCCAATTTTTAAAATGAAGCAGCAGATTACAAAAGCCTAATACAAGACAGTAAACAAAGAGTGATGAATCTTTATATACATGTACCCTTCTGACTAATGAGAGCCTAAACATTTCCGTATGGTGTCAGCTTTTAAGAGTTGATAACATTTTTGGAACACAGTGCATCATTGATGTTAGATCCATGACATTGAACCTTTTTTTGTCCTTAATAATCAGATATGACCTAAGGGCTTATTATATCATGAACCTGATTGATATGAAATGCTATGCTTCTTTTTTTCAGAAGGAGCGAGAGCAGGGGTTGTACAGGGATCAAACTCGAGACTGATATTATGGCATCAACTTAAGTTGACAAAATGCTATGCTATGTTTCAATGGTAGAATTCAATCTCGAATTTGCTAATTCACTTTGACCACAATAATGACAGCAACTGTTGCAATGATACAACGATATTTCTTAAACAGAATGTACTCTTTCTCCTATATATATCTTCCAATTTCAATCTCATTTTTACCTAAAACCAGGTTCGAACTTCAAATGACTAATCCAAAATTGCTATAAAATGAAAGACTCAAGAACAATATGTGCGTTAATTTCTGGACATACCTGAAGTTTCAAGAACAATTCCTTCAAGAAATAATGAGCTCACCAAGGCTCAATCAAGCCAGTAGCCAGTAGAAAAGCAATCTCATTTCTTCTCGGCTCAGAAATGCAGGTTCCTCGACCGGCGACCGCCCTATAATCTGACGCCTCTCTCTCTTTTTTCCCTTCTTCATGGGCTGCCGCTTACGCTTGACTTGCGGGAGGGTGAGGATGAAGAATAGCAAGAGCTCAGCCCTGTGCGTCGGGCTCCTCGACGGTAGGTTTCTGAGTTTTGATCGAAATTTAGGGTTTTCCGGGAGGCGAAGCGGCGATGATCGGGCTCGTCAGTGAAAGAGAGTGGATTTGTAGCGCCAATTTCAGTTTAGTTGGATAAATAGAAGACTGTTGGTTATTTCTCTTGTCTCCCCAAAAATCAATTATTTATGTTTATGTCCATCGTATTTTAATTCATTGAGTTACTGGGGCGGCCATGTAATCTTTATTGTCTAAAATTTAAGAAATATTTTAATAGTTATTGATGGAAGTAAAACCGTTTGAATTTTACTTATTGTAATTGAGGAACCGTTATTACTTAATTTTACTAATTATCAATATTCTTGTAATTTCTGTGTTCCAATTATATTAAATTTGATATTTATTCTTTAATTAAGTAATTTGATTTATCTATTTTATTAAATTATTAGTTAATTCAAATGGTTAAACATCATGAATTATCTCAATTAAAATACTCTCTTAAATTATTTCCATTCCAACCTTTCATGCTAAACTGAATTTTTTTAATATTAGAAAATTCTTTTACAAAAAATTCCACTACGAGATTTTAATCAAAATAGTTAACTTAAAAGTTTTAAACTAATTTAGGTCAAATTAAAATAATAAAAAGTTAAATCCCAATTTGAGAATAACAAAGGGAGCAGAATCTAAATTAGACCAAAAATATATATCATTTTAAAATCAGTTATGACAGTTTTTGTTTTCAGAGACGCACTCGTGGAGGAGAATACAACACGCGCCCTTTAGTAAACTGAGGCAGTGAGCAGTGAACGGTGAGCACCAAGTTGTCCCACTGCTGTTGTTGGGTTTGGTTTTTTTTTTTTTTTTTCTTCGAGATTCCTTTCTTCTGCCCTCCTCCACACAAAAAATAAGAATAAAAATAAATGAAATTCTTCCAAAGTTTTCCTCCTCCACAACAATTCCTTGCAGATTTGTTTTTGTTTTTGTTTGTTTCTTTGAAAAGCCAAATTCAATGCCAAAACCCTACCAATGGCTTTACGGCCCCCTCTCACTTTCTCTCCCCTTTTTACTTCCTAATAATAGATTTTCTCTTCTAACTTTGATGGACTCCGTTACTCCATGGCTCTCCTTTCTTTCTCTCGCTCTTTCACACTCCTTTCCTCGCCATTTCACTTCTTTTCTTCTCGTTCAATCCGCCGTCGCCGTTCCTTCGTTTGCTCGCTTTCTACTGCTACGGATGTACGCTCTCGTTCCGCCGTTCTCTGGTTCAAACACGACCTCCGCCTCGACGATCACCCCGCTCTCTCTGCCGCTGAAACGCACCGTTTTGTTCTCCCTCTCTATGTCTTCGATCGCCGCATTCTCTCTCGTATGTCCTTAATTCACTCTTCTTGTTCTCTGTTTGTGATTCGATTAGTAAGTACCAAATTTCTTGGAAATTTATTAAAATTCGAAGTCGCTTTTACTGTATTCAGGTTATTCTGATGATATGCTCGAGCTACTTCTCTTCGCATTGGAAGATTTGAGAAACTCTTTGAAGGAACAAGGCTCCAATTTGATGATTCAATACGGCTGCGCTGAAAATGTCATTAAAGAGCTTGTAAAAGAGGTTAGTTTCTCTTACATTTTTTCTTTTGTAAAAAAGAAAGAAAAAAAGAAGCAGCAAATTTCGGACTCTTTCTCTCTCTCTCTCTCTATATATAAATTGAAGCAGAAGGTATGAACAGGTGAAAGCTACGGATGTTTTTATCGAAGAAGAGGTAGAGTATGAAATGCGTCAGCTGATTGGAGTTGTCAAGAAGACATTGGAAACGTCTTCGTCTTTAGATTGGAATCTGGACATTGTCATGTGGAGAACTCCATTCTATGATGTTAAGGTGGCCAGGTTTTTTATTCTATTTTCACTTGAATTTTTCTTGCATAACTCTAAAGATGATTCCCCCCCCCCAACGTTTTCATTGTATACTTATAATGTGCTGTACAGAATCTGAAGGAGCTGCCTGCATCATATAATGACTTTAAAAAACAGAAGTTACTACCCACTTCGCCTCTTCTTCCTGCAACATTACCTGTTGTAGAGACGGAGTTAGACTGGGGTAAGTTTCTGATTGTAATACTAAATGCTATTAATACTTATATTTGTCCTCAGTTTGGCCTCTTTTAAATGTTTTAATGCATTAGTGATAATTTGCAAAGGTTATTGATTTATATGGGACTGTGATTATGGCTACTGAACCTAATAATTGAAATATGAATCAGGTCCTCTTCCTACTTTTAGCGATCTTAAGGAATTTATCAAAGAGAAACTAGGAAAACCGGAAGAGAGTTGGAATTTGATGAAAGAGATGCCAGCTGAAGTCTTATTGAAGGAGAATTTGTCAAAATCATCTGAAACCATACCAAAAAGTTTGAATGACAAAAGCATTGAGCAAAGGAGACGTGATAAGTCTGTTTTTGTTACACGGAAAGGTGATATTGTGGGTGGTGGAACAAACACTCTGCTGAATGCACTGGCTGCATATCTGAGATACTTGGAAGGAACAGCACGAGATGACTGGCAAGAGTATGTGATGAATTTACACCATCTAATACATTTTACTTGTGTCTTAAGATATTTTTAAGGATATAGGTTTAATTGTGTTTGAGCTGTTGAGTGGTTTCAGGTATGGGGAACAAATTTGTACATGTGATTTCTTAATTCCTAGTTTATTCTCTCAGTTTGTGTTTTATCTGTATGACATGGGAAGAATCTAATTGGAGGATGATATAGGCAAATTTATATTGCCCTTTATGTTTTAATAAGCTAAATCTCCTGTTATTAAATTTGCTGTAGAGTACATGAAAGGTTACGCAATGCTGAAACCCGTGAAGGGGCCTCTTTTACTTCCCTTTTCGGTCCTGCTCTTTGTCTTGGCATCATATCTAGAAGGAGAGTGCATTATGAAGCTATCAAATATGAGAAAGAGCGAAATGCTGGATTCTTATCTCCATTTGGATATTCTGCAGCCAGTGTTGCTGCAGCCGCTGATGCTGTGTGCTCCATGGAGGTAATTGCTGCTTTATATTGGTATTTACCTAAATGTAAATGCTCAGCTGATTATTCTTCTGAATGGTTTTGTTCTTTGTGATATCCTTTGAAATCTAATGGTAGTGCAAGGCCTTAATAAAGCATTGTAGCTGATTTTGGGTGCAGTGGTTTTGGCTTTTGGCTCTAAAAAGTCAAGTAAGTAATGAAGGACTGTACTCTATACGGATTTGGAGGTGGCGTGGACATCTAATTCAGGTTTGTCATCAACAACTGAGTCATACTTTTGACATTTAAATCTGTAATGTAGTTTACAGGATAAGGGACTTTATGCAACCTTGATGTACTCGAGTACTTTATATGTCTTGGTTATAGATCTCTGTAAATATTCCAGTATACAGTAGTTGGGCTTGAAGGTCCTGCTATTCTACTTGTGCATGGTTTTGGAGCCTTTTTGGAGCACTACCGTGACAATATAAATGCCATAGCTGAACATGGGAACCATGTTTGGGGCATCACACTGTTGGGATTTGGCCAATCAGAAAAGCCAAACATAGTGTATACTGAACTCCTATGGGCTGAAATGCTGAGAGATTTTATCATTGAAGTTGTGGGTGAGCCTGTGCATCTAGTGGGAAACTCAATTGGTGGTATGTTATCAATCCTAACCTATTTTTTACCTTTCCTAAGGTGACTACTACAATTTCTTACTCTCTAGCTGAAAATAGCTTATCAGTTTGACTCAACAATTTGTCATTCTTTTCTTTACCCATCCACATTTTCTATCTCCAGGTTATTTTGTCTCTATTGTTGCTAGCCTCTGGCCTTCTTTGGTCAAGTCTGTCATCCTTATGAACACTGCTGGCAATGTCATTCCCGAATTTTCTTCCCACCGGTTTACCAGTGTAAGTTTAGCCATATCATTTGGCAATTTATGCTTGTCTATCATGTTTATTCCCGCTCTTATGCTGTTCGGTAAAAACTGAAAATGGAGGTTAAAATACAAGTTTTGTGGTTTTGAGAAATAGCCGCAGCATGTGATATTCGGTATATAAATGTTTCAGGAGAGGCAAACCTCAGCTGCTGCAAGGCTGGGTGCTCAACTCCTTTTATTCTATTTGAGATTGAATATCAGGAACACACTTAAAAATTTCTATCCCACTGTAAGGATCTGTCCATTGCTGCTTCCTGTTTTCTTATTTTGCATATCATTTTGCACGTTGCTTGACTGAGTTCAATGGCCTTTGACTTTTGCAGAAAACCAACCGAGCTGATGATTGGCTTATTAATGAAATGCTGAGGGCAGTATCCTCACTGTTATTTGAATTTCAAGACAATGTACACACACTATTATAATATCTTCTTCCTCTGAAAAAATGAACTTAACAAACTTTAAGTCCTATGATCCTGGTGTGACAGTGGTGCTGGAAAGTATTTTCAGCTTTGACCTCTCAATCCCTTTGAATTATCTCTTGGAAGGATACGAGGAAAAGGTTCTAATTCTGCAGGTAAATTCTCTCTATTCAGTAAAAAAGAAGTTTATAATCTCTCTCCATGGGTTTGTGGTCTTTTACTTACTGTTGTTTCAATCCGTATATCTTGTTAGGGAATGAAAGATCCACTCTTAGACTCAAAGGCCAAACTAGCCATACTCAAAGAACATTGTACCGGTCTTGCAATAAGGGAATTGGACGCTGGTAATAAGCCTTTCTATCCCCAAAATAACCTCTCATGATCCTTTCTCTGTCATTCTCCCATGCTTTTACTGCTCCCCCGACTTTTAACATTTCAGGTCATTGTCCCCATGATGAGCAGCCACAAAAGGTGAATAGCATCGTCTGTGAATGGGTAGTAGCTGTTGAAAGAAAACTAACTGCAAACTCTTACTCGTAAGCACTTGGCATTCCTTCCAAAATAAGCCTCATTTTCTATTCTCAGAGCTCTGGTTCGTTAAATCCAGCTTACAAAATTGCTAAATTTGAAATTGAAGAATCTTTTATAGGCTAACATCTTACCGATTCAATTTGAAGTTAACGGTAATACGTAAATCCTTGAAGCCGATTTGATTCATTATTTTAGAATTTGTGAATTCTGATAGGCAATTTGTGATGTTTCACTATAGTGCCAGTCAGTCCATGACCATGGCAATGTCATTGCCATTTCTTTTTCTCTTTAGTGATTATGATAGGATGGCATCTAAAGTTCATGTTTATAGTTCATGTCATATGTTCTTTTGTATTTTTGTGTCGTAATCATGCTTACAATATTATACACTTAGATTTCAACACGTTAACAATTCATGTTATATAAATTTCGATATGTTTGTAAATTTGTGTTCATGGTATTGATTTAGTATCGTTATGTTGTATCGTGCAATTTTATCGTGTTTAAGTGAAGTGGGCTGGGCTTATCATGTTTGGACTGAGTTTGAGTTGTGAATAGGATGAGCATTTGATTAAGTCAAGTCGAATTGAGTGAAAAAAAAATTTGTCGAGTTGATAATTCCTTGTCATCCTAACTTGATTTGAAATTTTTTTTAAATTGAGTTGAGTGAAATGAAAATCGAATCGAAACAATAATTTTTTTCAAATTAAATTAAGAAAAATTAATGTGGCCATAAAATTTTGTTGACAATATGACTAAATTTCGAGTTAAACATATATATATGAAAACTCTTTTGAAACAAAACAAGAGAAAAATAAGATAATTAGTATGATAAATTTGATTTAATAATTTACTTGTTCAAGCTTCAAATTAATTATTTTGGATTTTTTCTATAAATTTATATTTTAGCATATTTGTATTTTTTTAAAGACTTTTTAATAATTTTAGAATTTTTAATTTTTTGAATATATATATTTATGAATTTTGGAAAAAATATTTCATAAATGTTTTGAAGAATATTTTGACTTTTTTTAAAAAATTAAAGAGATTAATTTGCATATTTTCAAAACTGTTAGGTATTCGAAGAGTATTTATATTAATTTATTATTCGAGTTATTTGAGTTGTAAATATAACTTATTCAAACTCAAAAAAATTAATTATTTATTCGAGTTGATTCAAAAAAATCGAATAACTTATTCGATTGAATTAATCTAAAATTCAAAACAATTAAATTATTTTACTCAAATCGAATTTTAACCACCTTTGAAAATTCTAATACAAGTCCAATTGGCCCTTTCATTGTTTTGAGTTCATAAAAAGGATTAAGCTCGTTAATGTCGATTGTTAGGGTGGCAGAAGGAAAAATAAGAAAATGACGCCATGACTCAACCACTTCTCTTCCAAGTCCTGCCATATTATATAATAATCTCACGACAAGAGCATGTCAAGAGCACGGCCACTACATGGGACAATGAGACAAAGGCCGGCCATTCTCAGCTAATAACGCGCATTCCTGCTCCCGCTACGTCTCTTTGATGTAAACTGAACCAAACTCGAATAGTGGAAAGCTTAAAATGTTTAGTTTGAGTTTAATTAAATATAAACTTTTAAGCTTGAGATTTAATCGGGTTATTTAAATTTGAGCTTGATTGAATTTATTTTTTAAATTTTGTATTCTTGATTAAATTTGAACTCGATTAACCTTGTTTATATTCAAGTTTGAGCTCACTTGTATTTAAACTCTTTTTATAAGGTAAATTAAACTTAAGGTCATTAAATTATTAATAAGTTTACGTTTTGGTCACTCAACTCCGAAATGTTACAAATTGGTCATTGAAATGTTTGAAAGTTTCCATTGAAGTCATTGGGCTATTAAATCGTTGTTGCGTGGCTTTTTTTGCACTGCTTGCACCAAATAGAAACTCTTCTTCCCTTTCTCTTCTATAATTTAGTTTTTTTTTATGAAACAGCTTTAAACATCGCGAATTTACAAACCAAAATTCAAATAGCTTTCTTCTTCGATTTCTAACATTGACCATGAAACCGATTTGGATCTAAGGTGTTTTTTTTCTCATTGATGTGCACTAATTAGACTTAGTCATGGGCCAAGCCACCTGCCTAGGCCCAAAAACCCGCCCAAAAAGTGGGACGGTTGGGGAAAAATTATAGGCATGAAAAATAGGCTTAAACAAAAAAATAAGGCCCATTTTTTAAATAGGGCAAGCTGGGTCAAGTTTGGGTTTAGCATTATTAATTTGGGTAGAATTTTAGATTCGTTTTCTAACATTTTGCAACGACCCGACCTAGCCTATGATTAAGTCTAGTACTAAACCACCATACAAATTGTCAAGCCATTGATTAGAGCTCACTAGCCAAACTTTGAAAAAAAACAAAACTCAAAAATTCAATAACTTAAATGAATATTTTCAAATAATCCAAGGACCAATTTGTAATTTTTTAAAATTTTGTGACCAAAACATAAATTTACTAATAGTTTAGTGACCTCAAGTGTAGTTTACCTTTTTATATAATAAAAGTAAAAATATAATTTCATAATATAAAAATATATTAAAATAAAATGCTTGATTAAGCTTACAAAGCCTTTCAAATCGTGTATTATGGTACTCAAATTCAACTCAATCGATAATTACTTTTATTGATTTGAATTTTTTTCAAACCGAACTTAAATCGCTTACCATCGCTCTATTTTATTTGCATCCCTATTCCAAACAAATAATATCAAAACCCATGCCCCTCATTACCAAGTTAGTCACATTTTACTAAAACTATTAATAAAATTGAAAAAAAAAGATTTTAGTATAAATAAAATTTTGTAAAAATATTTAAATATCCTATTTTATAATTAAAAAATAATAACATCTTCTACATTAAGTAGTAATAAATGTTATTCTTTTTCTCACTGAATACTTGATCATTCAAGTACAGAATTTATAATAAATATATAGATATAGAAAGTTTTGTCTTCATTATTTCATTTCATTTCCTAGCGAGGACAGTTGTAGGAAGTTTGGACTTGCATATTTGATCTCCATTATTTCATGCTTACAAACCGAGTCTATTTTTAATATTCAATGTCCTTTTAATTTTAGGAGTCCTTTTCATATCCTTTCCCTTTAAGAAACCAAATTACATGTTTGCAACATCAAAACATCCTTCAAAAAAAAGATCAAACTCACCAATTACGTATTAATTGTTGAAAAGGATTTCTATAGGGACAACCATTGTTACCCTTTAATTAGTGGCAAATCCTCCGAAATTAACATATATATATTTTATGAGAGTTAAAATGCAGTTTTACCATTGTACTAGTTTATGTCTTCATGATTTTTAAAAGGATTAAATTGAAACTCTAGCAATTTTAAGAGGTTAAACTGTAATTTTACCATATTAACTTATAATTTTATAAATTTTGAAGAGACTAAAGCAGTAATTTCCCACTTTACGGCTCGCATTGCCATTAATGGTGGTATTTCTTACTTGATTTGATTGATATTTTATTGGTTCAATTTTTTTTTTCAATTTTAAGATATTGATTCTCAATCAATCCAATTTTACAAGAAGGTATGTACAAGCTCTCGTGAGATTAGCTATCCCTAAGTAGTAGGTTTGCTAAGTCACGGTGAATCGTTGAGAACATCTGAAAGGTCTTTGCTCATTTCTAACATGATTATACAACGCCTATGTGACAATTTCATTTCAACGGATAGGTATGAGCTTTGATTCTCTTTAAAAGGTGAAATTGCATTTCAATCTCTTTAATATTTTTAAAATTATAAATTAATTAAATGGCAAAATTAATATTTGGACGCTCATGATAAAATTTTAGTCAAAACAATGAAAAATTATATTTTATCTTTTTTAAAAGTATATGTACAGGCCAATTTTGGGCCTAGCCCAATACCCAAAACCAACACCAGCCCGAAACCCTAGCCCAAATAAAAAATGTTTGCGGCAGAAAACCCTAGGCGCAGCATGCCTAGGGCGCGCCGCTCAGCCTCGTCTGCCCCCCCCACTCGCACGCCTCAGCCTTGGCCACCACGACGCCCACGCGTCTGACACTCCACCGTGCCCACCACCTGCAACAAGAACAGACACCACAGCAAGGAGAGCATGCAAATGATGGGGAAAACAATAAACAAAACAAATGTATTGGCTTTAAAAGCCGAAATCGGTCATGGGAATAGGGGATTTTTTTTCCTTTCATTCTTTTCAGTTGTAATACTACTTAGAATACAAAAAAAAAGCCGATTGAAGGAAGGAAAAGACCCGAGACAGAAAAGGCAGAGATCTAAGGTTTCTTTTATTCTTATTCGAAAACTCATCTATTATATATCTACACATAGCATAAATTAAAAAAAAAAGAGAATAACAAAAAAAAAATAAAAAATTTTACCTTTCCGGCCACCGCGTGCGGTGGCCGGCGCCGGCGCCGGCGAGCCTCCGGTGGCCGTCCGGTGACCCCCCCTTGCCGGAAATCGCTCCGGGCTCCCCTCTCCTCTCTCCCTTTTTTTTTCTCCCTCAGCTTTACAAATGATTTTTTTGAAATTTTTTTGACTTTTATAGGGGGTCAAAACGCACCGTTTTGGTCCCCCCCTGTTTAATGATAAAACGACGTCGTTTTGCCCTGGGTCGGACCGACCCGACCTGACCCACGAGGAGGATCCGCGTGTTTTTGCGGAAGGGTCTAATTGCGCGAATGACCCTTCCGCTTTTCTAAACTTTTGCGATTAGATTTTCATTCCTTTTAAATTGGCATAAAATTCCAGCGCATTTTTTATTTCGATCCCCACTAAACGCTGCGTTTCGAAAGGACAGGATATTTGCACTTTTAATCCTTCCTGTGTTTTAGCGTGTTCCAATTGGTCCTTCTCTTTTATATATTTCTTTTTAAAATTCCCCCTAACCTTTTTTTATTTCGATTTTCATCCTTTTTTTTACTTCTCATCATTATTTTATTTTAATTTCAATATTATTTATACTAATATATTCTATTAACGTTACTATTCTTATGTTTTTAGTATTTTATTGTTGTTATTCTACTTAATACTAACCTGTATATGTTATGTAGTATTATTAAGGGTTTAATATCATTATTTTGTTAGTATATTTGTATATCACCTATGCATTCTTTAAATATATATTTACGCGTATATCCTAAAATTACATTACACATATTTGTTTTATATATATATTTATCTACGTATATTATGTCTCTATTTTAATATATTTTACATATAGTATTTAGATATAGTTCTTATACATTTCCATGCACATATTTCTACACCATCTTACGTATATATTTACCTATGTTTTCGTATTTATGAATATATCTTTAATACGCATAAGTATATATTTATTATTAATAGATGTTTTCAACATTATTATTATATATATTATGTGAATATTGTAACATTACATTATATATGTATTTATATATATTACGCATATATATATACCCTTCTTTTTAATATTCTATTTTTACATATATATGTAGATATACGTATTTATACCTACTTAAATATATTTTTCACATTTCATAATTCTTATATACTTACATATGTTTATGCATATTTTACATCATATACATACTTATATATTTTATACTCTTAAAAATGTTTTTTGTATATTTCACATACTTTATAATCCACATACATATATTCTATATTATCACGATTTGTAAATGTATAAATACACATTTACATTTTTATAATATTTACCGATTTTATATATATGTACATACTTATCTATGTTTTCATATTCTGTAATTTATACATATTTCTTATTTTATGGTTTTAAATTATACATGCACATATATATATTTTACATAATTGTATTCATTGTCATCATTGTTATTTGGTGTTTGTTTATTTATCCATGTACACTTGTGCTTTTTCTAAAATGTTAGTTCTATTTATTTATTGGTATGCTTTGTTTATGTAATCGCCTCGTCATTCCATTTTGCCTATTGTATTGTTGTTACTCACTTTACTTTGCTTACCTCGTCGTATTCGTTATTGTTTCGTCAAGCATTAACACCAAACATCAAAAGGAAAATTTTTCTAAATAAGGCAATATTTCGCGTTTGGAAAATCGAGAAAACGTGCCCTAACGTGCTGGGTTTCGATTTCTCGTTCGACCAAATAGCCAAATATCCTTTTTAAACTTTTAAATAAGGCAATATTTCGCGTTTGGAAAATCGAGGAAACGTGCCCTAACGTGCTGGGTTTCGATTTCTCGTTCGACTAAACAGCCAAATATCCTCTTAAAGCTTCGAAATATGGTTTCATTAAACTATAAGGTGATCTTGGTTTCGATGGTTTAGAGTATCGTGTCCTAACGTGCTGGATGTGATATTCCTTCGGAGCAAGAGAATCTTATGTTTCAATTCACGATATCAGATTTTCTTTTAAGGATCGCATCTTTTAAAACTCTTCAAATTTTCAATTTTCGACACTAAAACACTAATTAATCAACTAGGTACCAATTTTGGGCGTATCGAGGGTGCTAATCCTTCCTCGTGCGTAACCGGCTCCCGAACTCATTTTTTTCTGAATTTCGAAGACCAAAATGGTTGTTTTTATAAAATTAGATCATTTATAAAAAAAACAACCACTTTTTGAGGTGACCCGATCACACCTCGTCAAAAAAAGGATTGGTGGCGACTCCCGTTTTCGTTTTTTTTTTAAATCCAAGTCGACCCCGTTTTCATCCAAAAAATGGTGTCAACAGCTTGGCGACTCCACTGGGGACATAAGAGAGTCAAGCCACGTGTTGATTATTTCTTGTCTTTTGTCGAAAGTTGAAAATTCGATTTAAATTTACGATCCTCTCATCTTTTGTTTTGAGTTACATTTTTATCGTGTTCTGTATTTTATTTTATACCTCCGCACATTCCATTGCATGACCGTTGGTCACACCTTTTAAGTGGGAGTGAGAAACTACGCCTTCGTGAGGTTTTCACCTCCGCATGGGATAGTGAATCGCTTCCGGGATACATCCGTACCTATGTCTTCGTGAGATTTTCATCTCCGCATGGCCATAGGGAAATGTATTCCCCTGAACTGAACTCGGTCCATATGAGCCTATAATGGGTGAGGATCGAGGAATCTGCTGGTTCAGGTACCCTCACTTTAGAACCAAACCACACATAGCGAGCCATAAGAACCCACCGAGATAGAGCTATTCTAGACCCTAGTGCTTACCGAATAGATGCTTTATTTATTATTGTTTATTTTAAATCCTAGATCTAATTTGCTTTGTTTGTGATTGCATGGCATTTTCATTTCAAAAGAGGTGTCGATTCACGTTCAGTATAGATAGAAAGCTTATCATGGAAAAGAGGTTTCTTGATAAAGTAGAAGACAATGCAGCTGTACGATTATGGGCTGAGACGATGTGGAGAGAGAAGGGCGATAGTCTTGCAGAAGGGTACGTATCAGAGTTATGGGACTTCACCCGTATCAGCGTAGTCCAAAATGATCTGCGAGAAATGAAGGAAATATGGGATCAATGGGACGACGGGACCAAGCAGATGTTTTACTGTGATTACGGGGACTTGCCTCACCTACTTGGTGTCAAAGTGGACAAGCATTTATTCCGAGCCCTAGCCCAGTTTTGGAATCCTGCTTACAGTTGTTTCACTTTTGGAAAAGTGGACTTGGTGCCCACCGTGGAAGAATATACGACCTTGCTTCGGTGTCCAAAGATTCAAATTGACAAAGCCTATTCTAGAGCTGCTAGTGTCCCAACATTATTAAAAAATTGATGAGCATTACAGGGATGAGCGAACAGTGGGTCGCTGCCCGGATCCAACAGAAGGGAGACAGTAAATGCGTTCCTTGGAAAAGCTTGCGAGATTTAGTATTAGCACACCCCGATGTGAAGAAAAGAGTGGATGTCTTCGCTCTAGGTATCTATGGTTTGGTAATTTTCCCTAGAGCTTTAGGGCACGTAGATGAGGCCGTCTCTGATTTGTTCGATCGGCTTAGTAAGGGAGTCACGCCCATCCCGGCAATCTTAGCAGAAACCTTCAGATCTCTAAGCGCATGTCGAAGAGCAGGGGAGGGAAGGTTCATCGGATGCGCACAGCTACTATTGGTGTGGTTCCATAGTCACTTTTGGAAGATGGAAAATGTCTCTTATCGAGTCTTCTCAGAAGGTTATTCCCCGTTGAAGGAACAAGTTGCTACACCAAGACGAGACGACATCACAGAAGAGAAGTGGATGACGATTCTCCAAAATCTTCAGGAGGATGACGTTGAATGGAAAGCTCCTTGGATAGTACCCGACGAGATCCTGTATCGATGTGGTGATTTCGACTGGGTCCCTTTACTCGAAATTTGGGGAGCTATCGGTTATGCCCCTTTACTCGTATTAAGACAATATAGATCGAGACAGTTCATACCAGCAACACAAGGGTTGGCTCAATGTGAGTTTTCTTATAAGGATGAAAACTACAAGAGAAAAACTCGAGAAATATCTAACGCTTGGAAACAGGTTCACCGAATGAAAAGATTTACCATAGGAGCGATGGCAACTTCAGAATATTATGGGTGGTGGAGTAAAAGAGTCAATGACAACATCCCTAAGCCGAGGGAAGATTGCGTTCAGTCTATAGAAGAGCATATACAAGTAGTTCCGTCAGAATTAGAGATCATCAAACGAGACTTTGAGAAAAGAAATTCTGAGTTGGGAAAGAGGATAGAACAGTTAGAAGAAGAAAGAGTGCATTTGGGATTAGACATCGATATCCACAAGCTAGAAGCCGAGAAATTAAGGAAGGGAAAGAACAAAGCTGAAGAGGATTTGGATAGTCTAAAAACAGATTACAAGAAGCTGCGATTGTCGATGAGAACTGTCGGTCTGGGCAAAACGTCAGAGCAGTGGCGACAAGAGATCAATGAGGAAAAGAATAGGGCCGATCAATGGGAAAAGAAATTTCAAGATGCTCGAGCTCGAGAAAACGCTTTGGAAAGGAGTTTGTTAGAGTGCCGACATGAGAAGGCAGGATTAAAGGCCAAGGTGACAGAGCTAGAAAAGTCACTTCACTCGTACCGTAGTCGCAACTCCATGATCGAATTAAGAGCAAGCTTAAATAAGATCGAAGAACTGAAGGAAAAGGTAGAGGAGCTTGAGGACGCATTACACAATTCTGAGTTACGAATGGAGCTTCTTGAGATGAGTAATGATCAATGGCAAGAGCAATTCCATCATTCTCAAAGGCAGATTAGAGACAGAGATTACGTTATGGGCGAAGCTGTGACTCAAGTGCGGGAAGTGGCTGATCATCTGCAAACATTAGCAGTTCAGGCCGATGTATTGAGTTTAAAATATGAGTCAGAATCAAGCCGAGGTCGAGATTTAGCTTGGCTTCTTAGGAAGGTTAAGGCCTTGGGTATAAAGGCGAAGTCGTATATGTAATTTATTTTATGTAAAGAAATTTACTTTCTAGTTGAGTTTTCTAATGAAATTGAATTCGAATTAATGCCTCTTTTTGCATTCATTTCATACATTTGCATTACATCATATGCAGTAAGTTTCATAAAATGACCCTAATAAAATTAAATTATGACAGTTACCCTGGAAACCAACAAAAATCTAATCAAATATCACTACGGTACTCGTCGCCAAACAAAAGTAATGGATCAAAGGATGGAAAGATTGGAACAGTTGCAACGAGAGATGCAAGATCAGATGCATGAACGACTGGAAAAAATCCAGCAGGACATGTTAGAATCCCAGAACACTGTGATGAACCAATTAAAGCAGTTATTGGCTGGAGGGAATAACAAAGGAAAAGACCCCGTAGTTGATGCTGGGGAGGATCACGATGACCCTGTTTATCCTCCAGGTTTTACCCCAACTAACATCCAAGCACAACCAGAGGTGTACCCACAGAGGATACCGGTTACCATTAGACCTCAATGTCTGGCTAGTGCCTCGGTACCAGTGCATTTTCAAATGGGCTCGGGTTCTAATCCCGGGGATAATCCCACTAATCCTGTGGTCCCAGACCTCGATGACGTGGTAGAAACAGAAAAAACAAGAATGAACCTGCCAAAACAGCTGGAGGACCGATGTAGATGGTTAGAGGAAAAATTTAGAGTCATGGAGAACATCGACTATCATCGCGGGGTTGACGCCAAGGATCTGAGTTTGGTCCCTGATTTAGTACTCCCACCTAAGTTCAAAATGCCGGAATTCGAGAAATATAATGGGACTAGTTGTCCTGAAGCTCATATAACTATGTTCTGTCGAAGAATGACAGGATACGTCAACAACGACCAGCTGTTAATCCACTGCTTCCAGGACAGTTTGATCGGATCTGCAGCCAAATGGTACAACCAACTGAGTCGTGCTAAAGTTAGTTCATGGAGAGACTTGGCGCAAGCTTTTATGAAGCAATACAGTCATGTAACGGATATAACACCCGATCGAATTACGTTACAAAACATGGAGAAAAAGCCTAGCGAGAATTTCAGGCAGTACGCCCAACGATGGAGAGAAGTGGCAACACAAGTCCAGCCACCCCTTTTGGAAAAGAGGTCACCATGTTGTTTATCAACACTTTGAAAGCCCCGTTCATCAACCACATGTTGGGGAGTGCTACCAAGAGCTTCTCGGATATGGTAATGTCCGGTGAAATGATTGAGAACGCGGTAAGGAGCGGTAAAATCGACACGGGAGAAAGCTTCAAAAGACCAGCCCCAAGGAAAAAGGAGGGCGAAGTAAACAACGTAAGCACATATAGCAAGAGCCATTCAAAACCGATTACCGTTGGCCCTCCAAAAATGATAACCACTAGTCACCAAGCCCCCTCGAGGCAGGAACCCAACACAAGGCCCAACACAAGGACTAACACAGAGAGACTTTAGTTCACGCCCATTCCAATAACATACGGGGAACTGTATCAAAAGTTATTTGATGCACACATAGTATCCCCATTTTATCTCGAGCCCATGCAACCTCCATATCCCAAATGGTATGACACGAATGCCCAATGTGAATACCATGCAGGGATACCAGGACACTCGATTGAGAACTGTACTGGGTTTAAAAAGGCAGTGGAAAGGTTCATTAAGATGGGGATTGTGAAGTTTGACGACCCATTAGGACCCAACGTAGCAGCAAATCCGTTACCCAACCATGCTGATAAAGGGGTAAACGCAATAATCGAAGGTGAGAAAAAGAGAATCAAAACCGACATTGCAGAGATAAAAACCCCATTGAGTTGGGTCTGGAGACAAATGGTAGAAGGAGGTCTCATCAAACAAGATTCAAAAGAAAGGCCCGAAGGAACGAAGACGTACTGCGAGTTTCATGCTGAAGAAGACCATGACATTCGAAACTGCACTGAATTCAAGGCCTTGGTGCAAAATCTGATGGACAATAAAGAGCTAGAATTTTATGAAGAGATCAAAGGACTTGAAAATGGAGAAGTTTATGCCTCGGAGGAGGGGCCTACGGGAAAGGCCCCAAATCACCCAGTGGTGATTATTTCAAGGCCAACGAGTACAGGATCCGGAATACAATTGGCGCCAAGGGTCATAATCCAAAAACCTGTAGCCTTTCCTTACAAGGATAGCAAAAAGGTTCCTTGGAATTACGACTGCAATGTGATGATCACGGGAGAGGAGAACCCGATAAATGCTTCAGAAGAGGGTAATGACGCAGGTTTCTACACGCGTAGTGGAAAACGTTACGACCTGGGAAATACAAAAAGGGAACCTATAAAAGGAAAA
Source organism: Gossypium hirsutum (assembly GCF_007990345.1). NCBI lineage: Eukaryota > Viridiplantae > Streptophyta > Magnoliopsida > Malvales > Malvaceae > Gossypium > Gossypium hirsutum. The sequence goes on from NC_053435.1 coordinate 108,181,328, forward strand.
GCCTTGGCGGTTGAACAAAATAAAACGAAGACGACCGGAATTGAACCGCAAATTAACACACCGGTGACCGAAAATGAGGCTAGAGAATTCCTAAAATTCTTGAAGCATAGCGAGTATAGCGTGGTGGAACAATTGCATAAGCAACCCGCTCGCATCTCAGTGCTCGAGTTACTTCTAAGTTCAGAGATACATCGTAATGCGTTGGTAAAAGTGCTAAATGAGACCTATGTCGCTAAAGATATCTCAGTGAACAAATTGGATCGCCTGGTTAACAATATAAATGCCGATAATTTCATCTTCTTCAACGATGATGAGATCCCGCCAGGTGGTATGGGATCTACCAAGGCCTTGCACATCACTGCCCGTTGCAAGGGGTGTATACTACCGGCAGTACTCGTGGACAATGGATCGGCCCTGAATGTTTTACCCCTGTCCACATTAAACAGGTTACCTGTGGATAGTTCTCACATGAAATCATGCCAAAATATAGTGAGAGCATTTGATGGCACTCAGAGGAAAGTGATGGGAAGAATCGAGATACCTCTATTGATTGGTCCAAATACATACGAGGTGGATTTTTGGTAATGGACATTAAACCATCTTACAATTGCCTATTGGGGAGGCCTTGGATCCATTCTGCAGGAGCTGTACCATCGTCACTTCACCAAAAGTTAAAATTGGTGATGGAGGGTCGATTGGTGACTATAGATGCAGAAGAAGACATCATTGCATCAGTCACCGATGATATGCCATACATAGAGGCCGATAGTGAAGCGATAGAATGTTCATTCCGATCATTGGAATTCGTAAATGCCACATTTGTCATCGAGATGAGCAAAATCCCAGAGCCTAAGATATCCAAAGCTACGTCAATGAGCTTACAGCTAACGATGGGAAAGGGAGCATTGCCTGGAAGAGGATTGGGAAAATACCCCCAGGGAAGGGTCGGAGTACCGATCCTAATTAACAAACAGGACCGTTATGGTTTGGGATATAAGCCTAATGCGAGGGAAAGGAGGAAAGAGATGGAGAAAAAGCAGGAAAAGAGAAGAGCACATTTGGGCGGGATAGAAGTCAAGTGGGGACCGATGACCTTTCCCCATATATCTAAGACTTTTGTTTCAAGGGAATTGTCTACCCTGAAGAGAAGGATAAGGTTACAGAGGGAAGGATTGAGAGGTTGGACATTAATGCCATATCCGCGGAAGAAAGGGTGGAAAGGAATTTATCGGGCATTCGTCCTTACGAACCTGGAAGTGTTTTGAATAACTGGACTGCAGAAGAGATCCCTGTAACATTTAGAACTAATTCAGAGTAATATTCAGAACACTTGTCGCCCTAAGCCTGGGGGCGATAAGAATCTTTTGTAAAAGGCACATGTCCAAAATCTAATTTCAGTGAAAACTTATCATTCAGTTTCATCTTGAGCAAATATTCTTTCATTCTTTTCATTCCCTTTATAATCATAGTATGCATACAAGTATTCTTAGATTCTTTTATTTGGGCCTCCATTTGTTCCAATAACAGGTCTTCAGATATCAACGAGATGAGCGACTCTGTTACTAATTCAGAGTCTCTATTTGAGCAAGACATGAGTATAGATAATCCTCAAGATTTTGAAGGTGACCAAGACAGCGTTTTATCTCCGGATTTGTTAAGAATGATGGAAGAAGAAGAAAAACAAATTCTACCCTATAAGGAATCAGTAGAAGTCGTGATCTTAGAAGAGGGCAGAGAGGTAAAAGTTGGCGCTTGCATTGCCAAGGAAACAAGGCGAGACCTTGTTGAGTTGCTTCAAGAGTTCAAAGATGTCTTCGCATGGTCCTACCAAGATATGCCAGGTTTAAGTACTGATATTGTGGTGCACCGATTGCCTATAAAGGAAGAATGCAAACCAGTCCAACAAAAGCTTCGAAGGATGAGGCCTGATATCTTGCTAAAAATAAAAGAAGAAGTCAAGAAGCAATTCGATGCTGGTTTCTTATAGGTGGTCAAGTACTCAGAATGGGTAGCCAATATAGTCCCTGTTCCTAAGAAAGATGGGAAGGTGCGAATGTGTGTGGACTACAGAGACTTGAACAAAGCCAGCCCAAAAGATAATTTCCCACTGCCTCATATCGATACCTTGGTAGACAACACGACCGGATACTCACTGTTCTCTTCATGGATGGTTTCTCCGGGTACAACCAATTAAGATGCTTTCTGAAGACAAGGAAAGATCACATTCATAACGATGTGGGGAACGTTTTGTTATAAAGTGATGCCTTTTGGATTGAAAAATGCGGGAGCAACATATCAGAGAGCCATGGTAGCATTTTCCATGATATGATGCATAAAGAGATAGAAGTTTATGTGATGACATGATCGCAAAATCCAGAACAGAAAGGGAACACGTGCAAGTTCTGAGAAAACTGTTTCTGAGGTTAAGGAAGTTCCAGCTAAAATTAACCCAGCCAAGTGTACTTCGGGGCTAGATCAGGAAAACTGCTAGGATTCTTAGTCAGCGAAAGGGAATCGAAATTGACCAGACAAGTTAAGCATACAAGATACTCCCAAGTACTAAGAAGTCGGGTCTAGAAGACTGAATTACATCGCTCGATTCATTTCACAATTAACTGAGAAATGTGACCCCATATTCCGCCTTCTTAGGAACACAATCCAGGTGTATGGGATGAGGAGTGCCAGGAAACTTTCGAAGAGTTAAACATTACTTGTCCAACGCCCCAGTACTGATGCCACCTTGCCCTAACAAACCACTAATACTATACTTGGCAGTATTTGAGAATTCCATGGGGTGCGTGCTCGGCCAACATGATGAGTCAGGACGAAAAGAAAGAGCGATCTATTATCTCAGTAAGAAGTTCACTGAATGCGAAACGAGATATTCGCCAATTGAAAAATTATGTTGCGCATTGGTTTGGACTACTCGGAGATTGAGACATACATGTTGTACCATACGACTTGGTTAATCTCAAAGTTAGACCCTCTGAATACATGATGGAGTCAACTGCTCTAAACGGAAGGATGGCCGATGGCAAATTCTACTATCTGAATTCGACATAACCTATGTGAATCAAAAGGCTGTAAAAGGGAGCGCGATAGCAGATTTCCTAGCAAGTAGAGCCCTGGACGATTATGAGCCTTTGAACTTTGACTCCCAAATGAGGATCTGATGTTATGTGGCAACTACTGAAACGGGCACACAAGAAGGCAATACTTGGAAATTAAATTTTGACGGAGCCTCAAATGCCATGGGCAACGGGATTGGGGCAGTCTGGTATCTCCAAACGGTGATCATTATCCTTTCACCAGTAAACTAGATTTTGATTGCACAAATAACATGGCGGAATATAAGCATGTATCATGGGAATCCCGCGCGGCTATGGAACGCAAAATCAAGGTACTTGAGGTATATGGGGATTCGGCATTAGTAATTTATCAGCTCAAAGGCGAATGGGAAACAAGAGACCCTAAATTGATTAGTTACCGAAGGATAGTCCTAGAATTGATTGAGGAGTTTGACGACATCACTTTTTGTTATCTCCCACGAGACGAGAATCAGATGGCCGACGCTTTGCTACATTAGCTTCCATGATCAAAGTAAATAGACCAGAGGATGTGAAGCCCTATCCAATGAGCATTTATGATGCTCCAGCCCACTGTTGATATTGGAGGAAGAGAAAGGCGACAACC